>NW_027185797.1:39561090-39573526 GCF_028583685.1 Petaurus breviceps papuanus
GAACTGAAGGATTTGGTTCTACTGATAGAATAAAATCAGGAGCTAAAATATGGGTAAAACAGAAGCCAGATGTATTCCAAAGGCTGCAGAGATTATAGCATATGGGAAGGATAACACTGTAACTATTGTTTATTCTGGAGAAGATGATTACAAAATTGTACCCTTAAGTCATTTATTCTACCGTGAGTGAGGCTACAATAGTCTGGTTATTGTCTCTTTGCTTCTTCTTGATTTTTTGTTTGTTCACCTTGTTTGTTAGATTTGTTTCCACAGGCTTGGTACCCTCCATCTGTAGATGCCTGATAGCTTAAGCTGGATGTCACCCCCTGTCTGCAACTGTGATGTGTCACCCTTGGACCTGGCATCAAGCATATTAAGAACTGACCTCTCAAATGGGACCCCTTAGGACAGGGACAGCTCTACATCCGATTTCAGCAGCAAGTAGCCATAGAAGAAGAGGTCTTCACCCCTTACCACAAGATTTTGGGGCCCCATTTGTTTGGGGTGGGGGGAATGATGGGGAGCTTGTGCTCAAGCCCCACCCTAAAATATGTTTTTCTGTGTTTATTGTGTGCTATTCTTGTTATATTGTTGTGAAATTTTGTTGACACCAGTTATTCCTACTGTATTTTTGCCAAGTAAAGGACATAAAAGATCTTGGGGCCGAATGTAAGGGTTATGGGATTTAAAGATCTTCCATGCCCCATTGGACGTGCTGACGTAGCAGGAAGGGGCAGAGCAAGCGAAAGCCAGAGAAAGCAAAAGCCAGAGAAAGCGAAAGCCAAGCTAGCGTTCCTGCGGTGGCTGGCAGTGGTGGCAACTGCGGCGGCAGCAGCAGAGGCAGCGGCAGCACGAAGCCCTTTTTGAGTTAGGACTACTAAGGACTTTCTGCTAAGGACTCATGCTGAGGACTGCCAGGGGCCGGAGCTGCTGGGAGCGTGCTTCCAGGACGCTGGGTGGTTGCTGTGCGTGGGGAGAGGAGGACCTTTGCCTGAGGTAGCCTGTTCTGTTTCAAAGGCTTGAAAATGTGGGTGCTTTCTACTTTATCTACCTGTGCCAATGTCATAACTACTCTGATGGCTTTCACTTTCTGGTTTTGGGACTCAGTCTTTTGGTATCTTAATAAATTTTCCAGCTTATTCCCTTATATGACAAGCATGATGTATTTTGTGATGGATAATTATATCAGCATATCTGTTATCTCCATAGGCATTGTGAATATGGCATTGCTGATACAGAAATCCAGAACCTGGCTATAATATTCCTAGGAGTTTTCTTTTGGGGATCTTTTTCAAGAGATGATTGATGAATTCTTTCAATTTCTATTTTGCCCTCTGGTTCTAAAATATGAAGGGAATTTTCCTTGGGAATTGCTTGAGGAATGATTTCTAGGTTCTATTTTGATCATGGCTTTCAGGTAGTCCAATAATTTTTTAATTATCTCTCCTGGATCTGTTTTCCAGGTTAGTGGTTTTTCCAATGAGATATTTCACATTTCCTTCTATTTTTTCATGCTTGGATCTTTTAATAGCATCTTGATTTCTCATAAAGCCATTAGCTTCAGGGGCGGCCAGGTGGCTCAGTGAGTAAGAGCACCGGCTCCAGTGTTGGAATGACCTGGGGATCAAATCCGGACTCAGACACTCAGCACCACACCCAGAAACAACCGGCCGTGTAACCTTGAGCAAGTTACTTAACCCCGATTGCTTTAAAAAAAAAATCATCTAACCTTCTGGTTAATGCATGAATTATACATTCCGTTTGGAGACTGCTCTGGGCAGTTGATTGGGGGGGAGGGAAGCTAGACACCAAGATGGACGTGTTCCTAATGATCTGGCGCCACAACACAATGATCTTCACAGATGCAAAGGAGTCAAGCACAGTGTTTGAGCTGAAGCGCATTGTGGAAGGCATCCTCAAGAGGCCCCCGGATGAGCAGCGGCTCTACAAGGATGACCAGCTGCTGGCAGTAAGACAGTAAGATGACAGTAAGACCCTGGGCAAGTGTGGCTTCACAAGTCAGCTGGCCAGGCCTCAAGCACCAGCCACTGTGGGGCTGGCCTTTCGAGCCGATGACGTATTTGAAACATTGCGCATTGAGTCTTTCTCCAGAACTGCCAGATGTCATGAAGCCTCAAGACTCTGGAAGTGGCACCAATAAGCAAGCTGTGCAGTGAGGGCCTGAGGCCCCACCCCCTATAGTGACCTAATACAATAAAAAATTTTGGTGTTAGGCTGGTGAAAAAAAATAAATAAAAAATAAAGTCATTAGCTTCCATTTGCTCCAACTTAATTCTGAAGGAATTATTCTGTTCAGTGAGCTTTTTTATTTTTTATTTTGGTGTTGTTTGGGTGTGTTGGTTTTTTTTTTTTTTTGCTTTTTGGAGGGAGGAATGCAGGGCAATTGGGGTTAAGTGACTTGCCCGAGGTCACATGGCTAGTAAGTGTTAAGTGTCTGAGGTCAGATTTGAACTCAGGTCTTCCTGACTTCAGGACCAGTGCTCTATTCATTGAGCCACCTAGCCACCCCTCTTCAGTGAGCTTTTGAAATTCTTTTTCCTTCTGGCAAATTTGGGTTTTTAAGGCATTCTTCTCCTCATCGACTTTTTGGGCCTCTTTTCCTATTTCATTTAGTCTATTTTTTTAAGGTGTTATTTTCTTCAGTCAGGTTGTTGACTCTCTTTTCATCATTTTCTTCCATCATTCTCATTTCTCTTTTCAATTTTTCCTCCACTTCTCTTACTTGATTTTCAAAATCCTTCTTAAGCTCCTCCATGGCCTGCAACCAGTTCATATTTTTCTTGGAAGCTTTTGGTGTAGGATTTCTGACTTCATTGTCTCCCTCCCCTTCCATGCTTTGATCCTTTTTGTCCCCCCAAAAAAGAAATCTAAAGTTGGATTGCTGTGCTTGCTTTCCTTCCTTTGCTTGCTCATGTTGCCCTCAATTACTTGATTTTTTACCTCTTTGCCACAGTAGAACAGAGCTTTGTCCCAAATTGCTGGGGTTTTCACAGCTGCTAGAGCTATTAGGAGGGTGCTATCTCTGCAGCCTCCACAAACTCTGGCTCACTGGTCATACACCTCAGAACCACTACTCAAGACCCAGGTCCAGGCAGGTTAAAGCAAGAGTCATGACCCTCTGAATGGTTGCTTGCCTCCCCTATGATCTGCAGGCCAGGTGGTCTGAAGCAGCCATGGGGAGGTGGCTGCAGGGTCGCTACACCTCTGCCACTTCTAACTCCAGGGAAAGGGGCCAGACCACACCTCTGTCCCTCCCAGTTCCAGCAAAGTTCTACACTAACCTCTCACTTTTTCTTTGGCATTTATGGATTGATATTTCTGGAAACCGCCACAGCTGTTGGTGATCCACTCTCCTGAAGTCCACTCTCGCCACTGCTGGTTGGGGCCACCCTGGGACTAAAACCACAGGCTCATGTGGGGCTGAGCTCGGCTCCCAGCATGCTGCAATGGACCCTTCCTGTCTGCTTTCCGGGCTTCTTTCAGCAGGAGATTTGTTTCTGTCTGTCACTTGTTGGGTTCTGTAGCTCTAAAATTTGTTTAGAGTCATATTTTATAGGTATTCAAGGTGGTTATGTAGGAAGCTCAAAGAGTTTTCCCACTTCTACACTGACATCTTGGTTCCACCCCCCCCCCAATTCTGCTTTTTAAGCACTCTTCTCCTCATTGGTTTTTTTAAACCTCTTTTGCCATTTATGTTAGTCTATTTTTTTTTTCAGTGCACGGTTTATTTTTTATATGTATAGAACACTAACAAAGGTGGATATCCAAGGTGTTCAGTAACTATTTCAAGATAAAAAAACACACTGCCAGGATTGAATGGCATGATTATGAAAAGTCAATATTTAAAAGCAGCAAATGTACATGCTTTTATAACACCCCCTACCACCACACCCCCATTAGTTTTTCACTTTATTCCTAAATCTCATTATACATTTTCACATCAAAATTTGTTCACATTGAAAAATAATCAGGTAATTTTTTAAAAATTGTGCTAACCTTATGTTCTATTTATAGGCAACTACCTTAAATGATTATTTGGATTTTCTGGAGTGAAAAATAAGGAAATGACAATTTTGTTTTGTTATAATGGGTTGAAAAAACTTATTTCACTTAAAACTGTCTGGAAACAAATTGTGTGTTCTGGTTTTAAAAACTTGAACTTTTGCTTTCTAAAAAACTAATTAGCTATTGAGATAACACACCAATGAAGAAGGGGAGAAAAATGATTTTAATCATTAATAAGCAAAGTCCTACTCTACAATATGAATTGGCATAAGAAAATATTCAAAAGACTTAAAATTCAAAAAGCCTCCATCAGTAGCAAAATAAAGCACTTCTGGGGGACTGGAGGTAGAGAAAATGGGTTGGGGTGAGGTTTATGAGACTTTTCAAGCAGTGCTGATAACTCTGCGTACACAGTTTCAGACTTGTTTTTAGATAACTTAAATTTAATTTTAATTCCGCTATAGTAGACACTATTTTAAAAAAAACAAACATCCACAAATAAAAACCTGGGAGTTTGTTTACAAAGTCCATTGCCCAAGTACAGAAGATTTGCCAAAGGGAATTCAATAAAATGTGGCTTCTTATGTTTCCAATAAAACTGTTCAATCTTTGCTGGAACTATTTAAAACAGGGAGTCTTGTCATGTTTAGCACATGTATAAGTCCCTCAAAAAATATAAGAATATGCTATTTTTAATATATGAATTGTCAATATCTGATGAAATATAAATTATATGAATAAAACATTTGACCTAGTACCAATCAATATTCACAGCCTGTTACCTTTTTTAATAGAGGTCCATATGGTTGGCATATCTTTCAACAACTGAAGGTTTCAATGCTTTTCCTCCAGGTTTTTGATTGATAGAAATAGAGTCCTTCTTAGGGGAACTCCCAGTGACTCCAAAATAGAGCTCGCTGCTGCCTTCTTGATCCTCCAAACACTTTTTGCTACCCTTTAGCTCTTTCATCTGTCTCTCCAGCCAAGGCTGATGTTTTCAAACTTATGTTATTTGGTTAGCTTTATATTCCATCCTTTCCACTAATTTCTCAAGTTCTTGCTCAAAGTCCTCTTTCAATTCATTAACTGGTGTTTCCTGGATGTTTGACTAGTTGTTGGTGATCAAAATTCATCTGTCCAAATTCATCCTGTAATGTCTATAAGACTTCAAATAATTCTTCGTGACAGGTGCAGGAAGAAGAAGAGGATGATGCTGATAACTTCCTGCCTTTGCCATTTCGAGGAGACCCCTGTTTTTCCAGGGGAGCATTGTTGACCACATGGTTAATGCATAAGGCTTTATTATGTTGCTTCATTAAATGTAAACATGTTGTATATTAGCTACCACTGCATGGCTAGTGGTAGTGGACTTTCCAGCTAGAAATGGCACGTCATTTTTAATGGAGTTTTAATTCCAGTTATCGCATTTTTTTTTCTCTGTGAGAACCTGCATGGCAGTAAGTTTCTTATATTCCTGCTTAAGAATATCCAGTTTTTCAAGTTGGTTCTCAACATGCATTTGACCCTGCTGCTGGTCTCTCTCTATTGAACCCTGTTTTTCCCAGACAGTTGTCCTCTCATTTTTAGCATGCTTTATCATGTCTTTCATGTATTCCAATTGTTTTTCTAAAAGATTACATTTACTTTCTGCAGTTAACAACTGGGATTTCAGTTCTTGATTGTGTCTTGAGTTCTCCCTTTCTTGGATTTGTTCATCCAGCACTTTCCTCTATTCACTTGTTTCTCTAGACAAGGTTTACATGCTTTCTTCTGCTTGAATCCGTTCAGGCTCTAAATGTCAAATCTTCTATTGAAGATTCTTCAGTGTAGAAAATATGACTCCGCTATTGCTTTCTGGATAGGCACATGTTGGTTTTTGTGGAGAGCATCGTTTATCCAAATTAAGGAAAGGCTTATCAGGTGGATAGACTACATGTGAAGATGCAAACGGTCGAACCATGGCTGCAGTAGACAGACGTGGTTCAGGTAGTATGTTCAAAGAATGACGAATGACGAGGCAGTAGAGAATGTGCTCAAATTACTCAGTCCAATAGGAGTCAAGAAACACTGAGTCAGAAGAGCAAGAGGGAAAAATCTTTGGTGGGCATTTACTCAACTGGATCATAGAGTCATCCTCCAAACACGGGTTTGGCTACTAGAGAGCACAACCACACTGGCTTCTGGGTAGGGGAAAGGCTTTTAAGTGAGTTTTGTGTGCAGACAACAGTGAGCTGTCTATTGGTTAGTCATTAGTCTATTTTTCAAGGTGTTATTTTCTTCCGTATTTTTTTGGATCTCCTTTAGCAAGCTGCTGACTCATTTTTCATTGTTTTCTTGCATCATTCTCATTTCTCTTCCCAATTTTTCCTCTATTTCTCTTACTTGATTGTCAAAATCCTTTTTGAGTGCTTCCGTAGTCTGCAACCAATTCATATTTTTCTTGGAGGCTTTTAATGCTGGAGTTTTTACTTTGTTGTCTTCTTCTGGTTGTATGTTTTGATCTTCTTTGTCACCAAAGTAAGATTCTATAGTTTGATATTTTCCTTCTGTTTGTTCATTTTCCCAGTCAACTTCTTGGCTTTTGAGCTGTTTGGCGATATAGGACTCTGCTTCCAGAGTAGAGAGTGCTCTGTCCTAAGTTTCTAGGGTTCTGTGCAGCTGTTGTCAGAGCTATTTCTAGGCATCTGTAAATTTTTAGTTCTTCTAAGGTGATATGATGAAAGGAGAAGTGTTTACTCCTCTCCTGGCCTGGGGTCTGATCTGTGAGTGACCACAAACACTCTTTTCTGCCTCAGAACTGTGAGGAGGACTCCCTGTCCCGAGTCACCACAAGCTCTGCCATGCCAGTGCTCCTTCTCACCCCAGGACCACCACCTAAGACTATGACCCAGATCAAAACAGGGTAAAGCAAGAGAATCCTGACTCAACATCAGTAAAGAGATCCCTGCAACTGCCCTCTGATCAGCCACTTCATATCCCCACCATCTGTGGGCCTGGAGCTCCAGAAGCACCAGCTACTGCTACTACTGCTGTTGGTACCACCTCCACTGCCCCAGGGCCCGGTCCAACAGAGTTTTCCCACTGACCTTCAACTTTGTCTTTGGTGTTTGTGGGTTGATTAATCTGGAAACCACCACAGCTGCCAATGATTCAGTCTCCTGAGGCCTCCTCTGACCGGTTCTGTGCTGGCACAAACCATGCTGAACTGCTCTGTGCTTCCACCCTGGTGCAATAGACCCTTCCTGCCAGTCTTCCAGGCTGTCTTCAGATGCAGATGTGTTTTACTGGCATTTTGTGGGTTCTGTAACTCTAGAATTTGTTTAGAGTCATTTCCACAGGTACTTGGAGGTGTTTGGGGGATGAGCTCAAGCAAGTTCCTGCTTTTACTCCACCATCTTGGCTCTGTCCCCCAGTTGTCTCTTATCCAGGGTTCTGAGGTTTTGGGGTGTTATGATTTCATGATGGGCTCTGCAGACACTGGACTTTAAGGATTCTGGGGCTTTGGTTCTAGGAGACTGGGCCTCTAGAATCTCTCTCTAAATAGGCCCCATCTTATCACCTCCTATCATCTTTGACTCTGCCTTGATGGTAAGAATAGGAAGCTATGAGAGAATGTAAGTTCACTAAGGACAAGGAAAGTGTCATTTGGATCACAACTCTGGCTCTGATGCCTCATCTAAGCAGGTCTGTGACCCAGAGGTGCTAAAGGCTGTACAGCTGGGATGGCAGCCCTGGGAGTTTCCCCCATTCTGGAAGGGTCTAGTAAAGGCCCCTCAACAGGCTACATCTGATTTCTGGGAAAAGGCACCCCTAGGTACAGGGAGACTCATCACCAATAGTGGACTTTTGGTGATGAGTTCTTTGGCTATGGCAGGTCATGGAGAAATCAAAAACAATCCCCGGTGACTGTAAGTTGTCTTGTGCTTAAAAATCACCTTGTACCTAAGTAGTAATATGAGACTCCTGAGGCAAGCTAACCTGGTCTCTTGTCTTTAGAGAAGAGGAAACTGAGGCATAAAGCTGTTTTCCTGTGGTATGAAGCCCTGAGTCAGAATGTGAGCAGAGGAGTGGAATAAAGAGTGGAGATTTTGAAAGTCACCATGTCTAGGGTATGCACAATTAGTCTTGATTCTGAATCCTCTAAAGGTGAGGGTCATTGACAGTGCCTAATGAGTGTAAATACTGTGAAATAATGTTTAAATTGAATGGAATGGAGGGCTACTGGGGACTCTAAATTGTAATTGTCTCAGTCTTCCTCCTAATAAAGAAAATAGAAGAGAGTCGGCCTTCATTGGAGAAATAGCTCATACCTTGTCCTTGAAGAGGCAAAAAAGGAGTCTCTGGTTTGAGCCCTATGTTCTAAGGCTTTGACTAGCTGCAGCTTTTATTTCTTGGCAACCTTACTTAATGTGTTTGGGTGCCGAATTGTTATTTTTCTCTGGAAGGTGACATCTTCTGGAACTTAGGAAAGAACAGACACATGAGAATGACCCTCCTAGGCAGAGGAACAGAGCTTTCTGAGTCTGCAAGGATAATTACAGCAGACCTAAGGGTTCTCTTTGGATGCCCTCAAGCCTTGTGTCTTCTCCCAAGGCTCTTGTTTTCCTGTCCCTCTCTGAGGTCTTTGACCTGAAGAAAGATCACCTCCTTCTCCCCATCCTCAGCTCCTTCACACCGAGATTCTCTCTCCCATTCATGCTGTCTCTGGGTCAGTGCTGTTCCAAACACCTTTCTATCTCACCTGCTTTCTCTTTCTAGAACCCATGAAGAAGTTGACAGCTCTTCCCCCATCTCCCTTTGAAAGTACTGTTGGTGCCCTCTCCCTGTCCTCCTTGCTGCTTCTCCATTCTTACTATCTCTTCTCAGACAGGCTCTCTTTTGTTTGGGGGCTATGAAATGTCTAGGTTTAGTTCCTCCCCCACTCCCCACTCCCCGCCACTACCACCAAATGGGTGAAGGGAAGATTGATTCCTATCTTCTTGTCTCCAAACCCAGCCTTCCATCAACTGAACCACGCAGCTGGGAAGGCGAGTGGTGGTGGTAGAGGAAGATTCCCCCTATCTACTCTCACTAAAGGGTATTTAACTCTAGGGTGCCTCATCCCCTTTTCCTTCTTCCCAGTTCTGTTGGACCCTCCCAGAGGCCCCAGTGAAAGACTTGAGGAAAGCCCAGAGTCCTCTGCCCTGGCCTGATAGGAGGCGAGTTGCTAAGCAGTCTGGATTCCAGAAGCCCAGAATGATCCATGGACATTACCTCTGCCCACCATTCTCTGTACTCATTTAGAGGTCGAAAGATTCTCTCTGGGAGGAAATAAGGAAGCAGGTCAGGTGGAAGAAGAAATCTATACCAGGCAATACTGAATGAACCGCCTTCCTCTTGGGGAATAGAAGCACAGTGGGAGGGATCTGTGCAGGGGAGGGGCTCCTGGGGAGAGGCAGGAAACCACAGCGTCTGGGAGGGGAAGAGAGAGGAAAGAGGAGGGAGGAGAAAGTCAGAGGCTAAGTCCCACCTTGTGGGGTCCTAGAGATTCTGGCAGATAGAAGAGCTTCAATCCTGAAGAAAGAGAGCTCAGTCTTCGAGGGAAGGAAACGGAGACAGAGCAGACACAGGTCTGGGCTACATGAAGGGACAGCCTTGAGGCCAGTTCCCACCAAGAATACCTCCGGGGTCTGCACTTGTACTCTGTAAAGAGAAGACAGAGTTCAGGAGGGGAAGGCAGAGATTCCTGGCAAGGAGAGAGAGGTGGTCACCCACAGCAGACAGCAGAGACGAATGGAGAGCCCCTCACAAGCTTCGCACAGTGGGGGCAGCCCCTGGAAGGGGCTCCTGCTCACAGGTGAGACACCAGCTCTGCTGGGACCCAGGGGAGCAGGGCAAGCTTGGGGAATTCTAGCCTAGACAAGCAGAAGTCGAGATAAAGACCAGGAACAAGGAAGCCCCAGGGGGTCTGTCCCAGAGACAGTCTCTGCAGACTTGGCCAAGAGGGTCTTCCCTGAACCGGGGGCAGAGGGGAAGGAGCAGCTCAGGGTCATCAGTCCACATGACTGAGACTCAGGGCAACGTCCAGTCCTAGAACTGGGCAGCCTCTGAGGAGGTTAAAGAAGGCTTTACAGGCAGAGGAGACCTGGGTGTGGATCCCAGCTCTGATATCTATCAGCTGTGTGACCATGGACATCTCACTTACGCGTCTTAGCCTTTGTTTACCTTCTTCCCAGTGCTGTTTGGGAGCTAAATTCTGTCAGCCTTCAAATGCCAGCAGGGTTTAGTGGGAAAGGCCCTCCTTGGGTTTGGGTCTGAAGGTCTGGGTTCAAAGGCTGCCTCTGCTATTTCCTATTTAAAACTGGTCACATTGATTATGTTATGTGCGCCTCAATTTCCTCATCTCTAAGTAAAGGTGTTTGACTCAGGGATCTCCCCCTAAGGTTCTATCCAGGTCTAAGATCTGATTTCTCTTCAACCACAACACGTTATTCTTTTATTTCTCCCTTCAGTGTCTTGTCTTCCACAATGGCAGGTCCTTTCTAAATCAAATCCATGGAGGGGCTTAAAATATGTTACAGACTAATCTCTCAAAACCTCTGCAGAGCTTGGGACTGACAGATTGATCTTTAGGCACATGAATTCCCTTCAAACACACCCCACTGAGCCCCCAGCAGACCCTGAGGCAGGCTCAGCAGCCCCACCCCTTACCTTGGGGACAGCTCAGTGATGGGGCCCTGCTGACCTCTGCCTCCTTCCTCCCCTCTCAGCCTCCTTCCTCAGATGCTGGATCCAGCCTGCATCTGCCCAAAATGCTGTTCTCCCTGTTGTGCCAAGCCCACCCTATGGGACAGTGGGTAGCAGCGTCATCTTGGACATCCAGGGGGCCTCAGAGCAGGCTCCCAGCTATACCTGGTACAAAAGCACAGAAGACCCCTTCAACCAGATCGCTTTCTACAGTGCTGCTACTGGAGAGCAGACAACAGCAGACAGCCGGCTGAAGGTGTTCTCCAATGGCTCCCTGCTCATCAGTGACCTGACTGTCAGTGACACTAATGACTATGTTGTTGTATTTCTTAATCACACAAGGGAACTAATAGTAACAGCAGTGGGACATTTAGCTGTGTATGGTAAGTGCTGCCCTTCCCATGGCCACACTGTCCCTCCCATACCCTCCCTCATCTGGGGTGAGAGCCCTCCCCTAAGCCCCTTGCACAGGGATCAGGGAGAATGCAGAACAAGCCTCCTGGCAGCCCCAGGGCAGGCTGGGAGAGATTAGCCCAGGGAGCACCTGGAGGCCCAGTTCAGGGAGGTCCCAGGGAGGCTGACCTGACCAGGGATCCTTTGTAATTCTCCCTTTGTCCCCAAGGCCTCCATCCCAAGGAAGGGGTGGGCTAAGCTCAGAGCCCTTAGAGACTCCTAATTAACTATAGGAAGGAGGGACTCTGAGGGTAGGAGGGACAAAGAAGGTGCTGGAGGAGGGGGGTCAGCTTGACACTGATTCATTTTCTCTTATCTTGTCCAAGTCCTGAGCCTAGATAGAGTCCTATAGAGAGACTCTGAGACCAGGTATTCTTGAGAGATAAAGGTGGTGGGGCATCTCAGACCATTAGCTGCTGGACCTCCTCTGCTCTAAAATGAAGCTGCCCTTGGGCAGGTCAGAGCTGGGCCTGTGGCCAAGGAGATGCCCTAGAGCTGGAAGGAGCCTCAGGGACTGGCCAGTTCAGCCCTGAATTACTGGAGCTCTGACTGTGCTTTCTTCCTTTAGTATCTCTAGGGCTTCTTTTTTTAAAAAGCCACCAAATTTCTCTTATTTCGTCATATGTAAGACATAAGGCAATGTCATATGCTTTAAGAACAATGGATCCAGTCACAGGAAGACCTGAGATCAAGACCCTTCTCTGACACTGCCAACTTCCATAGCAATGTGCTGGTCACTGAAGATTTCAGCCTTGAGCAACTTCCTAGAGGGGAAAGAAATTTGGCCTTGTAGTCAGGGGCCCTCAGTTCGAATCAAATGCCAATAATTGCTGTCTGGTCAAAGACAAGTCACAACACTGGGCCTTGGTAGTCCCCTCAAACAATGAGGGCATTGACCTAGATCAGGGATTCTTAGATTTCAGGGGATCCATAAACATGAGTGGGTAAAATTTAAACCTTTCTTTTCACTAACTTTTCATTTTCTTTATAATCCTTTGTATTTCTTTCTGTGAATTGAGAACCATGACTCTGAGATGGATCCATAGGCTTCCCCAGACTGACTGCCCAAGAAACTCACAAGGTAAAGAAGTTGGAGAGCTTGGGGCCAGTAGGTGGTGCAGTGAGTAGAGTGCTGGCCCTGGAGTCAGGAGGACCTGAGTTCAGACCCGGCCTCAGACACTTCACACACACACACACACACACACACACACACACACACACACACACACAC
>NW_027185797.1:39573536-39588175 GCF_028583685.1 Petaurus breviceps papuanus
CACACACACACACACACACACACACACACACACACACACACACACACCTAGCCATGTGACCTTGGGCAAGTTACTTAACCCCAGTTTTCCTCCAAAAAGCAAAAAAAAAAGAAGGTGGAGAGCCAGCAGTCCTGATGATCTCTGAAGGCCCTGACAGCTCTGTATATATTACCCTATAACCCTAGGAATCATGGTCCAAGGCTTGGAGGAGGCAGAACATGGAGCACATCTCATAGGCAGACATTCTGAGAGTTTGTTCAGAGGAGTCAATATGGGTAGCAAAGAGTGGGATGAGCTCAGGCTGCAGAGGAAGAATGACTCAAGGGAGCACAAGAGCCTAAACATCAGTTCAAGGGCTTTGAACCTGAAATGGTAGGTAATAGTGAACCCCTGAAAGTCATTGAGGAGAGGATTGACGTGACCAGATCCATACATACTTCCTATTGTTTTCACAGTGGTGTGATTAGTGCATTGGAGGGGCAAAAAAAAAAAATAGAGAAGCCTGGCCATGGAGGGATGATGGAATCCTCAATTTAGCCCTGGGAAAGGATATCAGGTATCCTTTAGAAATGAAGAGACTGAGTCCTGGAGAGAGGAAGAAACTTGGCCAAGGTCACACAGGTAGGAAGTGGAAGAGTCAGAATTTGAACCCAAGATCCTCTAAGTCCCATGTGTAAAGGTGGCCTGTGTCCAGCTCCTCTCTCGCCATGATCCATCCTCCTTAGCTCCTGCTAAAGAGCGCCAGGAAAGACCATGACTTCAAAGCCTTGCTCTACCCCTTCCTCCCACCAGCCAAGCCCACTTACTGCGACTAGCCTCCTTAATAAATGTGACAACTCATGTCTATGCAACAGCTTATGTCTTACAAACAACTTTTTATAAAGGTTCTCATTTGATTCCTCCAACAAATGAGAAGTGGGCACTATTATTCCCATCTTACAGGTGAGGGGTCTAAGACAGAGATGAGTTAAATGACTTAATAGTAAGTCACATAGCTGAGTCAGGATAGGAACTCAGGTCTTTCTAAGGCCAATACTAGGCACTATGCCATACCGGCATAACATCCATTAGCATTGCCAAGACACCCTCCAAAAAGTCCTGCCATGGCCTTCTTTCCCAGGAGGATGATCACTCTCCAGCTAGGCCTCAGCACACCTCAGAAATGGATAACTGACCTCAGCCTTGTCAGCTTCTTGGACAATCCCACTTGGCCTTACTGAATACATCGTAGAGATGAGACTCACTCTCCTTCACCCTAAACCTCTTAACAGGGACCAGGGGAGGGTGTGGGAACTCTACCAATAAGAGGGAGACAGAAGGTCAGAAAGACACAAATATTTCTAACTTATTCCTCTTTAGAAACCAGTCCTTAGACACTTGGGGAAGGATGACCCAAGGAGGGTGTCTGGTGAGCCTGCTGAATTTGCCCCAGAGCTTATTCTGGGACACACACCATCTCAGAGGCCAGGGTGACCCGCCAACTACAGAAGAAACAAGGATGAGGAAAGGCCAGTTTCTGGACCCTCCTTGGGCCATGAAGGCTCAGCTTCCTAGTGTAACAATTGCATATCTGAGCCTGAAGGGACATTGAAGAAAATCACCTTCAATATTCTCATGTTGTAGGACAGGAAACTCCTGAGGAAAGGGGAGAGCCCAAAGTGGGGAAGTCAAGAATATTCTGTCAATGGGGATGAATAGTTCCTATGGGCAAGACACAATCCTAGGCACAGGGGGATGGTATTATGGCTTAGAAACGCCTAGATTAGAACCAAGTTTCTTGACTCCCAGCCCAGGACTCTTCCTTCGGCAGGCTGCTGCTAACTGATCTATTTCCAATCTCTGCCTTTCCTTTTTTCACCTTTGGACTTGAGGCAGCCTTTTCCTTTCTGAGCACCAGGCCCTCATGGCCCTGTCCCTAGCCTGCCCTCTCTGACCTTCACCAATATCCTCATCAAGGTGTGGTGACCCTGGTTTCTTGAAGTCCAGGTGGAGGGAACACAAACTCTCCAGGTCCTGCCAAGTTAGTAAGGCCTCAAGTATGGCCTGGGGGATGGACATAGCAGTCTGTCATCTCTGGACCAGCCTGCCCCAACCTGGGAAGATTCAGCACCAGGGGCTCAGGATCAAGGTGAATGTCTTCATCAGCCTAACTCAACTCAAGATGGACTTTCTCCCAAGGACTGGAGAAGCTGTGACCTACATCAGAAAAATCAGTGTCCATGCCATGAGATCACAGGTTCTTGGCCTCATCTTCCAAGGCCCCTGACTTTGCCAAGGTCTCAGGGAGGTACTTCCAAACCAGATACTTGGTAGGAAGGGTAAGAAAAAGGACCAAACAATCATTTTCTGTCTATTTTCTGTGCAGGGCCACTATCCAAACCTAACATCAGCAGCAACAACATGGCCCCAGTGGAGAACAAGGACACTGTCTACTTGACATGTCAGTCTGAGAATGAAGATGTCACATATGTGGTTTGGTTCATAAACCACAGCTCCCCAGCTGGTGACAGGATAGTGCTGTCCTTGGATAACAGGACACTCACTATAATCAAGGTCACAAGAGAAGACCAAGGACCCTATCAGTGTGAAATCCAGAACCCAGTTAATGTCAGTAGGAGTGACCCATTCACACTGAATATTACTTGTGAGTAAATTCTCTTTCTATATGGTGCATGCTTATAGCTTGGTGGTGTGTTCCCAGAGGTTAGGCTAATTCAGTCACTTTCCTGATTGCTGAAGATCAGATCTCTGAGGTTCAAATCTCTCTTGATTTTAGGGGACCCAGACTGGTCATGCCATGCTTTTCCATCTATGATGGAGCAGGGCCAGCCATGGTACTGAGCTAGAGAAGGCCTTAAGACCTTCCAAGTTCAGGGATCTCAAGTCCAAACCTGTAAAGTGGAGAATGAGCTGGGAATTTCTCAGCTCAGAGGAGGATCAGGGAAACATAATGGTCCCTGGTGATGGGTTATAGATTAGGAAATTCCCCTTCTCTCTGCCTTTATCTCAATATGGACTCATTCTCTTTGCTCCAGATGGCCCAGATACCCCCGTGATTGTCCCCACAGACCCTCATTACCCTGTAGGGGCAACTCTTGAGCTGTCCTGCTCTGCTGACTCTAACCCACCTGCCCAGTACACCTGGCTTTTCAATGGAACGCAGATGATGTCCACACCCCAGCTCTCTATTCCTAACATGTCTCTGAGTCACACTGGAAACTATACCTGTATTGCATCTAACTCAGTCACTGGCTTGTCTGCCAGCAAAGACATCAATATCACAATCTCTGGTGAGTAGCTGGGCCTGGCCCTCAGCTGTGTGCTGGGCTCTCCCCTGCCCGGGCATGAAAGAAACAAAGATCAGAGGCATTCTGCCCTCCTGGGTCCCATGGCTCTGTGTGTTATGGTGAAAGGAGTCCTGAGCTCAGAAGCATGAGACTTGGCCTAGAGACCTGAGTCTGTCATCTACCTGAACACCCCCTGCTGTCCCTCCTCTGCTCTAAGCCCAGTTTCTTCATGCTGAAGACTGGATGGTCCTTCACTGCCCATGGCACAGGATTCCATGTGGAGGAAGTTCTTTTTACACTTTAGGTACAAAAAGCGTGTGGGTTGTTGTCACTATTGTTTTTCTCATTCTCTTCTGTCCTAGACACTCAGCCCACTTTCTCCCCCAAGTTCTATGGCCACAGCTTCAGGGACTGCCCCTGGAGCCTTGGGTCCTTCCTTCAGTCCATCTCCCTTGGCACTATGGGGGGCTTGGTTGGCATCTCAGCTCTGATTGTGCAATAGGGCTGTCTTTGATCCCCTTTTGCAGGGAAACTCAGAAGATGGGAAGGGGCATTTCAGCTTTGTCTTCTCTCACATGCAGAGACTCATCTCTGCATCCACATGTTCCCACTTTGTGACATGAAGTATCACACAGAGACATGCCTGATATGAAACTGGGCTCTTGTCCAGCTGAAGGGTCAAATAGCCTTGGCCTCAGGTGCCTGGGTCTTGTATCTCACCATTGCCTCAGTTCCCTGCTCTGGTAGCTCACCTGGCACTCCACACGTGCTCTGTGAACAGTGGTTTCTGGGTAGATATTGTGTCTGACTCACGTGGACAGGTGACAGACCCTCCACACTCCCATTCACCCTGTGTGCAGCAGGACCTTAGAGAGATCGTCTCTGGCCTCACTTTCCTTTTCTTTCTCAGTCCTGTTCAAAGCCCTGGCAAAATTCGTGGAGTTTTGTTGTTACAGACCCATAACTTCCTGCCCCTGACTCTGGTGACAGCCAAATGGAGAGCAGGAGACAGAGATAGGATTGTGGGCTGGGGATATGGCCCTGGGAAAGTCAGACTGCAACAGGATATGCCTCAGAGTAGGGACGACTCTTCTTGGCCTAAATCTGTACAGAAGGAGGCCTAAGGCCCACATACTGACTCTCTTCTTAAATGTAGTATTATCTTTGTGTTATTATACTTTATTTGTCTTGTTACATATTTCCCAATTACATTTTAATCTGGTGCACACTGTACTCGAGAGCACTGCAGGTGTGCATTTGATGCCTGTGGCTTAAATTTTCTTAATTTAATCTTTTTCAATTAACCCAAATCTATTTTCTCTGCCTCCTACTTCTCGCCCACCCCACTGAAGGAAAGGACAATCCTTGTGACAGATATGGGCAGTCAAGCACAACTAATTCCCATATTGGCTATACCCCCCCCCCCCAAGTATCTCTACCAATATCCACCCTGAGTCCATCATCTCTGTGGTGGGAAGCGAGTAGCTTGTTTCATAGTGTGTTTTTGAGGATCCTGTTTGGCCTTTATAGTGTTGTAGTTATTGTATAAATTATTCTCTCAGTTCTACTCACTTAATTCTTCATCAGTTCATGCAAATATTCTGAGGTTTCTGTTTCTGAGGAACCTGCCCTTGGGTTCAAAAAGTCCAAAGCATAAACAAGCATGGGTCCAGATGGGGAAATTACTCATCACCAAGGCATGGGAAAAACAGTTAAAGTAAGATAGTTGGCTTAGAGAAAAGGAGATTGTGGGAAGACTGGGATCATCACAGAAATCCAGAATCCAATGATGATACAGTAGTTCAATCTGAAAAAGACCTGGGGGGAGGGGGAGGGTTCTGAGTATACCACAAGCTTAATACTTGGGTTAATGGGGTAATAGGGCAATCAAAAAACCTACTGCAATTGAAATACATCCACTTCCAAGGATAAGGAGGTAACAGTCTTTCTGGACCATCCAATGGCACTCAGAGTATTACATTTGGTTCTAGTTTACAAAGAACATTGAGACACTGGAGAGTTTCCAGAGGAAGGAAACCACATTGGTGAAGGGTCTGGTGCTCATAGGATTGGTAGGCTAAATAGAATAGATATGATAGATCTGTGGTGATTATTGAATAGGAATAGAAATGAATATACAAATTTCTCAACTGAGCATGGCACTTTTACAAAAACTGACCATACGTTAAGGCATAAACACCTCACAAACACAAAAAAGAGAAATCTTAGATATGTCTTATATTGATCACAATATCATGAAAATTTATATATAATAAAGAACTCTGGAAGAAAAAAATTGAAATTGACCAACTAATTTATAAACATAATTCTAAAGAACTGACTGATCAAGGACTGTTTCATCACTTTTCTTATCTAGAGTAAGTGATCCCATTTCCATTAACAAATCTTAGCCCATCCTGTTAGAAGAAGGCAATCATTTTAATCACTGACTATACATGAACACTTGATATACAAAGGTAAAGGACACAAATTGGAAGAAAAACTAAAGGCACAAAGACCAGTAAGATGGCCATTGAAAAAATTCAGATGGCAAATGATAAGGTTTGGATTTGGCCAGGGTAGTGGGGAGAGAGAAAAGGGTATACTCACAGGATGTAAAGCTAAGATGAGTATTATAGAGAGATCATCCAATGCACACTGCATTATTTTATTGATTGGAAAATTGGTGTCCCAAGAAGAGAATGAACTTGGCCAAGATCCCAGAGTGAGCAAATGACAGGGCTAGGGTTCTAATCTGGGTCTCCAGATTCCAAAACCTGAGCTCTTTCCGTTCTAGCGCAGTGCCTTTCAAGGATAAATGGGAGACATTCATTTAAAGGTTTTTGAGGGAAATGACATCATCAGGATGGTACTTAAGGAAGATTATATTTAGACATAAAGGATTAATTAAGGTAGTGAGAGACCAGAGGCAGAAACACTGATCAGAAAACTATTGTCATGACCTGGAAGAGAAGCGATAAGGAGGTGTGGAATAGAAGTTGAGAGGAGGGGAGTAGGTATGAGAGATACTTTCCAAGTATCCAAGAATCCAAACAAATAGCCATAACATTAGGGAGGATGTTACAGCAATTGATTGCATGTTCGATTTGAAGGAGAGAGGTAGTCAAAAATGTTTTCCAATTGGAACCTGAATGACTGGGAGGTGGGTGGAGCAGGGAACAGGGAAGGGCAGCAGGAACAATGTGGGGAAGAGATCATGAGTTCAGGAATTGAACGTGTAGAGTTTGAAATGCTTGCCCAAAGTTCAGATGTTTCTAAATGTTTGCCAGACACCCTGCAATGTGATCTTGCCAAGGAGATACCCAGGCTCTAAGAAACAAAAACCAAGTTGGTTTCATTGGTCAGCAAGCATTTATTAGGTATTTACAGAGGGTCAGGCACTATGCACCAGTGCTAGGCTCAAAAACACTCAAGGTTCTTTTTCTCTTCTCGGCCCATAACAGAAAAATCTACAGGCTCCTTACTCTCTGGAGGGGCCGTCGCTGGCGCTGTGATTGGAGTCCTAGTTGGAGTGGCTCTCATAGGGGCCCTCATCTATTTCCTGTTCTTCAGAAAGACTGGAAGGTAAAATAATGCTTCATATGATTGTCCTCCCTCCTACTCTGTCATTGAATGGAGGAAAAATACCAGCATGGTCTTCTGTACCCTCTCCTCTTTTTTGCCTGCTGATCTCTCTCCCTGCCCAAACTCATACTTTTCAGTCCTAATTCTCTTGGGTTCCTTCCTTCCCTGGGCTTACATTTTATCCTATCCCTCACATTTGATTGCTTCTTGGTAACAAGTGTTCACTTTCCCAATGGGGTGTAAAATGGATCTGATCATTTTTGTTAGATCCTCAAAGAAAGGCACTGAAATCCAAGAAGGTACAGAGAGAAAGAATGGAAGCGGCTGCAGAGAGAAAGGAAATAGGTTACTACAGTGAGGCAGATCCAGACTGCATGGGCAAGCTGAGTAGGTGCTACCTATATGTGAAGAAACTAACAGTGAAGAGGTTGTATTTAGGGATAAGGTATAAAGACAGGGTAACCAAAGACAAGCCGTGACTCTGCTCCGTTGGTCCCTTCCATCTTGGGGAAATCTTTTACTTAGCTTGGGAATGTCAGTCCCACATGTCTCTTCTTTCTTAAGGGCCAGCACACAGCACCTTTCAGAGAAGAGTCCTTCAGCACCCAAACATGGTAAGTGAAAGTAACAACCAATGAAACTAGAGTCTAATGATGGCCTTGGGAGATATGGCTCCAATAATAGTCTCCTTTCTTTACTTGAAAGGGAACCTGTGACCTATCCTTCTAATGAGGGCCAACTCCCTTTGCTTCTCTTTAATAGGAAGACTATGAGGCCCCATACAATTCAACTCTGAAAATAGTGCTCCATTTAATTGATTTTAAATAGCATTTATTAACATGTGCCCTCATTCGGCACTGCCAAAGTCCCTCAGGGACTAAGAGCTAAGTTGCTGCTGGTGCAGGACCTAAGGCTGGTGATGCTCAACACTCTCTACTCCGTTTTCTACTCTGCTCAGGTTCTGACTTTGTACCTGACACCTGTGTAACCCAGGGGGAGTACCCCTATTCCTCATGTATGGAGAGAGGGCTGCAGTAGTTGGCCTCCATGGTCACTTCCACCTCAATATCTCTGCTTCTAGATAATGGCTCAAAGGCAAACTGGCTTTTAAACACAAGATTAGAGTTATTGGTCATTATTTTCATCATGGCCTGCCATGGCCAAAGAACTCATCCCCAAATGAGCTGCTGAGGATAAGCCTCTCTATACTTAGTGAGAGAAGCCTTTCTGTAATAGAGAAACCCTCCAGAGCTGCCATCCTGGGGGCAGAGGCTTTGGGACCTCTGGGTCACCTCCTTGCCTCAATGAATCACCAGAGCCAGGCTCTGTGATCAAAATGACACCTTCCTTGCCCTCATTGAGCTTATATTCTCCTGGAGCTTCTCGGTTCTTTCCATGAAGACAGATTCAGAGCTGAGAGGAGCTGATAAGACAGGGCCCATCTGGAGTGAGCTCTTAGAACCAAAGACCTGGAAGTCTTAATAAATCCAAGTGTACACATCCCATCATGAAATCTTAGAAACTCAGAATCCTAGATGAAAGAGACCTTGGAATTCCTTCACTGGACATTTCCTCAGGGGTCTCATGTCTGGAAGTTTCTCCCTCCTGGCTTCCTTAGAGTACAGCTAACATCACACCTTCCACAAGAAGCCTTTCCTTATTCCCCTTAATTCTAGAGCCTTCCCTCCCTTGTCTACATCTTGTTTGTACACAGTTTGCAAGTTGTCTTATCGTTTAGACGGTAATCTCCTTGAGGGCAGAAACAGTCTTCTGCTGTTCTCTCTATGTCCAATGCATGGCATGGTACCTGCTACGTAATAGGCACCAAATAAATGCCTGTGACTCTCTGCAGAGGAGATTGGGGAGAAACAATTCTCCTGTGTCCTCTTCCTCTGTTTGCAGAGTGAGTAGGACTGGGAAGAAG
Source organism: Petaurus breviceps papuanus (assembly GCF_028583685.1). Taxonomy (NCBI): domain Eukaryota; kingdom Metazoa; phylum Chordata; class Mammalia; order Diprotodontia; family Petauridae; genus Petaurus; species Petaurus breviceps. The sequence goes on from NW_027185797.1 coordinate 39,582,333, forward strand.
AGTTAGTCCCTTGTGGAATTCAGGCTCAGGATACACCAAGGAAATCTTCTGTCTGGGTTTTCTCTCCCTCCAGGTGAGGACATTATCCTGTATGAAAACATTGTTTCCCTAAAAGGCTCAGCTGAGTCTGCACAGGTAAGAGGAGAATGTCTCCTTCACTCACTTCCAGGACTCTGGGGTGTCTGTCAGGGAGTGGGAAGGGGTCTGATCTGGAGATTCTTCCTGGCCCTGAGTCTTAGGCTTTTAAGGTGCCTGAAAGATTGCAGGATCACTAGAGCACCCTGAGGAGCTGCAGAGTGTCTAAAGGAAGGTAAAAAAGAAGAATGAGCATTCCCTAGCATTGTGAAGAGATCTGACTGGGGACAAGTCTGGAGAAGAGAAGACTTTGGGAGGGAATGTGGTGATAGATGGGGACCTGATAACTCTCTGTAGGGGAGGGTTTAGATTGACCCTCTTTGATCTCAGAGGGCACAATAGCGATCAAGGAATGGAATCTGGAGAGCTCAATTCAGATTTGATGTCAGGAAATCTTCCCATAAATGAGATGCCAAGTGACCTTCCCCACCACCAGCATCTCTTCTCTCAGACTTGACAATACTCTAGTTCAAGACATCATCAACTTAGCCCTGGAATACTGCAACAGATTCTCCATTGGTGTCCCAAGTTCCAGGGTCTCCCCTCTCCTCTACACAGCTGCAAACATGTACCTAGGCACAGGTGTGACTAAGTCCCTTATTAAATCAAGAAGATTCAGTGGCTCCCTATTTTCAGGAAATGAAACTATAACCACCCCTTTTTTATTTGTTTGGGTCTGCTTCCCGATTTCATTGCTATGGGGAACTCCCAGTCTCAATGTTGATAGGCAGGCTATATAGTCTTAGAGATCTGCTAGCCATTGAGACCTTAAGGGACTTGTCCAGGCCCTTAAGATCAGCTTGTGTCAGAGGTTAGACAGGAAATCTGCTCCTTCTGACTTCCATATCAAGTCTTTACCTAATATCCCTACCTACTTAGATGACTCTTGGGTATTTTCAGGCTTACTACACTTCATTGTCCTCCCTCAACTCAAAGATTCAATCTAATCAGCCCCTGTATTGTTCCAAAGACACCACCTGCCCTCTCTGGGTCTCTGCTCAGGCAATGTCCCTGAAGGGTTCTCCCTCCTCACCTCCTTCTCATGGAATCCTGAGACTTCTGCCTAGTTTAACCCAAGTGCCAAGCCCACCAGAAACCTTTCCTATTGCTCGCGCCCTCCTTCTGGTCATTGTTCTCTATATGTTTGGTATTTGATTGTCTCTTTACTGATGGCTTCTTTCCAATAGAATATTAGCTCCTTTACTGCAGGACTGTCTCATTCTTCTCTGTTAATCCCATGAGTAAAAGAATGAATGAATTTTAAAATCATTCATTCGGTGATTCGTATTCATATCATATGCAGTGCTTACTATGTGAGAAGCACTCTGCTAAGTGAAGACTTTACTAATACATGTAAAAGTACTCACTGTTCACAATGAGATTATGTTGAAATTTCTGGAGATTCCATGGATTGAGAAATAGTTACCAGATAGGGAAATTTTGCTTTGGGAAATTATAGGGATGGTAAATGGAATCAGAAGTCAGGCCAGAGATGATGTGATTATCGTTCCAGAAGAGGAAAGCAGGAGAGAAAGAATGATTATGGTGGGGATGTCAAGACTGGGAGTTCAAGGACTGAAAGGATCCAGTACTGGGGGGCTTGTTTGGGGATCAATGATAGCCACTGATGAGGACCAGTCTGGGAAGGAAGTCATTCGTGGCTACAGCTTAGGGCTTGGTTTGTGGGCTGCTGTTGAAGCCACCACCACTCAGGACAGAGAGGTTTGTTTTTTTTATGCCAGGAGTTCTAGGTAGGAAAAGAATGAGCCTTCCTAGGGTTTATGGCACAAAGACTGGCACATACTGAATGCTAAGTAAGTTTTGCTGAATGAATGCATGTGGAATGGGCTACCTGGGACATGGTGACTTCCACACTGGAGATCTCCAAGAAAGGCTGGCTGACCCCTTGTCACATGAGGACTTTGATGTTAAGGTCTGGGTCAAACTAGATGTTCTCTGATGTGACTTCCAATTCAAGGGATCCATGACCATGACATCTCTAAGACCCCTTCTGATTGTCACATGACATAAGGCTCCTTCTTGATGAAGCATTCCCTGTCCTAAATTCCTTTCCAGCTACAGCTTTTGGAGGCTTTTACTAACTGTTTTTCCCCTTCCACAGGGCAAGAGCTCTTCCCCTGCTTTTCCTGAAGTCCCATCTGAGAGTGCCTATCAGGTATGTGCACAAGGAGGGGCCGGGGCTCACTCAGGGACCAAGGGAGAGATCAAAATGCTCTTTGAGGATGGGCTTCTTGTTGCTTGTTGGAGAAGGAACAGGAACAGGGCCAAGATGGAATAAAGTGAGGTAGAGTTTGGAGACAGAAAGGTCCTCCTCTACCAGTTTTTGTTCTGGGATGCCAGTGACATCTCTTCTCTTTCTATGCAGGCACTGGACATCAGCAGAGTGGATATTTATGTCAAGATCACTCCCTGGAAGAACCCTCAAATCCAAGGAAGAAAGGAAAGTCCCTAGCCCTTCTTTCCCTTCCTTAAGGGGGGGTTCAGAGGACTCTCTCAAGGGAGAAAACCAAGACATCTGATTCAATGGGAAAAATCAATGAGGAGAGAGACAAAGAAGCTGAATATGGGGGGAGGGAAGGCTTCCAGGGACTCAGGGGTACCCAGACTGCCCAGAGAAAACTGAGAGGAGTGAAAGAAGTCAGAACTGTGTGTGTCTGAGCTGGTTAGAAGCCAAGGTGCCCCACGGAATGAGTTTGGGTGCATCCTCTGTTGGTCCCCGAGTTCTTCAATATTTTCAACATCCCCATATTTTCCTGTCTCCTTTATCCCCTTTATCCATGTAAGAGTCCTTTTGGAAACTTCCATGTTTATTCCTACTGAACTCAGGTGTAGACGACCCAACTTATCTGCATGGCCCCAGATGCTGAGATTCTCAGGGTCAAAGAGTCCATGGTCTTACGCTCCTGAGGATTCATGGAATGAGGCAAACATCCTAGACAACATGGTCTCAAGGATGGACCAGATCATCTGGGTCCTCCAAAGGTAGATGTGGCTGATGGCAGTGGGAACCCCTACAGTAGATGAAGAAAGCCAATCAGAGAAGGACAATGGCAGCTGCAGGGACCATGACTGCTCATGGCAGAAAGAAATGCCAGGAATGGGCTCTAACAACAGTGACCCTTGGAGCCCAGTGGTGAACTCTACCCATGGAGCACTTCACAAAAGAAAAAAAGGACTTCCATGGCCAGGAGCTGGGTGGCACCTCTTACCTACAGAGATCCTCAACCCAGGCATCTCACCACCATTTTATTTGAAGTTTGTACCCACTGCTTTAGGGGAAGCTGTGTTTATAGAAGAATGCAGCCCCCAAATTTTGGATTTAGATGGGATGTTTTGTACTAGCTGTTCTTACTACTCATTCTCAGTAAATACCTTAGCTAATAATAATTGTGTTTCTGTCTGATACCTACTGAGGAATACAGTGGAGGTAACTCATGAGAAATAGTGCTAGATGCCCTTCAGCTTTACTCCAGAGAGAGAATAGTCATCAGCTGCCTTCTTCAACTCCCAAATCATGACTGGCAGTGGGAGCTGGGTGAGGTGTTACACAATCAGGCAGGTATCCCAAAGGGGTCAAGGACAGAAAGGAAGGAGCCATCAGTACATGACTATGTATAGCTGCAGTGTTTGCTGGAGCAAAGACCTAGAAACAAACTGGGCATTCATCCAATGGAACATGAATTATTGAACTCTGGTGTACAAATAGAGAATTTAGTTGTGTCATAAGGAATGTGAATTTGATAGATTCTGAGAAATGTGGAGGGCATTACATCAATTGTACAGATTGAAGAGAGCAGAACAGGGAGACCAATTCATAGAGTGACCACAAGAATAATAAAGGTAAAGACATCCAGAAAGCCTCAGAAATTGGACTGTTTAGGGGTCAATCATGACTTCAAAGGATTGCTGATGAAATTCACCTCCTGCTTCTTGGCCAGATGGCAATGGGCACAGCCCTTGGGGTATGGGCCTCAACTTCCCAGGGAGATGAGGGGATACACAGGGATCTAGCCTTAGTCTCACAGAGGAGAGGGAAGACGAAAAGCACAGCATGAATTAATCTGTAATGACCCTGCCACCCATGCCCCCAAAACCCCACTGCCCAAAAAGCCCTGTCTCACCAGAACACTCCATAGAAGCCTTCTAGACAGATTTCCTCTCCCAAACATACACACTTCAAGAATTCCATAGCTGAGCTTGGGCTGTGCCTGAGGCAGAGGAAGGTAGAGCACTGGATCTGGGGCCAGAAGACTGACATTTGAACCCCAGCTTTTCTGTTTTCTCCTTGGAGAGGTCATTACTCTCTTTGAGCCTCTTTCTTCCACTGCCAAATGAGGCTGTTGGACCAGATCACTTCTAAAGCCACTAAATCCAGTGATCTTGTGATTTCATCTTCCCTGGGGGAGGGAGACAGATGTCATTGCATCTCACTCCTTGATGCAGAATTGCTTTTCCTCTCATTTAAACCTCACTCAACTCATCTACAGCCCTTGGTTTAATGTGCTGCAGCTTGAATGTCTTATTCACAGTTGCTTGCTGTGTGACCAGAGGCTAGTCACTCTACTATTCTGGCTGTTAGTTTCCTCTTCATCATGGGGGAAATACTGGCTGACCTTGCACACTCACAGGGCTGTTTGATGGGAGTTTGCTTTTAACTGCTTTAGAGAAATGGGTATTTTTGTGAGTCTTTCTTCCCCATTAGACCAGAAGCTCTACAAGGAGAGGCAGAAGAATTCCACTCCCTTTTCTTCCTCCCCTAACACTGTGCTTGTTGTTTAGTCATTCTGTCATGTCTGACTCTTTGTGACCTCTTGCACCATAGCATGTCAGGTCTTCCCTTCATTTCATCATACGAAAGGCAAGAGGTGGTATGATTGAGTGGAAAGAACAAGGGATTCAGAGAATGGCAGACCGAAGATCACATTCTGCCTCTGGCACAACTTATCTAACAACTTAGGGGCCACTTCATGTCTGAGCCTTGAACACCTTCCTAAGAAGTGAAAAAGAGTTGACCTTGGAGTCAGGAGGTCTGGGTTCAAATCCATCTCTGCTACTTTGTCTATGTGATCCCAGGAGACTGAACAGGATTCTTGGGCTGGCTCTTGACTAGAACCTCAAATAGGCTCCCACGCTGCCAAATCCTTTCATGGGGAAGTTGTGCTCTAACATCAGCCCTAGTGTTTTAAGAAGCAAACCAGGCTGCCTCAGTCATTACTAGACCCAGATTTCATATCTCATTGCAGGTTTGTAACAGGAGTTTTGTTTTTCTTGTGCTTTCTTAGTTGGGGGAGAGGGGAGAGAAAGGCAGATTTTCGTTTGAAAAATTTTGATTTTTTTAAAGTTCATAATTCCAATTTGATGAGCTTACAATCTAATGGAGAGAAGACAGCACACAAAAGGAATCTGGAGGAGGGAGGGAAGGCACCAGGAGGTACCTGGCAACAGGGAAGTAGAAACCCAGCAGAGCTTCAGATAGAAAGTGGAATGAGCCAGAAGTCTAATCTCTGCCCTTTAGTTTTTTAAATCACTTTTAAAAATATTACACATTTTATTGTCCTGTTGGTTTTTCCTGAAATAAAATTAATGAGTGAACGCCAAAAAAAAGGAAGAAAGGAAGGAAGGAAGGAAGGAAGGAAGGAAGGAAGGAAGGAAGGAAGGAAGGAAGGAAGGAAGGAAGGAAGGAAGGA
>NW_027185797.1:39588185-39588296 GCF_028583685.1 Petaurus breviceps papuanus
GGAAGGAAGGAAGGAAGGAAGGAAGGAAGGAAGGAAGGAAGGAAGGAGGGAAGGAGGGAAGGAGGGAAGGAAGGAAGGAAGGAAGGAAGGAAGGAAGGAAGGAACGAAGGA
>NW_027185797.1:39588396-39637357 GCF_028583685.1 Petaurus breviceps papuanus
AGAAAGAAAGAAAGAAAGAAAGAAAGAAAGAAAGAGAAAGAAAGAAAGAAAGAAAGAACCCACAGAGAACCAGCTGGCCCAGCCTTTTTCTCCCCTAAGCCAGGCCCCCAGACCCTCCCGTCAGGGGGGATCCCCAAAGACTAGTCCCCGACAAAAGACAATGAAAAGGAAAAGGGAAAACACAGGGGGGAGGGGAGGGGAGTTAGGATAATCAGCTGAAATCTTAATTACAAGACCAAGAAAGACGGCAGATATGTTGCTGGGTGAATATATATTTATATAATAAATCTGTAAGTTCATAAAGTAAATAGTAACTCTCTGAAAGTTTTTAATTATTTTAAAAGTTTTTTTTTGCGGGGATTTGATCTTTTTTTAATTTTCTTAAATTTTTTAATTTTTTGGTCCTTAGAAAACTTGCTGAGGGAGAGTCCAGTCAAAGTGAGAGTGGCACACTGAGCGAGGCACAGTGTGTGAAGCTGGGCCTGAGCCTCACTACTCACGATGCTCACACCCATTTTCAGGACACAGGGCAGATTCCCCATTCGCTGCCACCCTGTCACCCCAGCTCCTCTCAAGTTCAGCCCTCGCCGGCTGCTGCTCCCTAACTCCCAACACCAATAAATGACCATGATCTAAGCTGCCCTGGTCGACTCTCGGAACTGTCCCTCTTTAAACATTTTTATGTGAAAAAGAAGTAGGGGGAGGAGAGAGAAGGACAGGAACAAAACAGCTTAGAGGAAGAGGAGGCTGTGGGTGAGCCCTTCTCTGGAAGTAGCTGAGGAGGTGCCCAACCTGCAGGGCAGCCACCAGGGAACCCATATTCTGAGGATTCTGGGTTGCCTCCCCATTCCTGTCCCATCAGAGAACTGGACCCAAGAGGGTTCCTAGACAAGGCACATGGTCTTTGGCCCTGAAGGGAACAAGCTGCAAGAGGGCTTTGTGGAGGAGGGGCAGAGTTTATCTGCTGGGATGATGAGGGGAATAGAGTGTGTGTCTGTGTGTTGGGGGGGTTGGGCATGTGCCAGGGGTGACCGTGAGGCTGAGGAGACATGTTATCATGATGCTGTGCAGCTTGGGGAGGGAGGCCAGTCTTCATTTCATGAGGGTATCAACTCAGCTTACTTTAAAATATATATATATATATTTATAACAGACCAGAATGATTTACTCTAAGCTCCCCCTTCACCATTACCCCTGCCCCAGGCTGGGGAACTCCTGGCCAATCAACTAAGAGAGAGGAGAGCTCCTGCCCCTTCCCCCCTCCCACAAAAAGGAAGGCAAGAGAGAGAAAGAGAGAGAGTGCACTTTGCCTAGATACCTGGTCAGGTCAGAGAAAACTGGACTATAACAAGCCACCCCCTGGAGGGAGAAGGGGGCTTGGGGCTGCCCCCCTCCCCAGAGATGGAGGCGGAGGAGGGCGGTTTGGTCACTGTGTCTCCTCAGTGAGGGGCGGCAGGGGGCTCACAGGTCACTCTCGCCATAGAGGGCTGTGGAGAAGGATTTGTAGTCCAAGGCTCCAGGAGCAGCATCTGGGCCTTGGTACGGAGCCATGCAGGAGATGCAGTACTCGGCTTGGTCTGGGGGCAGCTCCCGCCGAAGCTCCTCAGCCGTGATGAAGTTCTGTCAGGAAGAGGAAAACCTGAGCAGGGGCCCTGGGACTGCCCTCCAGTCCCCCATCCCCTCTCCTCAGACTCCCGGCAGCACTAACTTCACAGACAAGCCTTCTGGAATCTCTGCTGTCCCGGCCTTCAGGATTGCCATCAGGCCCTTGTGGACCTTGCTTGGATTTCAGTTGGCCCACTTCTCTCCCACATTAATCTCCAGTGTTAAGATGGTTTAAGATTCACCTGGAAGCACTTTCTCTTCTACACACCGAGAGAGACACTTCAGCTCTCTCCCAATGTGGAGATCGGGTGTGTTCCTGCTTTCCGTACCACTGCTCACTTTATACCCTGTACCCTTCTGCAAGCTTCTGACTAGAGAAGCTGTCTTTTCAGTCTCTCTTCATCCTTTTCCTTGACCTCCACGGGACAACATGGAAAACAGCCCTAGACAAGGAACCAGGAGCCCTGGGCCCTAGCCAGGGTCCATCCATTACTCGGTGCATGACCTGGGCCAGAGCCCATTACTTGGCTAAGACCCTCTTTAGCTCTTATCCCTCCCTATGCTCCCATCTACACATGATCTGGGGGGTGCCTTCCATTTCTGCTCTCTGATGGTGTGACCTACTCTGTCTGAGTCAGCCTCCCCAAAGCCCTGCCAGAGGTGGGTCATCTCTGCTTCTGAGCACCAATCAGCTCACCTTATCTCCAGCCAGGACCTTGAAGGAAGCAATGACTTGGTCAGCTGTGTCTGTATCGGTGGTCTCTCAGGACATGAAGTCGATGAAGGCCTGGAATGTCACGATGCCGCTACTGTTGGGGTCCACAACGCTCATGATGCGGTTGAATTCAGCATCACCCTGTCGATCATTTTCCACATCGTAGCCCAGGCTGATGAGGCATGCTCTGAACTCCTCAGGCCCCAGAGCCCCCAAAGTGCTCGAACGATGCCCGGAACTCCTGCATCTGCTCCTGACTGATGCCTTTGGCATCCCGGGTCAGGATCTGGTTCTCTACCTCGTTGATGGTTCTGGCGATGGTGGTGAGGAGCTGTTCCCAGCCCACACGAATATGCTCCATGGTGTAGTTGGTGTGCTTGTTGTCAAAGATGAGGGCCTCCTGGATGAGCTGGTGCTGCTGCTCCAGGAGGTCCAGGTTGGGCTTGTAGTCCACGATGCTCTGCTCATACTGCTTCAGGTGGTTCAGCTGGTCCTCCAGGGTGCCGTTCATCTCAATGGAAATGCGCCCGATTTCCTCCATCTTGGTCTGGATCCACGGCCCCACAATGTTGGCCTGGCTGGCAAACTGCCTGCGGAGGCGCTCGTTGGACTGCTGCTTGCTCTGCTCCTCCAGCAGGGCATCGTCGCGCCTTGGCACGAGCTGCTGAACCTTCTCCCATTTGGAGTTGATGATCTGAGGGGTGACGGTGGTGTAAGGTTGCTCCCCAACAGCTTGATGTGGTTACACTCAGCAATCCTCTGCGCTTCCCCATGGATGACCAGGATGGCCTCCCACTCCTTCTTGGCATCGGGCAGGGTGGACTTGAACTGGTTGTGGTCTGTGATCAGGCCCTGGAGGGCAAGGGCAGGCAGGGATCAGACAGCCAGCAGAACTGCCGGCCCCTCCCCATCAGGGCTCAGCCATGCCGGCGCCTAGGCAGAGGGTAGCCGGCTGCCTCGGTGGAACCTACCTCGATCTCCTCGATGGTGTGCACAATGAACATGTCCTGTGGGTCCTCCATCCCACTCTTCAGAATGGCACCACGTGCTTGGCGTACTCCAGGTGCAGCTGGTCGATGGTCCCCAGCTGCTTCTCTGTTTTCTCAAGAGCTTCTCTTCGGCTATGAGTCAGCGAGCCAACGGCATCCCACTGGTCACAGATCTTCTGGCACCAAGTATTGACACTTGAGGAATCATAATAATCCAGTTCATTCAGCTCCTGGGCAATGGCAGCAATCTGTTCCACGCAGTCCTGGTGAGGTGCCAGGTCACTCTCAAAGGCATCATGTTTCCTGATGAGGGCTTTGATGTCAGACAGGGTGGCAGTCTCATAGTCCATCTGTTTCATCATGGCCTCCTTACCATCAGTCCATGCTTCATGGATGGAGGTTTTCTGCCCAAACTTCTCTGCCAGGTGATCCAGCCACTCCTGCCGCTGAACCACATTGAGCAGCCACTCTTCAAAGCCCTTCTCTGCCTGCTCCAGATGCTGCCAACAATTGTTGATGTCTGACACCATCTTGCCCTCAGAGGGCATGAAGGCAGGGCAGTTACTCAGCCGGAGTTTGGTCTGCAGAGTATTGAAGTTGATCTCCAGCTGGCACTTCCCCTGCACTTTGGGTGGCTTGTGCACCCGCCGGTAATCACGGAAGTCCTCAAGCTTCTGCTGCATCTCTTGGATGGTCTTCTGAGGCACACGGTCTTCTAGCCAAGGAATGTACGTCGGATCCACACCAGCAGATCACTGCCCAGCTTCTCATAATTCTCCATGAGGTGCTTGTTCTCTCAATTGACGGCCAGCACCTTGCAGATCCTGTTAGCAGCAGTCTCAGCCTTCTGCGCTCCTGAAAAGGTGTGGTAGAAGCTGGAAACATAGGTCATAATGGCCTCCTCAGGACGGGCTGTGTTCACGATGTCCGCGGCATCCAACATCTTGGAGATGTCTAGATACTTCTCAGCAACTTCAAAGGTGTTGTTCAGGTTGGTGGCAAGGTCATCCTTCCTCAGCTTGTCATACTCTATCAGCTCTGGTCGATCCTTCCAGCTGACGTGGAAGTTCTGCACGTTGACATTCTTGTATTGCACAGTCTTTCTCTGACACCAGAGAAAGAGACCCTCCTTGGCAGAGGTCTCTTCCACTGAGATGTCCTGGATGGCAAATCGAAGAATAATGGTCCAAATCATTCCCAATGTCATCTCCGAATTGCCATCCACAGTCTCTTCCGCCCGTATGGAGACCAGTTTGACACCTTTGCTTGCCATGAAGTCCAGGGCTTTGTTGACGTTGCTAATTTTGTTCACTCTCATTTTCCCTCGCTCTGGTTTAGGCAGCCGCTCCCCTGAAATTACCTCTAAGAGGAGGACGAGTTTGAGCCCATCTCTGAAGTCCTCATCGATGTTCTTCTCCATCTGGGTGTCAGCTTTCCGCAAGTGAGAGTTGCACCAAGCTGTGAAGGTCTTGCGCTGCTGCTTCTCCCAGGCCGGGTCCCAGTCGTCCTCCGGGGCCATGTAGTCGCCGCTGCCACCGCCTCACGCTCTGGGGGCGCCTGTTCTGAGCTGCCGCCGCTGTTCCTCAGCCGCTACCTCCTCTGCTGCCGCCCTAAACTCTGCCCTTTAAAAAACAAAGTTTTGAAAGAGTTTAGTGCTCAGCCTCTACCGAAATGGGAGAGGAGGCTGAGGGAGGCGGGAAGAAGAATTCTTCTTGAACTTGAGTTGACAGCAGGTGATGAGATCTGATGTGATCGACGTATCTTGGGAGGGACTTCTTATTCAAGTGTTGAAACCCAACAGAACTGCAGGTGGAGAGTGGAGAACAAAAGCATTCTAGTTTTGTTCCCTTGGGCTCCCCTTTTTCTCCTCAGCATGTACATTTTTCCTGATGTTCTTTGGTTTTTCCAGTCCCACTACCCAGTAACTGCTGTCTCTCCCTCCCCACCATGGGTAGAAGTCCTCTCCTGTAACAAATAGGTAAAGTCAAGAAAAATGAACCACAATGAATTGCCTGTGTCTGAGAAAGTTCATGCATCAACTCTCTGCCTAGGGATGGGAGGTACATTTCATCATCCATCTTTTGAAATTAACGTTGCTCAGTACTTTCATCAGAGTTCTGGGGTGTTTCCGGAGTTCTTCTCCCCCCCCCCCCACTTACTACTGTTGTGACATTGTATGAATTGGTCTCCCTGTTTAGCTCTCTTACTCTGCATCAGTTTATATAAATCTCTCCATATTCCTCTGAATGTTGCATTCCTCATTTCTTGAGGCACAATAACTTTTTGGTATATTCACACATCAATCTGTCAGTCATGCTCCATTTGATGAACATTCATTTTGTTTCTAATTCTTTGCTATAACAAAAAGTGTGGCTATAAATATTCTTTTATAAGTTAGTCTGAGTGGTGTGGACAGTGCAAAGACAATCAGAGTAGCTCTGAGCCCCCACCTGCCAGAAACCCTGCTTCATCCTTTTCTGCTATATTTTACTGAGATGTGGTCATGTGACTTTTCCTTGTTAGAGTTGCTTGTCACCTCCACGTCGATAACCAGACTTGCTTATCTGAATTCTGAGTTTTAATCATTGCATACCTCCAATAAAGAGGATAAACAATTAATTCATAGACTATCTAGTGAGTGTGGGTATACATATATGTATGTATGTATGCATATGTGTGTATACGCATACATGTATACATATAGAATCTGCATATAGAATAGCTATTGTCTAGCTTCATATAGTCTACCACATTCTCCAAGATGTGTACCATTCACAAAGCATAAATACAGGAATAAAAAAAAATAATTAAAGGATTTTAGGGTGAATTTTTTTAAGACAGTTCTTCCTGTGCATCAGGAAGAAATATCTCAGTCTTCTCATCCTGAGGCCCAAAAAGTCTCACTGAAGTCTCTATAGATCCGGATGAGACTGCCTTCCTCCCTAAGGTTACAGGATTTCTTCAGTATAGTCCTTATTTCCAGAGACAGCATTCCCAATGCCTTTGTGGAAGGCAGCCTCCAATTGTGCCTCTCCCCTTCAGGGCCTCAGATCTCATCCTCCAGCCTAGCTCCCAAGGTGCCATATTTGACATGGAAAGGGTAAGGAGAATTCGGGTGAGACCTCTGCCTGAGGTCAGCAGAGTTCTCTGTCAATGAAGGTCCCTATGCAGGCTGAATAAATTCTGTTAAAGAAAAAGTCCAACCCAGACTGTCTGCCCTATTACCTGAAGGTAAAGAATGAATGGGCAAAGAACTACCTGCAACCTGTCAACCTGAGCTTTCCTATGGCTTAGAAATCTTCCTTATTCTTGTCCACATATTTTTCCCCCAACTCTGATAGTGTCTCCTATGTGAGGATCAATTACTGATCCCTGAGCTCCTGGCCTTGAAAGCCCCACAATCCAGTATCATTCCACATTTCTAGGCCAATCTTATCCTACTCCCATTTGGCCAAACCAGACAACTTTCCTTTCTCGAGTATATCATGTAATCTCCCACCTCCAGGCCTTTGTTCAAGCTGTTTCCCTTTACCACAAACTTCCTTCTTCTCCCCTTTTATCTGTTGAAATTCTGTTCTTCCAGGAAAACCCAACTGAAAAGATGTCACCTACAGGAAATTGGTTCCAATCCTCTTCATCAATAAGGTATTGTCACCTCAGACCTCCCAGGGTATTTATTTTGCATCAAAAGAGATAGTATATATAAAATGCTTTCTAAAGTTTAAATCATTATATCAATATTGTCATGATGGAGATGGTAATGGTTTATTATTAATATATGCCTCTAAAATACCTGTGCTAGATTTTGAGTTCAAAACTCTAAAATAATGGATATGAAAAGGTAAGAAGGGGCATCTTTTGTGCCTTGAAGGGACCTCAGAAATCATCCCTCCCAGATTTTCTTCTGTATATCCTGAGTTTCTTTTGTATTTGCATAGTTAATTACTTGTTGTCACCGCCCCCATTAGAATATAGACTTCTTGAGAGCAGGGCCCTTTCTTTGAATCTCCGGCAGTTAAGAGGAATACACAATGATTATTCACCTACCTTGGCCCAGACACTGAAGCTAAGCACTTTACAAATATTATCTCACCCAATCATGTGCTTATAAAAGCACCTGTCAAATAATAAGTGTATAATAAATGCTTTTTGACTGACAGAACAATGACTGGTTCCTAGGGGGGTTGGAGCAAAACAGGGAGAGAATTCCAGGTAGAGGGCACAGCCTATGCAAAGGCCCAGAGGTGGGAGACAGAGTGTCATGTATTCAGGACAATCAGCCATAGTTGGACTGGAAAATACTGCATGAAAAAGGTATGCTTGTGAAAGGCTTTCAATGTCCAACAGAGGAGTCTGTCTTTTATCCTAAAGGCAATAGGGAGCCCCTTCTTGAGCAGAAGAATGGTGTGGTCAGTCCTTAATATGAGGAATGCTAATTTGTCAATTGTGGGGAGGATGCAGAACCAAGAGACTAGAGTCAGGTAGCCTATTTTTGAGGCAACGGTGATAGATGCCTGAAACATAGTGGGGACTGTGTGAATAAATAAGAGGAGATGAATATAAGAAATGCTACAGGTGTAAATGAATTAGCCATAGGGTTTGGGGATGATGCAAAGAGACTCAGGGAAGTCTTGAAGAGGCAAATTTGGGTGAATGGAAGGGTGCTACTTTTCTCCACAGAAATAGTTGTTTATAGCATGGACAAGCTTAAGGGAAATATGATTGCTTTCATTTTGAATGTGTCCATAGAGTGGTTGGATTAAGTTTAAATGATAGTGGAATTTTCCATTGGAAGGGATTTCAGAGATGATCTTGTTCAACTCAGAGGTTCTCTTGTCCAGAATCAAAGTGTCTTTGCTCCACAGACTAGTAGCACCATAGAACCACGGAATCCAAGAATCTGAGAATTAGACCAGAAAATGTCCCATCTGGAAGGAACCTAAGAGAATATTTAAATGGTTATCCAACAAGAATAGGGGCAGAAATTTTCAAAAAGAAGTTTTGTTAGGAAACTGCAAGAGGAGAGAGTGAAGAAGACAAGGAAATATTAAGATGTTGAAGCCCTTGGGTTCATAGGGCATGGACCCTGGACCACAAATGCAGTCACTGGGTGACCTAGCTTCCAGCCAGCTCAGTAACACAGGTCTGGCTCCTATCCTTTTTCTCATCCTTGCCTGGAGAATATGGATGCCTCTGGCACCCTAGAAGCCTCCCCTCTCCCAAACCTGATTCTTTCTCTTTCTCCTGGTAGGTTTCCCTCCTTACATTTAGTTTTTTCCCGAGAAAGTTGCCTATGAACATCACCTTAATGAAGAAAAGAAACCAGGCTGTGACATCATCTTTGGGGCTTCCTGAACAATCTAGTCATAAACATCCACTCTGGTGATGTCCAGCTTCTATGGATGGAGAGAGAAGATGTCACTGGCATCTTAGAAAGGAAGGAAATCCCAGGAGAGTCTCTTATCCCTAACCTCTTTATCTCCTTCCCTCTATCCTGACTCAGTTCTTCAGTTCCATCAGCAACAAAAACCCCATCCCCAGCCAGCATTTCTGCACCCCCCTCAGGGTCTGTGTGAGACCTGGGCCCCCATGCACATACCTGATAGAGACTCTCAGATGCAATAGATGAGGTCAATGAGGAGTCCAGGCTCTGGAGAGGGGAAATCAGCAGTCAGCCAGACACCTAAGATGTCAGAGGTCAAAAGGACCTTAGGACAGGGAAGATCAGAGCTAGGAGAAATCTTAGGTTAGAGAACATCAGAGCTGGGAAAGACTTTGGGCCATAAAATGTCACAACTAGAAGGGACCCCACCTTAGAGTATGCCTTGTCTGACCCAGACAGGGAATGTCAATCCTCCCTACAATTCACATGATGAGTGGCCATTGAACTTGTACTTGAGGCTCTATCCATGAGTCATCCCCTCCCATACTGCCCCTCATCATCTGGCATGATTCCTGATCCATAAACCAAACCTTTGAGGGCTTAAACCTTTCACAACTGGTACTCCCACCTTGGGGACCCTAACTTTATTCCCCTTCTCTCCTGCTTTCAAGTTCTGGGACAGTTTCTAAGGTTATTGTGGGAAGGAAAAGGGTTGCTCTCCACATTTACCAAGCATAAAAGTGGTAGAAGTGAACTGACCTTCACTATAACACTGACCATATAACTAGAGTCAGGTTCTTTCTTTACATGGCCTCTCCCAGTTCGTGATGAAAAGCTGCCTTCCTCAGTGCCTGAGCTCCTCTTCCTCATGTCCCACTGACGTCAGCCCAAGAGACTTAATCTCTGAGAGAAAAAAGAACAATTTTGATTATAACATCCTCAGGGATTGATAAATTGGTCTTGCTGTTCTTTGGCCTATACTTTCAGACAAGAAGTTAAACAGGAAACACTAGGGATGGCATTCTGTGTCCTGGTCTATCTCCTCTTAGAAACAGGGCACAGCACTTGCAAAACCTAGTGACTAACATCATGAAGAAACTAAAGGAATAAGAAACAAGAATATATTAAGTACCTTTTTGTGCCTCAGTTTCCTTATTGTAAAATAGGGATAATAATACTACCTAGCACACAGAGGACAACCACTGCATCCTGACCCATCACCAGCTCTTGAACTCTTTTCTGTGGTGATGTGGCACATTCTGGACTCTCTCTGTTCCTAGGTAAGGAACCTAGGGAAACTTCTCACCCAAGACTGAGGAAGGCATTGGAGGACAGCACACTCGAGGGGGAGGGCAGCCCTTTCCATGCAGTCTTGATTGGTCTCTTCTGTTGCTGCTATTTGGTATCTGACATCAAAAATTAGGACAACGTAGAGGTCAGTGTCACTGAGGGTGAGATTGGGGATGAGCAGAGAGCCATTGGGGAGCACCCTCTCCTGACTGCTTGCTAGTATCTTCTCTTTAGTATGAATAAGGTAGACTAAAATTAGGTTCAACGACACCAGAAATAGCTGAGAGCTTCTGCTGAGAACCCTGGAATGGTCAAGGTCCCATAGAGTGGGACATTGCTGTCCCATAGAGTGGGCTTGACACAACACTGATGGAAGCACTTTGGGCAGATGGCAGCTGGATCTAGCAGCTGGGGATGGAGAGGCTCTTCTCACTACACCCTGTGAGCACTTTAAGGCTGACAGTTTGGCTCCCAAAAAGCCCTAGGAGGAAGGTGGTATTCCAATTAAACACAAGCTAAGAGGGTAAGTGAGCTGTCCATGGTTACACAGCTAGTAAACATCAGAGCTGCGACTCACCCCTAGGTCTCCTCTGACTGTAAAGACTAACTTAGCCTTTTCAGAGATTGCTCAGCTATTGGGGTTGGACATGATTAGGGTGGTGGAGAGATGGTCTTGAGCTGCTACTTTCTCCTCTGCCCTTGGCCCAGACAAGACTCCTCTGACCAGGTCTGAAGAGGCTGTCACTGGGATACATGACCCCTGGGACTGGGCTTCTTACCACTGGTCTTTGATCAGTTGTCTATATATGAGCCAGAATCCCCAAGCTCCCTCTCCTCCACTAGGCCTCAGGAGATCTCCTATCTCACCTGTGACCAGGAGCCCTTTCCAAAGGCTGCCTCCACCATGGAGTGATTTCATTGTTCTGTGCTGCCCACCACATGTGACCTCCTCTCTCCTTGCCAGGAATCTCTGCCTTCCCCTCCTGCACTGTGTCCCCCCCCCTCACTCACACACACACACACACACACACACACACACACACCTTGAGTGCAAACCCTGGAGGTGTCTCTGCTGGTGACCAGGCTCGGAGATGTTTCCCTCTCCTTCTATAAGGGACCGAGGTTTCTCTCTTCAGGCCTGAAGTTCTTCTCTTTGCCAGGATCTCATGGGCCCCATGAGGCAGAGATTTTGTCTCCTTATCCTCCTTCTACTCTCTTCTTTTTCCCTCCCCTCCCAACTGCTATGATATCCTGCTTCCTAGTCCTCCTTACTCTTTCCTCCCTCCCCTGAACAGATCCCTCCCACTGTCCCCACAGGGCACAAGGGTCACTAGGTAGTAGCCACTGCCACTTCTAGTTTTCCCAGAGTAGGAAGGTTCTGGACCTCAGAATCAGCACAGAGAGTGGGGGTTGGGGGGCAGCAGCATGCTTAGATCCCTAACTGGGGCTTCTTCTGGGACACAGACAGTTGTGATCCCCTCCCTTACCAGCCTAGACCAGGTCTCTAGTCAGAGACCTCATTCAGGCACAGTTCAACAGGACTCTGGTGATGGAGAAGGTATGAAGGAAACCAGAGTTGCTGTCCCTTGTAGCCTTACAATGTGTAAGCATATAAAGGTCATCTCCCTCCTTGGTTTGGTGGCTTAGTAGAGAGAGCACTAGACCCAGGTTCAGGATGATTGGATGACAATTAGGCTCCCTTGGGAAGAAGAACTGTGACGGGTGGCAGAGACTGGAGCTGCAAAGGTCAGGAAGGAGGCTGAGTCTGCAGGAGGGCAGCAGGATGCAGGGTACAGGGCAAGTCTCTGAATTCAAGGGCCCTTTGACATTGTCAGTCAGTAAACGCAAAGCACCTACTACATGCTGGGCTCTGTGCTAAGCACTGGGATACAACGAAAGGTAAAATCCCTACTCTCAAAAAGCTCCCAGTAACAGAGGAGAAAACGTCTAAACAACAAAGCATAAACAAGAGAAATCAAGAAGAAATTGAGTAAAATCCCAGAGGGGAAGCAGTAATATTAAGAGAGAAAGCTCATATTATAAGATGAGATTTTAGCAGGGGCTTGAAGGAAGCCAGGAGATGAAGAGGAGGAGGGAGAGACCAGCTCAGTGAATTCCCACAAACCCACTGTGCGTGGGTTGTGCTGAGGGAGAGAGGAAAGAGCAGACTTCATCCAACTCCGCTTGTGGAGCTTCTGCTCTAATAGGGAAGCAAGACTCATAAAAATGCCCATTTCTCCAAAGTGGTTAAAGACAAGCTCCTATCAAACAGCCCTATGAGGGCACAAAGGTGAGCCAATATTCCCCCATGATGAAGGGGAAAGTGACATTCAGAGAAAGGAATATCGACAACCAGAGAGAACTACAGAGTCTGAATGCAGATTGAAGCAAACGACTTGTTCCCTCTGTCTGTCTGTCTCTCTGTCTCTCTCTCTCTCTCTCTCTCTCTCTCTCTCTCTCTCTCGTGTTTTCTTTTGTCTTGTCCCTTCTCTCTCATTGTTCACTCCATAGCTTAGAATCCTTCTTTACAACTTGACTAATGTTTAATGTGAAGGTATTTGTAGAACCTATATTTGATTACATGCTGCCATGGGGGGAAGGGGGAAGAATTTGGAACTCAAGCGATTGTGGAACTGAATGTTGTAAATTAAAAATAAATAAATAATTAAAAAAAAAGAATACTGTTTAAATTAAATGGAAGGCAGGACTATTTTCAGAGCAAACTTGAATCAGTCTTCATTGTCTTCCTACCAAACAAAACCAAAAGGAGTTGACCCTCATTGGATGGTCGTTTCATAGGTTCTCCTTGGAAACTAAAGTGGAAGATATATCTCCCAAGGACACCATTAGGTGCTAGTTTCATTGTTTGGTGCCTTTACCTACCATGTTTGGGTGCTGAATGGTTCTGCACTGGAAGGTGGTGTTTTCTGGTCCTTCAGAAGGAACAGACATGTAGAAGTAACATTCCCAAGCACAGTAAAAGAGTTCCCTGAGCTATAAGGAGGAAAGGCAAGACTTATATTTGAATAACCTCAGACTTCGTGCCTCATCCCTAAATACAACCTCCTCTCAGTTTCTTCACCTACAGGTAGTACATTAGTTTGCTACTCAGCTTGGCCATGCAATCTAGATCTGCCTCAGTGGTCTTTCCCCTGACTTGATCTCTCACTAAGTTGTGAGTGCCTTCTTGGACCTCAGTCCCTTTGTTTGAAAGTCAGAAAAATGATTAGGTCTAGTCCCCATCCCAATGTGAACTCAACACTTATTTCCAAAAGGTAGTAGAATGGAAGGGATAGGGAAGGATGAAAATCCAGAGAAAGCCACCCAAGGGAATTAGTGCTGACAATTAGGAGTTTGGGAAAGGGAGGTATAGTGGGTTCAGAAGTGGGTGCAGGGTGCAAAAGACTATTCTGGCTTCTCTCTACCATTCAGGGAGACAGAATAGGATGGTGGGAAATAAGGACAAGTATCATTCTACCTTGTGGGGGGGCCAAGTCTAATGGATTTTTGAGCTTGTGTCTGAGTCCAGAGATTTGGGACTTGCTCCGAGTTCAAGGACTCAGTGAGCTATGTCGGAGTCTGGACTTGTTGACTTGTTTCAATCCAGGAGGGTGCAAAGTCCCCTCTGGACAGGTGTGCCATATCTTTCCCCAAGAAGAATATTTGGCAGAATTTCCTTGAGACCAAGATCTGGTTGCAGAGCAGCTACAGAATAATGGAGAACTGAGTCCTGAAAACTGGTGGTGGTGGAGCTTCTTCTGAACAGAATCCCCAGAGCCCAGAGCCGGGAGACCAGGATCCCAGGTGACTGAAGCATGACTGGGATGCTGAGACTTTGTTTGTTTGTGGCTTGGTTGAGCCTTGAATTCCTTGGAGCAGAAATGGTGAAGGAGCTGACATGGACCAGACCCTGTGAACTTCAGTGTGAAGCAGGACCTACCCAGAGAGCTGGTCAAGGACCTAGGAGCTCTCTGCCATTGGACCCAGGTGACAGTCTGGTGAATCCAGGAAGAATCTGGGACCATGGAAGGGGATCCAGGAAATCTGAGAACAGGCCCCAAGTCAAAATGAAAAGACCTCTCCTTGGCTACTGAGTAAAGATGAAATTATAGTTTACTAGTTACCTAAGGGTGGAGGGTTTTGTGTATGATACTTAGTAAGACTTTGCTGAATAAGTGACTGATTTGTACTTTGAGATATTGTTACTGATAAGTAACTGATTGAGTTAATTAAGACTTTGCCCCATGAGTGGAAGACTTTGACTATTATACTTTGAGACTATTGATAAGTGACTAATTGAGTTAACTTAAGAGTGACCATTTTACTTTGAGATTAAGTTATATTGTGATTTTCTGTGATAAGTTGTAATATCGTGAATGCTGTACCTTGATTTTCCATGGATGTTTTGCTTTTGTTATGGAATAAATAGAGTGATTACTAAAAAAAAAAAGAATATTTGGCAATCAGTATCAAGAAATGTTGCTGTGTTTCCCACAAGCAGTCTGGGCATTCAGGAAGCCTCTTGGTAGTCAAGATCTTTTGCTGATATCTATGTTTAGATGAGTGCATCCATGAGAAACTGGTGGTTCAAAGTTCACTGTAAAATTTTCCATTCATAAACCAGAAAAATATATAATCAATTACACTACTCCGTTAAACCAGCATTGTTATCCAGCTATGCTCACCTGGCCCAACTCTCTTTAGTTCACCATCTGTCTGTCAACATCAGTTGCTGGCAAAACAGGGACTCAAGGAAATGAGATGAGATGACTCTACACAATCACAGGAATGATCCAACAAAAAGGAAGTGTGTTAGGGAAATTCAGATTTTTATTCACTAGACTTACTTGGAAAATCTCAAAAACTATCACCATGGGTCAAATGTATGTGGTACAGTTCAAGGATCAGGAATATCTTCAAGTATTAAAGAAAATATTGAAAGAAAGGGGATTTATTGTCAAGAAAGAACAGCTAGAGGAGTAATTAGTGGGTGTGAAACATTGTTGCCCTTGATTTCCAAAGGGTGGAACAGTGGATTTAGTAAAATGGAAGACAGTAGGGAGACAGATAAGTGAGAGACTAATAGAGAAGGGACCCCAGCATTTCCCCATTTCTGACTTTTGTCTATGGAATCTATTAAAGATATGTTTAACACCAGAAATGAAAGTGCCAAGGGTGGCTCCAATAATTAAGTGTGATGCAGCTGTCTCTACACACTCTGAAACTATAGAAACAAATTAAAAGAAAATTATCAAGTAAGCCTTACCTGACCTCCATTACCATCTGGAAGGCCAAACAAATGTCTAATTTTTTTTAGGAGGTCTCCAACAATTCTCTGTGAGCTTTTGGATCCATTCTGTCATTTTCTGCATCTATCTGCTTTGTTTTTGTGTCTTTGTGTGAATGAGTGTGAGTGTGAGTAATTTGTCATTATATAAGATTTATAATGAAACTGGATTTTCCATGGAATGCTGTTATCTCTTTCTCTCTCCCTCTACCTTCTTTCCCACCAGAACACAAATGGCTGGCTGGAGAGGAGAAAGAAAAAGAGAGAAAAAGTATTTTATTGTATAGGTTATATGATGGTCATAGCAATTCAAAGAGTATACAAGAATTATCAGGATAAAATTAGAAAAAATAATAAGGTATAAAATATTTGCATGAACAGTGTGAACAGAAATTTTATGATTTTTAATAAGGTTTGAAAATATCTTTCTCTCCATTCCAACTCTGGCCAAGTTTTGAGTGTGGAAAAAGAGATAAGAAATAAAAAGGGGGGCAGAGTCAAGATGGCAGAATAGAAACAGGGCTTCTGCTGGGTTCTGGCTCCAACCACCTCTAATCCACGTAAAAGGTGACTCTGAACAAACTTTGGAGCTACAGAACCCACAAAATGACACAGAGAAGCTAACCTCCCACTAAGGATATCTCAACAGGCCAGCAGGGAGCAGCCAGCAAAGTGCTCTGGGAGCCCACCGCAGCACAGCTCGAGCTGGAGGTTTTAGCTGACCAGCCACCAGCTGAAGATTTTTCAGATCACCAGCAGCTGTGGAGGTTTCCAGAATTATCAAACCACAGATGCTAAAGATAGAGTGAGAGGTCAGTGCAGTGTGGACTTTGGGATCCAGTAGTTGGGAGTGAGGTCAGTCTTTATCCCCTGGAGGGAGAAGCTGCTGAGGCACTGTGGCCATGCAGCCACTGCCACATGGCAGTTTCAGCTCCTGGCCTGCAGACTGTAGGGGAACAAAGTGACCAATCTGAGAGGTAATTGCTCTTGCTTTAACCTGCTTGGATCTGGATTGTGGTCTAAAGTGGAGGTCCTGGGGTGCATGACCAGCTTGCCAGAGCATGTGAAGTCTTCAGAGAGGGCACCCAACTAATACCTTCAGCAGCTAAGAAAAACCCAGCATTTGGTATGAAGCTCCCCATCTGGTAGCAGAGTCCTACTGAGGGAAAAAGCCCAATAGTCAAGTAATTGAGTGACAACATGAGCAAACGAGGGAAGCAAAGCAAGTAGAGCAACCCAACTTTACACTTCTATTTTGGGGACAAAAATAATCAAAGTATATAAGAGGAGAAAGACAGTGAAGTCAGAACTCCCACACAAAAAGCTTCCAAGAAAAATATGAGCTGGTTACAGGCCATAGAGGAGCTTAAAAAGGATTTTGAAAATCAAATAAGAGAAGTGGGGGAAAAAATGGGAAGAGAAATGAGAACAATACAAGAAAATTATGAAATGAGAATCAACAACCTGACTGAAGAAAATAACATCTTAAAAAATAGACTAACTCAAATGGCAAAAGAGGCTCAAAAAGCCAATGATGAGAAGAATGTCTTAAAAAGCCAAATTCACCAGATGGAAAAAGAATCTCAAAAGCTCACTGAAGAGAATCATTCCTTCAAAATTAGATTGGAGTAAATGGAAGCTAGTGAATATATGAGAAATCAAGATACTATTAAACATATCCAAACAAGTGAAAAAAGAGAAGGCAATGTGAAATATCTCATGGGAAAACCACTGACCTGGAAAATAGATCCAGGAGAGATAATTTTAAAATTATTGGACTACCTGAAAGCCATGATCAAAAAAAAAAGAACCTAGAAATCATCCTTCAAGAGATTCTCAAGGAAAATTTCCCTGATGTTTTAGAACCAGAGGACAAAATAGAGGTTGAAAGAATCCACCAATCACCTCCTGGAAAAGATCCCCAAAAGAAAACTCCTAGGAATATTATAGCCAGGTTCCAGAGTTCCCAGGTCAAGGAAAAAATATTACAAGCAGTCAGGAAGAAACAATTTGAATATTTAGGAAACATAACCAGGATAACCCAGGATCTGGCAGCTTCTACACTGAGAGACTGAAGGGCTTGGAATATGATATTCTGGAGGTCAAAGGAGCTGGGATTAAAACCAAGAATCATCTACCCAGAAAAACTGAGTATCATGTTTCAGGGGAAAATATGGTTATTCAGTGGAATAGAGGACTTTCAAACATTCTTGATGAAAAAACCAGAATTGAATAGAAAATTTGACATTGAGATACAAGAAGCAAGAGAAGCATGAGAAGGTAAACGGAAAAGAAATCATAAGGAACTTATCAAAGTTGAACTACTTACATTCCTACATGGAAAAATGATAATTGTAACTTGTGAAACTTTTCTCAGTATGAGAATAATTGAAGGGAATAGAGATGTGTGTGTGTGTGTGTATATGTGTATATGTCTATATAGGTGGGTATATGGGTGTATGAATACATATATGAATATGTGTATATATGTGTACCGGTATACATAGATAGAGGGCACAGGACCAGTTTAATGGTAAGAGATGATTCTTAAAAGGTGAAATTAAGAGGCAAGAGAGGAATATAATGAGAGGAGATGGGGACAGACAGGTTGGGGTAAACTCATATAGAAGACATAAGGGAAAATGGTTACAATGGAGGGGAAGAATAGAGAAGCAAAAGGGAATGGGTCAACCTTATTCTCATTGAATTTGGCTTAGGGAGGGAATAGCATACACACTAAATAGGGTATCTCACCCTACAGAAGAATGGGAGGGAAGGGGATGAGAAGGGGGATGATGGAATGGAGGGCAGGCTGGGGGAGAGGGAAGTTGGAAGCACCCACTTTTGAAAAGGGACAGGATCAAAGTAGAGAATAGAACAAGTGGGAGGTGGGATAGGAGGAAGGAAAATATAGTCAGTCTTTTACAATATATCTACTATGTTATTGTTTTGCATTAGCCACATATGTACAACCTATGTTGAATTGCTTATCTTCCCAGTAAGGATGGGTGACAAGGGAGGAAGGGAATGAATCTGGTATTCAAAATTTTAAAATAAAATGTTTATATATGCATACTATTATCAACATTATTTTAAATGTAAATGGGAAATAAGATATACAGGCACTGGGGCATAGAGATCCACCATGCCCTACCAGAAAGTTGGAGGGGGTATGGGAGAAGATATGGGAGAGTAGAATGGAGGAGGAGATATCCAGAGGGATCTCTATTTTTGGGTGGTGGGTAGGGGGAAAACAGGGAGAAAATTTGTAACTCAAAATCTTGTGGAAGTGAATGATGTAAACTAGAAGTTAATAAAGCATTTGATAAAAAAAAATAAAAAGGGAATTTTTTTCCTCTTAGATCAAAGAGGTAAATGGACAAGCATTTAACCATTTCCTGCCTCACCTAAGAGAGAAAAAGTTTGTGTATCATTCCACCAAAATGTAATTCAATTCATTCTGGTTATTTTTGGAAATGTGAAAAGTGTCACTCCTAATTTAATGCTAAAGATAAGTCAGAATTTATTATACTATTTGGCACTAAGGCAAATACAAAAAATACAAAGATCTGAAAAACAGACATCTCAGAGGTGAAGCTTTGAGCCCTCCAGTACAGGGGAGAGGAGACAAAGTGCCACTGGATC
Organism: Petaurus breviceps papuanus; assembly: GCF_028583685.1. Taxonomy (NCBI): domain Eukaryota; kingdom Metazoa; phylum Chordata; class Mammalia; order Diprotodontia; family Petauridae; genus Petaurus; species Petaurus breviceps. The sequence goes on from NW_027185797.1 coordinate 39,607,311, forward strand.
TTTTTCCAGAGTCCCACTTACTCTGACTGGCAACTTCAAAGTTCTCACTTTCAAAGAAGTTTTTTTTAAGGAATAAACATAGAAATGAAGTTTACTGAAGTAAAAGTTAAAACAGCTGAAAACATTTTACAAAAATTTATTAAAGCCTCTCATCCCAGATAAGATTTAAAAAGAGAGTTCTGAAGAATAATAGGGAGTTTGAGTTACCCTCCCCAACTTGGCAAAAGGGAGAAAGCATATGAATTATATCGAGGACCCCACTGGCAACATCCCTGGGCCCCTGGGCAGCCCAAAGACCACACCTTGGGGCAAGCAGATGAACCTCTCCTTTCAAACCCCCAAGTCCACAATCAGGCTCTGTATCTGTGAGGAGAGGAGAAAAACCTCTGCACTTGATAAGCCCAATTTTCTATCAATAATTTTTGTGATGATTTGGAAATGCAATTAATTTCATAATGTCATTGTGTTATTATGGTCTTCCTGAATTGCAGTAAAATTCTGCTATATAGTAAAAATTGAGTAATCATTATTAGCCAGAGATAGTATTAGATAAAGCAAATTTTTTATCTGAATTTTGTTGAAACTAAAAGATAGCGGGAAAAAATTGTGTAAAAACAGCTATGTCATTTTATCAGTTCTGCTAAACCCTATCTTATAATGTCTAAATCTGCCACATATAAAACCAGGCATTTACATCTTTACCTATAGTTAAAGAGAAGGTTACAGTTAAAACAATTTGGCTATCATTTATGAAACTTGTACAATTTTTAACTAAGTTATTTAGGGTTACTGTTTTAATGCTAAAACCTAAAATTGTTCATCTATTACTGTGTGTGGAAAGGAAGAAACTGAGTGAAAACTATTTGGGTTAGGTCTGCCCATTTAAAACAATCCTCCTATATGTATGAGAGTTGGCAGGTAGGGGAATCAGTGTCAGCCCCTCCCTGGGGTCCATGTCAATTCTCCTTATTTTGTAAAACTGCCAAGGCCCCTAGAAACCATTTGTATCGGCAAGGTCATCAGCCTGGGAAAGGAACTTGTTTTGGTCCTGTAGTTCCTAAACAATGAACCTAACTTGCTAAGAAGGTGCAAGTCTATGTACAAAAGATTAAAAAGGATTTCTAACAATTAGCTTTTACACCAGGACAAGATTAAATTTGAGAAAGAAAAATGTTAAATGGAATCCCTTATGTATGAGAGATCTGGCAAATCTTTATTGCTTATTGTAGCTCCGTGAGAATATAAATAACTGTAATGGGTTTTAAGCTATGATTAGTGAAAATTCCTGTTTAAAGTAAAAGGCACTTGTGATCAGAATTAATTCACATGTCCCTGCTTTTTTCCTTCTATAACAAATTTCTGTGATCAGCACAAGTAGTCAGTAAAGGATATGAGCTCTTTTGTATTGGCTTACTGGGAAATTTAATATTATTTTTCACCAATAATTAGAACATGTACAGAAATTTACTTAAGACTCACCTTAAGATGTTCCCATTGTTTGAATGGATTCTAAAAGTAGTAGTTTTGAAAAGTACTGTGATTAGTTTCTTAATTGTTACCAATATGAATTCTATTACAATACTCTTTAAATAAGAAACTTTGTGATATCCAGGAATTCAGCAATTAACTAGAAATTTAGTTTTTTATCATACTTTGGGAATTTATGTTACTTAAAGACATTTTATAGCAACTTAGCTTTAATGAATCTCAGTTTTAAAAGGTTTGTTTTTCTTTTAAGGTGAAAAAGAGAGCTATCATTCTAAAAAGTTTTCAACTAATTTTCTTCATAAAAGTTTGGTGATCATTTATAAATCCTAAAACTAAAACTGTAGCCTACTACATCGATTCTAAATATTATAAAGTTATTAATACTCACTCTACTTCTGCTCAAAATGCAAAGCTTTCAGCTATTATATTATTGTTAAGTGATTATTTCTTCATCTCCCTTTAATATTGTGTCAGTAAATATTCAGTATACCTGTGTCAACACATTGAAACTGCTAACCTGAAACACACCCAGATCTTTTTAAACTTTTTCAAAAATTACAAACTCTCATAAGACAGAGGTCACAGCCTATTTAACCCATATTAGAGCTCATTCTTCACTTCCTGGACCTCTTTCCCAAAATAACATGACTATTGATCAGAAAGTTCAAGTTTTTCCCACTCTTCCCTCCCCAAATATTCATAGAGCTACATCATCTTACTCTTATCAAAATGTACATACTCTACATAAACAATTCTGTGTTACTAGGGAACAAGCTAGACAGATCATTAAAAACTGCCCTCAATGTGTTATCTATATTACTGCTCCAGTAATCATCATTAATCCACAGGGAATTAAATCTAACCATATTTGGCAGATGGATGTGACTCATTATCCTCCCTTTGGTAAGTTATGACAGATATATAGATATAGATATATAGCTATATCACAATACATACTTTTCCTTCTCTCATCTTTGCTTCCCTTCAGAAAAGGGAAGCAGTAAAAAATGTAATTAACCATATGTTACAGTCTTTTGCTTCAATGGGCATTCCAAGACAATTGCCCCTGCCTACACTAGCAAATCATTTCAATCTTTCTGTGATCATTTTCAAATAAAATTAATTATGGGCATCTCTTATAATCCCACTAGTCAAGCCATAGTTTAACAAAGAAATTCAGGTATTAAAACATATTAAAAGGGGGGGGGGGACTTGGATTAATATGCCACAATGGCAAGTAGCTACTGCTTTATACACCCTAAATTTTTTAAACATCACTAAAGATGATTGTACAACAGCAGAAAAACAATTTGAAAAAGTACATACTCCCCAAATGAAATTAATGTGGAGAGATCCCCAGACAAAGAAATGGGAAGACCCTTTACCAATATTGGGGGGAGATTAAGTTTATATTTTTCCAGAAGCTGTGGATTGACCTGTGTGGGTACCTGAAAGGAAAGTCAGGGTGTGTACTCCAACTCACTCAAAAGATGAAAGAGCTCCAGCAGAAGAAGATATCACAGAGACAGAACATGAGAATAAAGAAGAAGAGGTCTCCTAATGCAGCCACTACACAAAAAGCTGCACCCACATGGGGGCAGATCGAGCATTTATTATATCAAGCCAAAGAACTGAAATCTGTAACCCCAGGATTTGTGTTTCTTGCTATGATCACCCTGATTTCAATACAAACTGAACTAGTTATATCCTGATTTAAATGTGAGTCATATACCCCTACCACTTCAATTATTTCATATATAACCAATAACTACATGTATTTTATCCCCTCAAGCCTTCCTTACTTCTACTGATGTAAATCATTTACAGATGATACAAGTCAATACTACATTTTATTGAAATATAACCTGCTTTAACTGTACTCTTAAACAATGTATCAATTTCACTGATATTATTGTATAAATGATTGAACAACCTTCTTTCACTTTTTTTCCCACACACATAACCTCATCATTACAAGGAGAAATTCAAAATGTTAACTTTGTATATCATTTAGCAAAGAATGTTTCATTAGCTTTGAAAACACAGAAAGCCATCGATAAAAAGCTTGTCTATAGAGTGAATTTATTAGAACAATTATTATTGTATTTAGGTAATGAGTTAAAATCATTAAAAACTTGACTGTTACTTAGATGTGATTATAGGTATACATCTATTTGTGTGACTCCTTTACCATATAATAGCTCTGATTCTTTTTTTAAGCAATCGGGGTTAAATAACTTGCTCAAGGTTACATGGCCAGTTATTTCTGGGTGTGGTGCTGAGTGTCTGAGCCCAGGATTTGATCTCCAGGTCATCCTGTCACTGGAGCCGGTGCTCTTACTTGCTGTGCTACCTGGCCACCCCATAGCTCTGATTCTAATGTTTCTTGGGACAAAATACACACCCAACTTCTTGGTGCTTGGCATGATTCAAATATTACAAATTATATCAGAAAACATCCAAAATAGTCATCACTCTGGAACTGATCCAGAGAAAAATGCCAAGACAATACTGTCAGCATTGTCAAAGTTATTTCCTTTTAATTTGATGTTTATGATTTTACATATTTTACCTTTATTGATTATTGTATTATTTTTTTGTATTTGCCTTTCCACAGTGACCAGGCTGATGTCACAGCTTTTGAACCCATTAACTACTCAGATGTATGAACTAAAATTAAAAAATAAAGGGGAGATGTGGGGAGGGGGCAAATCTAATGGATTCTTGAGTTTGTGTCTGAGTCCAGAGACTTGTGACTTGCTCTGAGTTCAAGGAATCATTGAGCTATGTCTGAGTCTGGACTTGTTGACTTGTTCAAATCTGGGAGGGTGCAAAGCAAAGTGCCCTCTGGACAGGTGTTCCATATCTTTCCCCAAGAAGAATATTTGGCAATTAGTATCAAGAAATATTGCTGTGTCTCCCACAAGCAGTCTGGGCATGCAGGAAGCCACTTGACAGTCAAAGTCTTTTGCTGATATTTATGTTTAGCTGAGTGCATCCATGAGAAACTGATGATTCAAAGTTCACTGTAAAACTTTTCATGCATAAACAAGAAAGATATATAATCAGTTATACTACTCCATTAAATCAGCATTGTTATCCTACTATGCTCACCTGGACCGACTCTCTTTAATTCACCATCCATCTGTCAACATCAGTTGCTGGCACTACCTTCCATGCTTTTGATGAAATACATGAGGACACTAATCAGAGCCACTCCAGCTAGGACTCCAATCATGATGAGAATGATAGGCCCTCTGTATATGGAGGAGCCATCACCTATTCCTGGAGAGTTACCTGCTATGGCCATAGAAGAGAAAATGAACCTTGAGTGGTTTTGAAGGGTACCCAACATGAAGTGCCCAGAACTTGTGCACAGTGCTTGGAACTATGTAAATAATAAATATTTGTTGATCAATGAAGCAGACTTGGCCTTTTTTCTTCAGAGTCTGGGTATCCCCCTGGCAAGATCATATTGCAAAGTGTCTGATAAACAATTGTGAACACCTGAATTTGGGTCAAGCATATCAAACTCTACATACCTGATCTCTGAACTTGTGATTTCCTCCCAAAATTGTGCCCACTGTCCTTCTCTATTTCAGTTTATGGAACAATCAAAATTTCAGTCACCCAAGTTCAAAGTGGAAAACATTTTTAATCTTTTCTCTCCTTCAAACCTCATATCTAACCAGTTGCTTTGATGTTCTCCCTAATGTTATGGTTGTTTGTGTTGATGCTTCTTTGTATAGTATTACTCACATCTACTCGCTCTTCTCAGTCTCTACTCCAGACCTCTTCATTTCTTCTCTTCTATTGTTGTCAATAGTTTTCTGACCAGTTTTTACTTCTGTTCTCTCACCTTTGTAACTCATCCTTTATACTGCTGTCCACATCTAATCTTTCTTAAACATCATCCTAATTATGTCACCTTTCTCTTTGAAAATCTTCAAATGACTCTCTCTCACATCTATTCCTGAAAGGCAGTGCATTGGAACAGAAAGAGCTCAAGGTTTGAAATCTGGAGACCTGAATTAGAATCTTGACCTTATTACTTGCTAGCTCTGGCATCTTGGGCCAGTTTTTTCTCCTCTTTGGACCTCAATTTCCCAACCTATAAAGAGATGCAATGTGGGCTAGATGACTATTTGTAACACTCATCCCCATCTTAAATACTGTGACTTTCCTTTTCTCTCCCTCCTCACTAGCCAAGACAAATTCAAGCCCTCGTCATTTTCCATCTGAATTTCTTCAATAGCTTCCTGTAATAAGAATGTAAATTTTAAAGATCTTCCCTGCCCCTAGGCTAATGTGCACCTGAAGCCTGGGGAGGGAGGCTTGTTTTTCAGTAGATACTTTTTGATTGGCCAGTGGGTCAATAAGGTTGTTACATTCTCTGAGCCAGGAGAAGGCTATATAAGCCCTGATGTGTAGCTTTGTTTTGGGACTCACTTTGAGAAGTGTTCTGTGATTTGATCTGAATTCTGGGAAGCCGTTGTTGAGAGTCCCCCGGCTTTGAAAAACCCAGAATGTGGAAACCCAGATGTTGACTGGGTATGGATGTAATGGTTGGACAATTTGGAAATCTGTCTACTTGATGTTTCTGTCTTGATAATTATGCCTGTATACTTTGAGGTTCAGGGTGCTGACCTTTTCTCCTGAACAAGGTAAATGATATATGTCTGACTGATTAAAGTAAGCTTGTTAACCCATTTTGAGTTGCTTTCCTTTAACAAAGCAGATCTAAGAACCTGTGGTAGCTGCAAACCCTGAGGACGCTTGGGGTGCTTGCTGCTACACTTCCTTACTGGTCTTCCTGCCTCTAGTCTATCTTCCAATTTGTGTCTTTAATCTTTGTATTTCAAGTGCTCAATGTATTATCCTTGATGATAATGATTACCATCTGCTACAGGATGAGCTAAGGTTTGCTCATGGAAATGGGAATCACTTACCCTGCACAAGAAGAGAAATGACAAAATAGTCCTTGACTCGATAGTTTTTTTTTTTTAGAATTAAGATATCTAGTTTATAATTTCCAATTTTTTCTTCAAAGGCCCTGTATTAAAGAGAATTTTATTGCATTCTGATAAATGTGTTTCATACTTCTCTTCTTTCCATTTGTTCATGATGTTCTTGTGCCCTAAAAGGAGAATTTTTCTTTCTATTTTCCCTTTGTCTTCTGGTTCTAGACAATTTTCTTTCATTATTTCTTAAAATTTGATATTCAAACTCACCTTGTTGGTTCTTTCATATCTCTCCTTGATGTATTTTCCAGGGTTGTTTTTGTTTCTTTTGTTTTTTTGCTTTGAAGCACCTTACATTTTTGTCTATTTTTTATTTTTAGTACTTGGAATTTTTTAAAATATTTCTTGCTGTCTCATGGGATCATTAACTTCTGCTTGGATCATCCTAATTTTCCATGAGTTTGTTACTTGGGTAACTGTTATTTCTCCTTCTAAGTCTTTCCTCCCTAACTAGGAAAATAAACTAGATAGAGTGCTGAACCTGCAGTAAAAAAGCTGTGAATTCAGTTCCAGTCTCAGATACTTACCAGTTGTGTGATCCTGGATAACCTATTTGACCTGTTTCCCTCCTTTGCCTGAAAGCATACATATTTACAAAAATTCTACCTATGCTAATTTAACAATAATAACAATTTAATAATAATAATTCAATGCCATGCCAATTAAACTACCAAAAAATGTTTGTTGAACTAAAAAAAATTTAAAAATTCATGTAGAAGAACAAAATGTGAAGACTATCAAAGGAATTAATGACAAAATTAAAGGAAGGAGGCCTAGCCATGCAAAGTCTTATTTTATTTTGTTTTTTTTTACTTTTATTCCCTTGATATTCTGGATCGTTTATTCTTCCAGATGAATTTTGTTACTATTTTTTCTAACTCTATAAAGTAGTTTTTTGGTAAATTAATTGGTATGGCACTAAATATATAATTTAATTTAGGTAAAATTGTCATTTTTATTATATTAGCTCGACCCAGCCATGAGCAATTGATATTTTTCCAATTAGTTAGATCTGACTTTATTTGTGTGAAAAGTGTTTTGTAGTTATGATCATACAGGTCCTGGGTTGCGTGCAAAGTCTTAAACTATATTATGTGGTCATTATCAAAATTATCTGGCATTGGCTAAGAAATAAAATGGTGGATCACCAGAATAGAGTGGGTATACAGTATACAGTAAGTTATTATAGTAACCTTATGTTTGATATATGAAAACATTTAAGTTTTGAGGATAAGAATTCAATGAGCAGCATCCTCCCAATGAGCCAAGTTTACCTCTTCAAGGGTATCCCTGAGTGATGCCTCTGCCCCACCCCCCACCCCACATCTTATTCATTCCCAATCCTTGTCCATTCTACCCCTATAGAATTTCTTGTATTCATCCCCTCTTATCTGCTCACACAGCCACCACTGTCTCAAGCTTCTATCACTCTGCCTGAACTACTAGAATGGCCTCCTAATTAATCTTCCTGATTCTAGTTTCTCAGTTCTCCAACCCATCCTCCACATAACTGCAAAATTGATATCCCTAAAGCTCAGGACTGATCACATCATTCCTCTGCTCAAGAAGAGGCTCCCAGGGGCGGCCAGGTGGCTCAGCGAGTAAGAGCACCGGCTCCAGTGTTGGGACGACCTGGAGATCGAATCCCGGGCTCAGACACTCAGCACCACACCCAGAAATAACTGGCCATGTAACCTTGAGCAAGTTACTTAACCCCGATTGCTTAAAAAAAAAAAAAAGAAGAAGAGGCTCCCTATTGCCTTTAACATAAAAGACAGACTCCTCTGTTTGACATTTAAAGCCTTTCACTCTCATTCCCATTCCCAAGCGGGATTTTCCGGTTCAACTAGATGACTGATTTTCTTACATACATACATCTCCCACCTCTGTGCCTTTCAACTGACTGTCCCCTCTACCTGGAGTGCTCTCCTTGCTTATCTCCAACTCCCTGGGAATCAGTCAGTCAGTCAAAAAGCATTGATTAAGCACTTAGTATTTAATAGGTGCTGTGATAAGCACACGATCAAGTAAGATAATAGTATATAGTGTTTAGCTCAGTGTCTGGCCCAGAGTAGGTGAATGATTGATGTGAGTTCTTCCTAAGTGCTGGAGATATAAAGAAAGGGCTCTGCCTTCAAGAAGCTTACATTCTAATGGGGGTTACAACAATCAATTAACTCTATAAATACAAAATATGCTCAGAGAAATAGAAGAAAATCTGGGAAAGAAGGATTTCTGAGGTCTCTTCAAGTCAGTGTAAACCGGTTTCCTCTCAAATTTTCACGTCTAGCTCTTGAGAGTTTTGATCTCAAAGTCTAGGACAGGTATTTTAGAGACATATAATGATAAACCATCATCATCATGATAGTATTGATATAATATTTTACAGTTTGGAAAGCATTTTATATATGCTATCTCATTTGATACAAAAATAAATGCCTTAGTACATCTGAGGTGAAAGGCCCATACTGACCAGGAGAATTGAGGACAACTTACTGTAAAAGATGTCCCTTCAGTAGGTCTTTCCTGGAAGGAAAGAATTTCAATGGATGAAAAGGGAGAGAAAGGATGTTCTAGGTGTGGGAAAACAGTTTGAGCAAAGACCTGAAGGAGGGAGATTCTATGATATGCTTGAGAAAGGAAAGTTGTCTGGTTTAGTCGAAGAGGGTTAGGATAAGATTGGGCTAGAAAAGTAGAGTCATGGGGCGGCCAGGTAGCACATCGAGTAAAAGCACTGGCTCCAGTGTCGGGATGACCTGGGGATCAAATCCAGGCTCAGACACTTAGCACCCACCCAGAAACATCTGGCCCTGTAACCTTGAGCAAGTTACTTAACCCTGATTGCTTAAAAAAAAAAAAGGAAAGAAAAGTAGAGTCATATCAAGAGAACGCTGTAACAACAATATTGTTTTACAAATAATTGTTAAAAAGAGTAGAGAAGCAAAGAAGCATGATTGGTTCCTGACCAGCTGGACATAGCAGGCTCTCACCATTCAGGAAGGACAATATGGTCCCAGACTAATGTTCCAGTTTGGAGGATTCAGAAGCTTGGCAGCAAGAACGGTTGAGCCTGGAGCCAACTGAATAGAAAGGGCTCTCTAGTTAACATAACCACCAACTCAGTGCAGAATTTCTGGCTTGAAGGTGGAACAGATTAAAAATGTAGAGAGAGACCTCATAGCTAGGGACATAGACTCAGGTGGGGATCATAGGTGTGAACTCAATGAGCGGAAACTCAGGAACACCAAGCACAAAACAACTGCTGAGGAGAGCTAGTAGGGGAAACCCCAAGTGGGGACAGGCCAAGGGTATGCTCACCTGGAAAGCAGCTGTGTCACTTCTTATGTAACTATTTTATCTAGGTGCTAAACTCAGTGTTCTGTTTTATGTGCTGAAGCAGGACAAGTGCAGTCAAAATGCTTAAAAAATTCGGTACTCTGGGACAACACTTGAGTTGTCCTTCTGTAGTTACATCCCTGGTTCCTTTTTTTGAGAGTTGTATTTGTGGTTTTCAATTTATTTGACATTTTATTAAATGAATTATATTAAAAATTAATTGACAAAAAAAGAATAATTTTATAGGGTAGAGCCAAGGTGGTGGAGAGAAGCCAAGAAGTTACCTGAGTTCTCCCCAATTTCCCTCAAAACAACTTTAGATCAAGTCTCTAAATTAATTCCTGAGCAACAGAATACACAAAAAGACAGTGAAACAATTTTCTAGGCCGAGATAACTGAGAACTACAGGAAAGGTCTGTCTCACTTGAGTAAAAGGGAAGAATAGGTGGTATCCAAGCAAGCCAGTGGGAGACTCCTAGCCACAGCACAGATTAGCAACCCAGGCCCCATGGTTCTAGCTCAGCAGGCCAGAAGCACAGCAGGCCAGCTGTGAGGCTTCCAACCCCAAACTGCCAGCCTTATAACCCCAGCAAAATAGGAGTGACTAGGCCAGGCCATTCTAGTGCAGTGGGCAATCTGCCAAGACAGAAAGCCAGTGACTAGGCCCCTGGTCCCCAGGGAAGAAAAGATTGTGACAGTGCCCCCTGCACCCCAAGAGCAGAGCTCAATTTTAAAATTCACCAATAGGCTATAAATAAGCAAAAGAAAAAAGCCCTGACCATAAAAAGTTAGTATGGTGACAGAGATCAAAACACAAACTCAGAAGAAAACAACAGTGTCAAAACACCTACATGCAAAGCCTAAAAGAAGAATATTAATTGGTCTCAAGAACCAAAAGTCCTCTTAGAAGAGCTCTAAAGGGATTTTAAAAATCAAATATGAGAGTTAAAAGAAAAATTGGTAAAGAAATGAGAGTGATGCAAGAAAAACATGAAAAACAGTCAACAACAGCTTGGAAAAAGAAAATAATCCTTAAAAAGGAGAATTGGGCAAGTAGAAGCTAATGAATCCATGAGATGTGGGGGGCTATTGATATCCCGTCCTCTCACTTACCCATAGTAAGTCTTCGGTCGTCACCGGCCTCCTAGGAGGAATTACCAGACAGAGCACCCGAGGTTTGCAGGAGTTGTTTATTCAGGCTCAGCTACATCTCGACTGCCCTGAACTTCCGCATCAGGGCAACTTATAGGTACACATAGCCAATCATCTTCTACAGCTCTATTCATTACCTTTTAAGGTCATACATCAAGCAAGCAGGCACTAGCCCATATACCATTACTTCCTGGCCCCCAACATCTCCCCCTTTTTGTTTAATCAGGATGCTTGTCTGGTACAGCCTTAAGCGGTGCAGTTGCAATAACCTGAATTTAGCAGACCCTGGCGGCAGTAGGGGAATGCGGGATGTTCTGGCTTGGGTCATCTCCTGATCCCTGAACCTTACCCGTCCTCGGTAACCCAACGCCCTCGGGCCCTGTCTTAGGCGGCCGGGTCAGGAGAGGTTGCCCGTCATAGAACGGATCCCGTCTTACTTCAAGGGCGTTACATGTCTTCCATGGAAGCCAGCCATACTTGAGGGTCTGCTCCTTCCTCAATGGCCATAATGGCCTTTTGTGTGAGCAACATATATCCTTGTTGTCTTCTCTGCAATTGGCAGAGGCACCAGACAAGCAACCCTATGGTCAAGAGTAACACCATACTTGACGCCCCCAAACCTCCCCAAGAGGCAAACCATTGGGTAATGTTTTGGAACCACTCAGTCCATGCTGATAATTGGGGACCAGATATGGTGGTAGAATTCAATACAACTATAGCATGTCTTAATTCATTTAACTTCAGTGTAAACTGCTTATTCCATGTCCCATTTAAAAATGAACCCAGAGTATAGGACAGATTAGCTGCCCTAGAATATCTTTGGTACGGGGCGGAGGTCACACAAAGACCCGGTTGTGTGCCATTGGCACCCCATGAGACCCATTTCCATTATGGCATCAATTTGCTCTTGCTGAGATAAGAAATTCTCATTACCTTTAACCAAAGCCGTGGTCCCTACTGCAGTGGACCCGGCAATACCAAGTCCTAAAAGCAGAGGTACAAGTATGGGGGCTCTTTTCTGTCTAGGCAAATTTGCATGCTCTCGCCCACCCTCACCGGAATAAAAGTAAGGAGAGGGGGCCTCAATGCATAGACAAAGGTCAGAGCTGACCAAGGGGAGCATGTGAATAGACAGTTTAGATAAGACTTGGGCCAGGTGGTTAAGGAGACAAAAGGCAAGGATAAAGGAGGGTGTGGGCCAGCCCTGGCCTTGATTACTTAATCAAGAGATTAAGTAAGAACAAAAGGGGTAGAAGGGTGTTGCCTAGGTGGAATGGGCAGAGTCAGAGGTTGGGAAAGGAATTTTACAGATAACAATTTTACAATACAAATTGCAGTTACAATTTCACAGACTGGTTTCACAAGTTGGTTTCACAAATTGACCTAGACCCCAGGTACCCCATCATTCCCCCCTTAAACAGATGACACCCGAAATCATTTGGGGGCACAGGACGATGATCTCAGCCTCCCGAGCTACTTCCCGCTGGGGAGGGGCGAAGAGCTTTCCCCGCCTCTCAGGGTATCATCGTTCAAGGGGTGGGGTCCATAGCCAAGGTCCGGAATTTGGCCGATGCCAGGTCCAAGGGGTGATGGGTAACGACTTCAGGCAACGGTTGATACTCAGCCGACAATGTTCCCGGCAGAAGAGTCACCTGCCAGTGAAGGGTGCTGAGCCTAAAAAAACACAAATCTAGCAAAAAGATTAGACAAACAAGGGCCAAAAAGGAGTAAGAGAAAATTGACCAGAAGTGGGGTGAGTATGGGCTAGTATAACCCATTACTCAGACTATTTCACTGTTCTTCATATTTTCCCATAGAATAGTCCTTTCAAAATCCCACTAGAGATTTAAAATTTCTTCTAAAAGTATTTTCCCTTCTTTAAAACAGTTCAAGACTCATAAAACTTTTAGAATGATCTTAAGCAGTTTGCATAACTTTCTGTACATGTTCTAATCTTAGATAAAAATAATATTAGATTTTCCAGTAGGCTAACACGAAAGAGCTCACATCCTTTACTGACTCCCTGCTCCGATCATAGAAACCTGCTATAGAAGGAAAAAAAAAACAGGGACCTGTGACATTCCAAATATGACAGGATAGAACATCCTTGATTCTGTTTAAATTCAGGTTAGTTACAGATATCCAACCATGCAGTATCCATTCCACCTCAATGCTAGACTCAGGAATAGGTGGGGAACATTCCTTTTCAAAGGAACCCCATAGGTGTTCGTAAAGTCAAATCTCCCATCAGGTTTATAAATCATTGCCCTAATAGATTTGCATCTACTGCCCAAGATTCCTCATCTTTCTGTAACTATGCTTAATCTGATCTCACACTAAAATTTCCGTTCTCTCAACTAAAGTGTCTCTGATTTAATCCCAACAATTAATTCAGTCAATGGCATTAATACCCAATTATACTTTGAAATACACTGGGATCCCTATGACATATACACAGATATAACTTTTCTACAGTAACTTTATAATCCCAATCTCAGTCCATGGGATAATGATTCAATATTGCATTTGTATTCTTATATCCTTTTCTTCTCAAATATGATTGAGTTATTAATTATAAAATCTAGTTACAAATCTTTCTGTCTTCCTTAAAACTTCCTCACACCCTTCTCAACATACTTAAACCATCTGATACAAAGGTATCCATACCACTATTTAGAGACAGGAGGGGCTTGGAAATCCCCATTTGTCCCCAAACCTTCTTATCTTAACATCAATTTACTCTCATTAAGTTGCAATATACCACAAAGATTTGCCAGGACTCATATACATAAGGGATTCCCTTTAACATCTTTCCCTTCACAATTTTCTGAGATTGTCCTGGTAAGGCCAATTGTTAGAGATCCTTTTTACTCTTTTGTACATAGACTTTGCTGCTTCTCAGTAAGTCAAGCTTATAGTTTAGGAGCTTCATACAAGTTCGCTTTCCCAGGTAATTTTACAACATTATACAGTAGTAGAGGGACTGTTCTGAATGAGCAGAACTAGTCAGTATAAAGTTGTCACAGTTTTAGGTTTTAGCATTAAAACAGTAGCCCAATAACTTAGTTAACAGTCTTACAATTTCAAACAATCTTAACTGAAACTTCCTTTTAAACAAAGATAGACTTGGAAGCTTAAGATTTTCCCAAATTACAATACTCCAAAACTTTAAGAGAAACTGCTTTTCATACACATAGATAGTACAGATGTTTACCAGTAATGATATCATCTCAAGTTTGAACTTCGAAATAAGAACAAATGAATTACCAATCTGATGACCTTAAAACTCCACATGAAGTTATACTAAACTAAAATCCTTTTTTTTTTTTTTTGCTGCCATACAACCAATCAACTTATAATCACTGTATATTTCCAGAATAGCCAAAAAGTTAAATGGACAATCAGCTATCACAGTAAATATTGGCAGTATTGTTACTACTTGTTTGTATCCCAAATATAAAAGCTTTAAACCATCAGATATTATAACATAAAAAATCCAATTCACATGAAAATAACATTATAACATAGGGTTAGCAGAACTGATAAAGTAACATAGCTAGTTTTACACAACTTTTTCTCCATCTTTTAGTTTCAACAAAACTCAGATTGAAAACTGATTTGTCACTCAATTTTTACAGTATAAGAGGACTTTACAATTTAGATTTTACAATTTAGAGATACCATAATAGAACAATGACATAATGACATTAATTGCATTTCCGATTCATCACATACCAAAATTATTGATAGAAAATTAGGCTTACCAAGTGCAGAGGCTTTTCTCCTCTCCCCACAGTTGCAGAGCTTGGTTGTGATCCCCGGGATTTGAAAGGAAAGAGGGTCATCTGCATGCCCCAGGGGCCCTCAATATAGCTGCTATGCCTCCCCCCAATGTTTTTAGCTGTTCCAACTTTTACTCCAATAAATTTTGTGTCCACTCCTTAGAAACTTCTTTGAAAGTGATAGCTTTGACTTCCCTAGCAAGGGGAGAGGGAGTGGCGCCTACTCCCTTATCCCAGTTCTAGAGAACCCAAAAACCTCACCTTATGTATCAAATCTTGGAAAATATTCCAATTTGCCTAAATGCCAAATAGTAAAATGAATTCTAACTTTTCTTTAGCATCAAATTAGGAGTGACACTTTTCAAAGATGACCAGAATGCATTCACTTGCCTTTTAGTTGCATTCTGTTACACAAAACTTTTCTCTTTTAAGTGAGGCAGGAAATAGTTAAATGTTAATCTACCTGCCTCTTTGTTCTGAGGGAAAAGATTCCCTCCCCCTCCCATCACCCTCTCCTCACTCCACTTGGCCAGAGTGGAATGAAGAGGAGATTTTCAAACTTTTGAAGATCTTAAAACTTCTGTTCACACTTTTCAATAGCAACTAACTTATACCTATCTTAACTTCCTACCCATGTTCCTTTCTTTGCTACATGCTTAAACTTTCTTGCTTTTACTACCGTCTACTCTTCCTGTTGGACTTTGATTAAAGCCCCTTTAAAATCATATACATACTTTATTTCTTTCTAATTCCAACCTAACATTTCTCCTATACTCTTTCACTTGAATTTACCATCATATAACCTAAACAAGACAATATTTTGCTCTCTTTCTCTCCCTTTCCAGCCTGCACTCAGCAGCAGGGGAGAGAAGGAGGGAAAGAGATACAGCATTTCAAAGGAATGTCCTGCAGTTGCAGCCAATGGTACAGAACTTTTCTAAATTAAATTTGGTCACAGACTCCCCATATCCAGAGGCCCGTTTCTGGAAGTCTGAAGTTGTCCAAAAGGCATTTCAAAGGAGTACACGGGCAGGCTGTGGATGACCCTTGGCCCATAATGGACCTGATGACTGGATAGGACAAACAAAGACACAGAAGGGACAGAACACAGCAGAAACACAAGACACGACACGTAATAGTTCTGTGCACAGTACCAATCACGCAAAACATGTACCACTCATTCTAAACAAGCAACTAAGTGGGACTCGAACTCACAATTTAATCACCTAAACCAGAAAGAGTAATTAGGTGGGACTTAAGGTGTTATCTATCTGCTTCTTAAAAGTGATCAGGCCTCCGGCAAGGTTGAAGGGAGGAGGACGGCTTCCTTCCACCCATTCGGCAGCCCAGGCGTCCCCCTCCCATGTAGGGACTTCCTCTTTTTTTTTTTTTTTTTTTGCGCCCCTGACTCCTCCTTTCCGGGTTCTTGTTCCCAGCGAACAGCGCGCGGAGCCAGCTCCTTCGCTGTAGCCATCTTCCCCGCTTTCTAATCCCCTCTCCGCTTCTCTCAACTCCTCCCACAGATATTGAGGAGGTCGGCTAGTCGATTCCTCCTCCAACTCCTCACTAGAGGAGCCTGCTAAGGATAAACGGTGAATTCGGTTGGGGTTAATGACCCCGGGTTTGTTCCCTCATATGAAGCCATTTGTTGTCCCACCACGGCCCATTGGCCTGGCTGCACCCCCGCATGTTGTATCCAGGGGCAGATGGTCCATATTTTTTCTACAAACTGGCGGCACGTTCTTATCGGCTGCCCGGCAATAACTCCTTTCTCCTCGGGCAAAATTGCGGGGACACTTCCTGTCCCTCCCATCTTCTCAAAGGTACTCTTTACCAATGAGGCTGTCTGGAGAGCTAAGTTACAGCCCAGACGGTCTTCTTGGACCCTACCCAGGCCCCACGTTGGGCGCCAGTTGTGGGGGGCTATTGATATCCCGTCCTCTCACTTACCCATAGTAAGTCTTCGGTCATCACCGGCCTCCTAGGAGGAATTACCAGACAGAGCACCCGAGGTTTGCAGGAGTTGTTTATTCAGGCTCAGCTACATCTCGACTGCCCTGAACTTCCGCATCAGGGCAACTTATAGGTACACATAGCCAATCATCTTCTACAGCTCTATTCATTACCTTTTAAGGTCACACATCAAGCAAGCAGGCACTAGCCCATATACCATTACTTCCTGGCCCCCAACAATGAGACATCAAGAATCAATCAAGAACGACTTTGAATGACTAAGTCATTTTTACTATTATAAATCTCCAAATTAACTACAAAAGACATATGAAGGAAGAGAGTATGTGCATCCAGAGAAAGAACTGATAAATAGAAGTACATTTAGAATAGTATTACATGGATAGATAGAAAGATATTTGTTTCTAATGGTAGCCATCTCTAGGTGGGGAGTGGGGGAGGGAAGAAAAGAAAAATAAAGTTACAGGAAACTTTATCATATATTTAAAAGGAATAGCAAGTTGTACATAGTAGATTTGTAGTTTCATAAATAATCATCTTTTTCCTATGTTATGTTATGGAAATACTTGTTTTATTTCATAAGTTCAGAATAAAATTAATTTAATTTAAAAGAAAGAAATGTAGCAGGACATCAGGTTGTGGGAACTTTGAAGGCCCCTCAGGAAGCCAGAAATTGAGTGTCACTTGGGAGACAATATCAAACTTGGGCAGCAAGATGTGTGGCCAAGAATAAGGAAGATTTCCCACCCACAGGAAATTTCTGGCTGAAAGGTCTCAGGGAATCTGGATCTATTCATTCCTTACCTTCAACCAGTAGGGCAGACGTCCTGGACTGGATTTTTTATTTAAAAGATTTTGTTCAGCCTGGAAAAGGACATGCACTTAGAGATTTCTTTGCTGATCTCAGATACAGGTCACACCTGAGTTTCCCATACTCCTTCCAAGTCAGGCATGGCACTTTGGGAACTGGAGGACAAGATCTGAGGTCATGGAGGGGAGAGAAACAGCTGGAGGCTGTCCAACCAAAGGTGTTGGGGATTGAGGGGTATCATGAAGGAACCCTGTGACCTTGGGGAAGAGGACAGCCTCACCTGTATCTACAGAGGCTTCAGTGAGGCTTCTTGAGCCTTGGATGAGAAAACTGCTGATCTTTCTCCCTGATGTGTCATCACAGAAAGAGTAGTCTCAAGGAAATTCTAAAACCACTGACCTGTTTTTTCTTAAACTCCTGTATGTGGACCATCCTTATTTATGGTTTGTAAAAGGCATGAGTCTTGGAGAAACTGACATCATGCAGCTTTAGCAGGAGATATTCAGTGGGTCATTTCCCCTCTTTAATGGAGATATGCAATGATAAAAACTGAATGCAGAGAAGCAAATCTGGGTGTTGACATGGATGGGGAGGGCAACTCCAACATGCCAAGGTCACATGGCCTTATCTCAGTGAAATGGAGCAGACATGGATAAAGCAGGATTTCTGGTAGTTGGGGGCTTGAAGTTATTCTCATTGTCTTTGCACTATCCACGCCCCTCAGGCTAATTTGTAAAGGAATATGTATTATTTGTAGCAAAGATCTGGAAATAAAATAGACATTCATCAAATGGGAGCATGGTTGACAGATTGTGGTGTATGAATATGATGTTGTTTGGGGTTGCTGGGAGCCCCAGATGTCAGGATACAGGGCAGCATCTGCCTGGAAAGAATTCATGCAAACAACCTTCCAGTTTAGGGATAGTTTATTGTAATGCCAATAGAAGCAGGCAGGGTTCCTAGTGAACCTGCAACTTGATAGGGGTGAGACTGATGCTTTTATATATATATACACAGTGAAAGGACAGTGAAAGGATTAAGGAGTGGTAAGTAGTTTGTGGTAGGCCAGAGGCAACAGTGAATGGAATATTAAGTAGTCTGTGGTGGGCACTGGCAAGTAAGCTAATTAAGTGATCTAGGTGGGCTGGAGTGGACCAAATGCCTTGGGCAGAGGCACCAGTGATCTGGGCTACTAAAATACATGGGAAACTTCAGGGACTGGATTGTTTTAAAAGACATGGTCTTTCCCTTTTAGGGGTCCAGGTCCCATCAACCAATAAAATATACTGGAATGTTATTGTGCCACAAGAAATAAGGAATACGGCATTCAAAGAAATATGGAGAGATTCGTATGAACTAAAGCAGAGTGAAGAGAGCTAAACAGGGGGACCAATTCACCATGGTCACAACAGTAGTAAGGGAGGAAAGAACTCTGGAAAAACCCCAGAACTCTGATGAAAGTACTGAGCAACCTTAATTTCAAAAGATGGATGATGAAATGTACCTCCCATCCTTCGGTGGAAGGGTGATGCATGAACTTTCTCAGATGCAGGCAATTCATGGTGACTTGTTTTTCTTGACTATACCTATTTGTTACAGGAGAAGACTTCTACTGAGCATGGGGAGGAAGAGACAGCAGTTATTGGGAACTGGGACTAGAAAACCAAAGAAAAGCCATAAAAAGATGTATACTTAGAGGAGAAAAGAAAGAAGAATGCAGGGGACCACAAATAGAATGCTTTTGTTCTCCACTCTCCACCTGCAGCACTGCTTGACTTCAATACATGAACAAGATGTACTTCCCAAGATAAGCTGATCCCATCAGATCTCACCCCCAAGCTGCTAACTCAATCTTGGATACTAAACATTGTCCTGATGACATGATGGGACCTGGACTGTGAAAACGACCATATCTTTGAAAGCAGCCCAGTCCCTGAATTTTCCCATACATTTCAGCAGCCCAGATCACTGGCCTCCAACTGGTCCACCTCAGCCAACCTAGATTACCTAGTTAGCTTACTTGACAGTCCTTCCATTGCCAGTCTTGGCCCAACCAGACTACTTCTTTCTCCCATCTAGACTATTTAATTAGCCTACTTAATCCTTTCAAATTGCACCTGGCCTACCCCAGACTACTTACCATTCCTTAATTCCATCCAGATCATTTCACTGTCCTTTTTGTATATAAGCAGTCTCATCCCTATTAAGTCACAGGTTCACTACCCTAATAGTAGGGTTAATAATAAGCTTTGCCACTGAATGGAAGAAGGTTTGAGTGCACGAATTCATTCCAGGCAGACACAGCCCCAGCAACCACAAACCACACCATTCCCAACCTCCTCAGCCTCTTCTCCCCTTTGAGTGGGGGCTGGATGGTGGAGCACTCATAACTCAACCATTTATCCTTCCAAAGTTTTTTTGATAAAAAGTATAAATTAGAATTCCAGGTCATTCTAATTTTCATCTGAATCTCTAGTAGGTTTCAACTGCCCTAGGGTCAAGCTGTCCCCCTAGCATCCCTCCCCTACCCCTCCATCTTCCTTTTATGTGCTCTCTTCTCTTTATGATATGATTTTCTCCTTGAGGACAGGGACTCTTTCTTTTTCTTATTTGTATCCCCAGTGTTTAGCACAATGCCTGGCACATAGTACAGGTTTAATAAATGTTGATTGAATTGAATTTTTAAAATTTAATAATAAATAAATAAAATTAAATAAATAAATATAAATAAATTAAATAAATATATAAATAAAAATATAAATAAATAAAATTTTTTAAAAAAGTTAAAAATTTTTTCAAAGATCTGCCTTCTCTCCCCTCTCCCACCATAGAGAAAGGAAATAAGCAAAACCCCAGTATAAACCTGTGTGGTCGAGCAAAACACTTTCCTGCATTGCCCATGTCCAAAACAAACATGCGTTTCAATCTGCTCTCTGAGTCAATCAGTTCCCTATTTGGGGGCACATAGCATATTTCATCATGAATGCTTTGGAATTGTGGTGGGTCATTGTCTTGATCAGAGTTCCCAAGTCTTTCAAAGCAGTTTGTTTTTACAATATCTCTGTTATTGTAGAAATCATTCTCCTGAGTCTACTCACTTCACTCTCCATACTTCCCTTCTCTGTCCCTGGCAAATATTTGAGTGTGAATCCAGAAATGGGCCAGAGATTTGTGCTGAACCAACCAGTTTGGAGAGAGATCTAGAAGTATGCCCAAAGAGTTATTATGCTGCCTATATAATTTGACCCAGCAATGCAACTGTTAGGTCTATTTCCCAAGATGATTAGGGAAAATGGAAAAAAAAACCCTACATTTCTAAAATATTTATAATAGTTCTCTTTTTGGCAACAAAGAACTGGAAATTGCAGTGATTCCTGTGAATTGGGAATGGATAAAAAAATTGTGGTAAATGTTCATGATGGAGTATTACTCTGCTTTAAGAAATGATGAGCTCAATGATTTTAGAAAAGCATGGAGAGACCTCCACAAAATAATGAAGGGAGAAATGAGCAGAACCAAGAGAATATTGTATACAGTTAGAGCAGGATTGTTTTAAGAACAACTTTGAGGGGGCAGAGCCAAGATGGCAGAGTAGAAGCATGACTTTCCTGCACCTCCAGCTTCTACCTTCCCCAATCCATGTAAAAAGGGGACTCTGAACAAACTTTGGAGCTGCAGAACCCACAAAATGACACAGAGAAGCTAACCTCCTGCTGAAGACAGCCCGGCAGGCCAGCAGATATCAGCCATCGCAACGCTCTGGGAGCTGAGCCCAGCCCCACACCCCAGGCTTTAGGCCCAGGGCAGTCCTGACCAGCCACCAGCCAGAGGAACTCCAGATCAGCAGCAGCTGTGGCCATTTCCAGAATTATCAACACACTGATGCTAAGGACAAAGTGAGAGATCAGTGCAGTCTAGACTTTGGGACCCAGTAAGTGGGAGTGCATGGCTTTTGCCCCTGGGGCAAGAAGCCACTGAGACACAGGCACAGCCAGCCAGCACCACATGGCAGCTTCAGCTCCTGGCCTGCAGAGTGTAGGGGGACCAAGCACCAGTCTGAGGGGTAATCGCTCTCGCTTTAACATGCTTGGATCTGGATTGCAGTCTAGGGTGGAGGTCCTGAGGTGTGTGTCCAGCTTGCCAGAGTGTGTGGAGACCTCAGAGAGGGCACCCATATAATACCTCCAGCAGCTGAGAAAACCCCAGCGTTTGGGATGAAATCCCCCCCTGTCTGGTGGCAGAGTCCTACTGTGGCAAAAAGCCTGGGGTCAAGTGACTGAGGGGCAACATGACAAGGCAAAGGAAACAAAGCAGACAGAAGATTCCAACATTAGACTCCTATTTTGGGGGCAAAAAGGAGCAAAGCATGGAACAGGAGGACAACAGTGAAGTCAGAACTCCTGCACCAAAAGATTCAAAGGAAAATACAAGCTAGTTACAGGCCATAGAGGACCTTAAGAAGCAGATAAGACAAGCGGAGGAAAAATTGGGAAGAGAAATGAGAACAATGCA
Source organism: Petaurus breviceps papuanus (assembly GCF_028583685.1). Classification (NCBI taxonomy): domain Eukaryota; kingdom Metazoa; phylum Chordata; class Mammalia; order Diprotodontia; family Petauridae; genus Petaurus; species Petaurus breviceps. The sequence goes on from NW_027185797.1 coordinate 39,629,384, forward strand.
AGAAAATTATGAAATGAGAGTCAACAGCCTGACTGAGGAAAATCACACCTTAAAAAACAGACTGACTCAAATGGCAAAAGAGGCTCAAAAAGGCAATGAGGAGAAGAATGCCTTAAAAAGCTGAATTTGCCAGATGGATAAAGAATCTCAAAAGCTCAATGAGGAGAATCATTGCTTCAGAATTAGGTTGGAGCAAATGGAAGCTAATGATTTTATGAGAAACCAAGATGCTGTTAAACAGATCCAAACAAATGAAAGAATAGAAGGCAATGTGAAATATCTCATGGGAAAAACCACTGACCTGGAAAATAGATCCAGGAGAGATAATTTAAAAATTATTGGACTACCTGAAAGCCATGATCAAAGTAAGAACCCAGACATCATCCTCCAGGAAGTTCTCAAAGAAAACTGCCCTGATGTTTTAGAACTAGAGGGCAAAATAGAGGTTGAAAGAATCCACCAATCACCTCCTGAAAAAGATCCTAATAAGAAAACTCCTAGGAATATTATAGCCAGGTTCCAGAATTCCCAGATCAAGGAGAGAATATTACAAGCAGGAAGAAAAAACAATTTGAATATTGTGGAAACACAATCAGGATAACCCAGGATCTGGCAGCTTCTACACTGAGGGATTGAAGGGCTTGGAATATGATATTCCGGAGGTCAAAGGAGCTGGGATTAAAACCAAGAGTCACCTACCTAGCAAAACTGAGTATCATGTTTCAGGGGAAAATATGGTCATTCAGTGGAATAGAGGACTTTCAAGAATTCTTTTTTTTTTTTTAAAGCAATTGGGGTTAAGTAACTTGCTCAAGGTTACACAGCCAGTTATTTCTGGGGGTGGTGCTGAGTATCTAAGCCTGAATTTGATCCCCAGGTCATCCCAACACTGGAGCCAGTGCTCTTACTCGCTGAGCCACCTGGCAGCCCCTCTTTCAAGCATTCTTGCTGAAAAAAAAACAGAGTTGAATAGAAAATTTGACATTGAGATACAAGAAGCAAGAGAAGCATGAGAAGGTAAACAGGGAAAAGAAATAATAAGGAACTTATCAAAGTTGAACTATTAACATTCCTACATGGAAAAAACAATAATTGTAACTGATGAAACTTTTCTCAGTAGTTGAAGGGAATAGAAATATATATATGCCTATATATGCGTGTATATGGGCACATGAATACATATGTGAATGTGTGTATATATGTTTACAGGTATACATAGATAGAGGGCACAGGATCAATTTAACAGGAAGGGATGATATTTAAAAAGTGAAATTAAGAGGTGAGACAGGAATCTAATGAGAGGAGATGGGGAGAGACAGAATGGGGTAAACTACCTCATATAGAAGAGGCAAGGGAAAATGGTTACAATGGAGGGGAAGAATAGAAAGGCAGAAAGGAATGGGTCAACAACCTAATTCCCATTGAATTTGGCTTGAGGAGGGAATGAAATACACACTAAATAGGGTATCTCACACTCCAGGAGAGTAGGGGGGAAGGGGATGAGAGGGGGGATGATGGAAGGGAGGGCAGGTTGGGGGGCAGGGAAGTTGGAAGCACCCACTTTTGAAAAGGGACGGGATCAAAGTAGAGAATAGAACAAGTGGGAGGTGGGGTAGGAGGGAGGGAAATATAGTCAGTCTTTTACAATGTAATGGACACACGAAAATTAACAGGACAGCTAGGCCAATTATAATTTGATAGGAGTGTTTATCAACTGGCCGGGACTGCCTCTCAGATCAAAAGACAGCATTGAGCTTTCTGTTAGACATAATTTTATAGACAATGTGAATGCTGGCAACAGAATACGTTTCTAAGGGGTACAATGTCTTTAGCATTGTGTCTCTTGAGGCAAAACATTCTCAGTATTATTCCTATTGAAGCAAAGCATTCTCAGTATTATTCCTATTGAAACAGCCTTAGTATTATTTCTACTGAAGCAAAACAGAACTGAATCCGTGGGAATCTATGGCATGTTTCTAGCAACACAGGTGAAACATTTCTTTACTATTGGGGCCTATTAGGTGGTTTCCAAGGAACCCAGTAGGGGTCCCCTCTAGCAGGTTTAAGGAGGCTCTAATGTATAATTTCTGGTGGGCACTTGAACAATATATCTACTATGTTATTATTTTGCATTAGCTACACATGTACAACCTATACTGGACTGCTTATCTTCCCAGTAAGGGTGGGTGACAAGGGAGGAAGGGAATGAATCTGGAATTCAAAGTTTTAAAATCAAATACTCAAATATATATACTATTATTAATAAAATTTTACATGTAATTGGAAAATAAGATATACAGGCACTGCGGCATAGTGATCCACTGGAAAAGTGGAAAGGGATATGGGAGAAAATATGGGAGATAGCAGATTGGAGGAGGGGATATCCTGTGGGACTGCTATTTTGGGGTGGTGGGTAGGGGAAAAACAGGGAGAAAATTTGTAACTCAAAATCTGGCAGAAATGAATGATGTAAATCATAAGTTAATAAAGCATTAAAAAAAAAAGAACAACTTTGAGCAACCAAGTCATTCTAACTGTTATAAATACCCAAATTAACCTCAAAGATCCCATGAGGAAGATGCTATTTGAATCCCGAAAGGAATATTGCTGTGATGTAGTAAATGATGAGGGGATTGATTCAAAAAAATATGGAAAGATTTAGACTTAGGAAAGAAAATACTATCCATATTCAGAGAAATAGATGATAGGAGGAAATAAGCATAGTAAGGTCTTACATATATGTGTATGAGTGTATATGTGTATAGTGAAGGGAATTATGATTTTCATAATAATCAATATGATGTGTGTGATGGATATGCTAATAGATTAGATTTTTCAGAATTGCCTTTATTGTGAGTCAGACTTACAATGCGGCTTGAGAAGATGAATCAAATCCTTGACAACAGTCCTACAATTACTGGCATTTCTTGCACCTGTGTACCTTAATTAAAGTGAATCAAAGATTGTAGAACCTGTTTCCATCACAGAACTCTAGTTGTTTCTTGGGGTGGTCAGGACCCCTGAAATTTGGAAATAATTGTTGTATTGTGGGTTGTCTGGGAAACCACTCTGACCCTGGTAAGCAATTGTTTGTAATCTCCCTTTCCTCCTCTCTTCCTATTGTGATTGACATATGTAATCTCTGTCTTCATTTTCTTCAGCATTTTTGGGGTCTCCTTTAGCAAACTGTTGACTCATTTTTCATGATTTTCTTGCATCACTCTCATTTGTCTTCCCAATTTTTCCTCCACTTCTCTTACTTGATTTTCAAAATCCTTTCTGAGCTCTTCCATGGCCTGAGACCAATTCATATTTTTCTTGGAGGCTTTGGATATAGGAGCTTTGACTGTTGTCTTCTTCTGGTCATATGTTTTAGTCAAGAACATAAGAAAATACCTTTTTACGAAGAAAGTAAGCTTCTACAATGTGATTTTTCCCCGTTTGCTCATTTTCCCAATCAATTACTTGACCTTTCTCCTTCTCCCAATATATTCCTCTCTCACCTCTTAATTTTATTTTTAAGATATCATCCCTTCATATTCAACCCATCCTGTGCCCTTTGTCTATGTATACATGTACTCACATATGCACACTCACATATATATACGTATACACCCTCCTATAATACATATATGTATGTATACATATATGTGTGTGTACGTATATACATATATGTATGTATATATACATATATATTCCCTTCAACTATCCTCATATTGACAAAAGTCTCAGGAGTTACAACTATTGTTTTTCCATGTAGGAATGTAAATAGTTCAACTTTAATAAGTTCCTTATGATTTCTTTTTCTTTTGAGCTCTTTGTTAACTGGAGGATGTATTGCCCCAAACTTCAGGGTTTTTGTGCATCTGTTTTCAGAGATATTACTAGGAACCTGTAAATTTTCAGTTGTTCCAAGGTGGTATGATCAAAGGAGAGGCGTTTACTCCTCCTTCCAGGCTGTCTTGAGCTGGAATTTTGTTTCAGTCTGTATTTTGTGGCTTCTGCTGCTCTAGAATTTGTTTAGAGTCATTTTTACAGGTATTTTGAGGGGTTTGGGAGGAGAACTCAAGCAAGTCCCTACTTTTACTCTGCCATCTTGGCTCCACCCCCTCTGTCTTCACTTCGGCAAGGTGAAATTCTGATCAGGAGAATTTCTGTTTTGCAAATCTACCCCTCATAATGAAACCAATTAATTAAATGACTACCTGATTACTGGCACTTTGTCTCTGACCTACAGCTTCATCATTCTCAGGTGAGAGACTGGCTCAGTAAAATCCTGTTAGTATTAAATATGTGTATGTTTATATGTGTGTGTGTGTGTGTGTGTGTGTGTATCCAGAGAGTGGAGGTAATCTATAAATGTTTATACTGTAAAAACAGCAGAGATACAGAGATAAAGACAGAGAGATTCTTGTGGTGACCATACAGTACATTTCCTAAATCTTCCACCGCTGTAGACTGCATCAGGTGAAAGATGAAATGACTAAGAAAACAAAGGTTCAAGCTTCCAAGAATATCAATTTATTAAAAAATGCATGTCAGTTGCATAACAAATGGGGATCAGGTCTCCTCAGCTTTGGCACTGGATCTAAAATACAGGAGGAGGCAGATTTTATATATCAAAAACAAGCAAATAAAACCAATTAATTAAAAGAAAACAATTAACCAGGATACAAAATTAGGTAATCTGATTTCTAATTAGAGGAATAATTATGAACTTTCCAATTTGGGAGGGAAAGAGTAAACAGATATAGTTCCCCAAAATCAGGAAAGGAGGTGTCTCACTCCCACCCTCAGCTGTCTGTATTCAATTGAAGAACATGGAAACAATAACTGATTGACTAGTACTGAGTCAATTGTCAGGTAAGACTTAGGGGTTGCTTGAGATGTATAATTGTGAGAAAACTCCTTTTATCAATCCGCAGATTTGACTGGGTTTCTGGTCAATATAACCTAGGTCCTTAGTTAGGAGTCTCTAAGCAGCAGATAGAGGTGGTACAGTTTCCCAACCACAAAGGGACAGATTTCAAGCAATGTAATAAACTTTTTCATAAGTCAGAAGTAGGACTGGACCCATAATTGAACAGAAAGGGAACTGAGCTAGCTCTAGAAAGGGGTCAGAAGGCTGAGTCAGTGTGGTTCACTCAATTTCCACAATTAACCTCTTCCTGTTTTAATTACCTCACCAGGCTATAATGAAGCAATGACTATTTCCCCAGTTCTGGGATTTGAGGGGTTTTTCCCTGCATTTGGGTTTTTTTTTTTAACTTTTAAGTGTCTTTATTTGGTCTATGTAAATGAGACAATTTGGAGAAAGCACTTAGACAATCTATGCCCTGGAGTCAAATTTCTGTCACTTTTTTACATGCAAATTAGCTTCTCATCCCTGACTCATCTTTTAAAAGGTACAAATAAGCCTAATCAAAGTTTTCCATTAAGAACATTTATTAAGGGGGTGGAGACAAGATGGTGGAATAAAAGCTGGAACTTGCTTGAGTTTGTCCTTCAATCACCTCCAAAACCTGTAAAAAATGACTCTAAACAAATTTTAGAGCTACAGAGCCCACAAAATAACAGAGTGAAACACATCTCCAGCTAAAGACAGCCTGGCAGGCTGACAGGAAGGGTCTATGACATTGGGCTGGGAGTGGAGCGCAGTCCCACATGAGTCCCACCAACACAGGTCAGGCAGGAGCAGACATTAAGGGATTGAATCACTGGCAGTTGTGACAGTTTCCAGACTTCTCAACCCACAAACGCCAAAGACAAAGTAAAAGGTCATTGAGGAAACTCTGTTAGACCTGAGTGAGGGAAGCATGCTGTCTGGCCACAGCCCCAGGGTGATAGAGGTGGTGGAGGTGGTGGCAGCAGCAGTAGCATCTGCTTCAGGAGCTCCAGGTCCCCAGATGGTGTGGGGATCAAGCAGCTGATCAAAGGGAAATTGCAGGAATCTCTTTGCTGGCACTGAGGCAGGATTCTCTTGCTTTGCCCTGCTTGAATCTGGCTCGAAGTCTTGGGTGGTGATCCTGGGATGAGGAGGAACACTGGCATGGCATAGCTTAGAGTGGCTGTGGAGAGGGAGTCCTCCTCACAGTTCTGAGTCAGGTGCCTAGAAGTAGCTCTGACAACAGCTGCAAAAAAACACCCAAAATTTGGGACACAGCCCTCTCCACTCTGGAAGCAGAGTCCTACCATTGCAAAGAGCTCAAAAGTCAAGTAATAGACTGGGAAAATAAGCAAACAGAGGAAGGGAAAATCAGGTTATGTAATTTTTCTTTGGTGACAAAGAAGATCTAAACATACAACCAGAAGAATCAAAACTCCTCCATCAAAAGCCTCCAAGAAAAATATGAACTGATTACAGGTCGTGAAGGACTGCTCAAAAAAGAATTTTGAAAATCAAGTAAGAGAAGTAGAAGAAAAAAATGGGACGAAAAATGAAGAGTGATGCAAGAAAATCATGAAAAATGAGTCAGCAGCTTGCTGAAGGAAACCCAAAAAAATACTGAAGAAAATAACACTTTAAAAAATAGACTAACTCAAATGGCAAAAGAGGTCAAAAAGCCAAAGAGGAGAAGAATGCCTTAAAAAGCAGAATTGTCCAAATGGAAAAGGAGGTCCTAAAGCTCACTGATGAAAATAATTCCTTCAAAATTAGAATGGAGCACTGGAAGCTAATGATTTTATGAGAAATCAAGATATTACAAAACAGATCCAAAGAATGAAAAAAATATAGGACAGTGTGAAATATTTCATTGGAAAAACAGCTGACCTGGAAAATAGATCCAGGAGAGATCACTTAAAAATTATTGAACTATCTGAAAGCCCTGATAAAAAAAGAGCCTAGACATCATCTTTCAAGAAATTATCAAGGAAAACTGCCATGATATTCTAGAACCAGAGATTAACATAGAAATTGAATGAATCAACAAATCGCCTCTTGAAAAAGATCCCCCCAAAACCTCCCAGGAATATTATAGCCAAATTCCAGAGTTCCCAGGTCAAGAAAAAAATATTGCAAGCAGTCAGGAAGAAACACAATCAAGATATCACAAGATCTAGCAGTTTCAACATTAAGAGATCGAAGGGCTTAGAATATGATATTCCAGAGGCCAAAGAGCTAGGATTGGAACCAAGAATCACCTACCCAGAAAAACTGAGCATAATACTTCAGGGGAAAATGTAGATATTCAATAAAATAGAGGACTTTCAAGTATTCTTGATGAAAAGACCAGAATTGAACAGAAAATTTCACTTTCAAATACAAGAATCAAGAGAAGCATGAAAAGATAAACAGGAAAGAGAAATCATAAGGACCTTATTAAAGTTGAACTGTTTACATTCCTACATGGAAAGACAATATTTGTAACTCATGAGACTTCTCTTAGTTTTATGATAGTTGAAGGGAATATACATATACATATATTTGTATATATGTATGTATATTATGTGTGTATATATGAATGTATATATGTATATGTGCATGTGTATGTGTGGATATGTATACATAGACAAAGGGCACAGGGTGAGTTGAATATGAAGGGATGATATCTAAAAAATAAAATTAAGAGGGGCGGCCAGGTGGCTCAGCGAGTAAGAGCACCGGCTCCAGTGTTGGGACGACCTGGAGATCAAATCCCGGGCTCAGACACTCAGCACCACACCCAGAAATAACTGGCCGTGTAACCTTGAGCAAGTTACTTAACCCTGATTGCTTAATAAAAAAAAAATTAAGATATGAGAGAGGAATATATTGGGAGGAGAAAGGGAGAGATAGAATAGGGTAAATTATCTCACATAAAAGAGGCAAGAGAAAGTTGTTATAACGAAGGGGAAAATCAGAGAGGTGAAAGGGAATGAGTCAACCTTACTCTTATTGGATTTGATTTAAGGAAGGAATAACATACACATTCAATAGGGTATCTTACCCTACAGGAAAATAGTGGGGAAGGGGATAAGGGTGGGGGGGGGGAG
>NW_027185797.1:39637457-39674040 GCF_028583685.1 Petaurus breviceps papuanus
CAGGGTGGGGGAGGGGGTAGTCAGAAGCAAACACTTTTGAAAAGGTATAGGGTCAAAGGAGAAAATAGAATAAATGGGGGATGGGATAGGATCAAGGGAAAGATAGTTATTTTTTCACAATATGACTATTATGGAAATGTTTTGCATTACATATACACAGGTATAACCTATATTGAATTGCTTGTCTTCTCAATGGGGGTGAGGAGGGAAGAAGGGAGAGAATCTGGAACTCATAGTTTTAAAAGCAAATGTTTAAAAAAATTGTTTTTACATTCAACCAGGAAATAAGATATACAGGTAATGGAGTATAGAAATTCATTTTGCCTAACAAGGTAAGTAAGGGGGAAGGGGGAAAGGGAAGATAGGGGGGATAGAGGAGAGGGCAGACTAGGTAATCAGTATGCTTGCCATCTTGGGAGAGTAGGGGAGAGATGGGGAGAAAATTTGGAACTCAAAATCATGTGGAAATGAATGTTGAAAATTAAAAATAAATAAATAAATTATGGGGAAAAAAGAAACATTTTTAAGCACCTACTATGTGTTTTACCTAGTTATAGAACAAGGTAGTTTTTGTGTCATAGACTCCCTCAGTAACCTGGTAAAATCTAGCAGCCCCTTCTCAACCTTTTTTTTTATTCATAATTGAAGGCAATTATGAATTTCAGTTAGAAGTTAATTAAAAGGGGCTGCCAGGTAGCACAGTGAGTAAGAGAACCGGCTCCAGTGTTGGGATGACCTGGAGATCGAATCCCGGGCTCAGACACTTAGCACCCACCCAGAAACACCTGGCCGTGTAACCTTGAGCAAGTTACTTAACCCCAATTGCTTAGGGGAAGCCAGGTGGCTCAGCAAATAAGAGCACCAACTCCAGTGTCGGGATGACCTGGGGATCAAATCTGGGCTCAGATACTCAGCACCACACCCAGAAATAACTGGCCGTGTATAACATTGAGCAAGTTACATAACCCCAATTGCTTTAAAAAAAAAAGTTAATTAAAATAAAGACATAAGTTTTTTCCCCCATCCAGGTCACAGACTCCTTGAAATCTTTTCATAAATGTAATAAGCATTTAAGCAGTGTGGTGAGCTCTAGAAAATGAATACACACATGAAGATGGTCCTCGATCTTAAAGAGCTTACTTTCTAATTGATCAGACCCAAGAATAGCTGGTAAGTGTTCAACAGGTGAGGTGGGTATGTATACAGAATACATTTTAAGCTTAATTTTCTTAAGTCTAGACAAACAACAAATTTTGTTGATTTGTGAGGTGTTAATCCTCAAACTGAAAATCTAACAATCATCTCTCAAACTCACTCCAGCACACACCTATTAGACATAAACATAGAGGAATAGTGACCATGGAGGGATGCTTTGATTTAGAAAGTTACAGTACTAGTGAATGGAACCACATGGGAAATAGAGGCTTTTAGAGAAATTATCTTTTCTAGATTACCTTTTTTAGCTGCATAGAGAAAATACTTTTTCTGAAACAATGTCAAGGTTGATTTCATTATGGTTTCAGGATGGCAAGTGGAGAAAGAGGAGGTTAGTGGGGGGGTGGAGAAAGAGGCGTTCACGACAGCTGGTGAAGAGAAGCCCTGGGAGCAAATGGAAGCATATTCTAGAGCCTAAATCTACATGTATAAAACTAGTGACTGAGGCAACCACCAATCAGCAATGGGGAGAGTGCAGGGCATTTGTTCTAGGTGTGAAAGGATAAAGTCTACCTGGGCTTGGTTTCTAAACCAGGTAGCATGATTGATGGTGAGAAGAAACACAGGAGTAAAGAAAATGTTTGAAAATGGTCCTCATGGGGACAACAAGGTGGCACAGTGACTAGAGGACAGGCACTGGAGTCAGGAAGACCTGAGTTCAAATCTGGCCTCGGGCACTTAACACTTTACTACCTTGGGCAAGTCTCTTAACCCCAAATGCCCTACTTCCCAACTCCAAAATGCAAAAAAAAAAGAAAAAGAAAGAAGAAAATGGTCCTCATGAAATATGGTGCTACAACTTGTTTTCTTATTTAACTTGCGCCTTATAACCAAATTTCCAAAGGCAAAAATGTACCCACCCTTACAGTTAGATCCTATAGTTCTGTGCCATAAGATTCTCTGGAACCAATAGTCTTTGATTCTAGAAAATATGGATCATTTGTGAGGCCCACTCCAGTTTAAAATTCTATTGAATTCTATTGAGTTTAACATGACTATTCTGGAGTAAAATGATGGAAATGGAGTCCACCATCTTTCCTCTAAAACTGCCCCTCTCACAAGTCAAATCAATAAACATTTATTAAATGCCTAGTGTGTGCCTGGAATTGTGTTTTAATCAATGAGGTTTAAAAAGAAAAGCATGAGACAGCCCCTTGACTTCAAGGAGATCACAGTCTAATGAGGAAACAACATGAAAACAACAAAGTAAAAATAAGATATATAGATATATACAGGATAAATCGGAGGTAATCAATGGAGAGAAGACTAGAATTAAGGGGGATTGGGAAAAGCTCCTTCTAGGAGGTGAAATTTTAGCAGGCATTTTTTTCATTAAATTTGAATTTATTTTAAAGAAAATAAGAAAAGGAAAAAAACTGTCATGTACACAGCAGAACATAAGAAAGGATTCAATATAAAGCAATAAATTTCCAATTAAGAAAACCTATATGATAAATACTACACGTTACTTTCAAAGCTGTCCATGTTTTCTTTGCTTCTTTGTGTGTTTTCTTTTGTCCTCTGCTGTACACTTTTTACTTTACTTTTCCACTTCCTCCTCACTCACCAAAAAGGCTACAATTAAGTTCAGATACACACACACACACAAGCATATACATAAACATATGCATATGTACACATACATTCCAACACATACATAAGACTACGTCATGTTTATTTCCACTTGCCATCTGTTTCTCTGTAGGTGAATAGCATCTTTTTTTATAAGTCCAGGTCTTCCCATATTTTTCCAAATCCACCAACTCATCATTTCCTACACCACAGTACTCCAACCCAATCACATTCTATCTGGGAGATTATCTATGAGAGTATTTTTTCCTAATTTTTCTTCATTCCCTATATTCTTGGCAACATAGATTTTATTATATGGGAAATTTTAAATTTAAAATGATCAACATTATCCATTTTAAACTTCAACACTGTTCTCACCTTACAATATGGTTTAAGGTCTAATACTATTGAATCTAGTTTTTTCACATCTTTTCTCCCTGGTTTCCTTGAAGTTCCTGACCCTCTGCTCTTCCAAGTGAACTCTGTTATTATATTTTCTGACTCAGTAATATAATAATTTATTTGGGATAGTATTACATAAATAGATTGGTTGGGTAAAATTGTCATTTTTATTATGTTAATTTTACCTACTCATGCTCAATAAATATTACCTCAATTATTTAGATCTAACTTTGTATTAAAAGTGTTTAGTGTTCATATTTATATAGTTCCTGCATCTTTTTTGGCAGTTATACTCTCATACTTTTGTACTGTCTCGTTATTTTATGTGGTCTAAAAATATTGATTAATATGATTGACACAGTGTAGTTTCCCTATTTTTCTCTTTTGGTTCAATCTGATTTTAGCTTTAACTTTGTCTGAGATCGTGATTACTATCCCTGCTTTTTTATGTAATAACTTCTACTCCTGACCTTTATTTTATGTTTGTGTTCATCTCTCATTTTTGTAGCATTTCCTAAAAGTAACATATTGTTGAATTCAAATTTTTAATCTGCTGTCAGTTTCCATTTTATGAGAATAATCTCATTCACATTATAAATCAGGGCTTCTTAAACTTTTTCCACTCTTGACCCCTTTTTGCATTTCAGCAACCTCTACTGGCGTTGCATAGCCTGAGGCCATGTGCATTGTAAAGTGTGCATGCTTTGTGTACAGAAACAAGGCTGCAGAGAAGTTGTGCTGCCAGAAACAACTTGGATTGATTACAGGTTTGATTTTTAATTAATGTCTGATCATGGTGCATTCAGAAACCTTTTATTGTTGCCAAATTTTTCCTAGCCCCATATGGGGCCACCACCCACAGTTTAAGAAGCACTGTTCTAAACTCTAATTACTTGTTGTAGATTTTCCTCCTTCCTATTTTCCTCACTATCCTTTTCACCCTATTCCTATCCCTCCTCACTCCTTTACTTTACTTCTACCTGCTACCTTGCCCTCCCATTCCTTAACATACCCCTCTTCAAGAACATATCCCTTATGCTCTCCCTCCACGCTATCCCCTTCCCTTCTTATTTCTTTTTGAATTTAAAACATTTTTCTACCCTTCTAAATATACATGTTGTTCCTTCTTTATCCCGTTCCCATTCATCTACATAGCCTTCTATATGCCCCCTTTATTCTGTTCCCTACACCTCCCTTATCCTCTCCCCCTCCCTCTTCCCTTGCCCTCTTATTTCTTCCTAAATTTGGAAGACTTTTATGCCCCTCCCAATATATATTTCCCCCTCTTTAACCCGGTATTCCCGATGAGAGTAAGGTTCCAGAACTATCTGCTACCCTTCCCCCTCTATTGTAGCAAGATCCCTTTTTGGTTGTAACTTTCAGGTAGTCTGATTATTTCCATGTTTTTCCCTTCTTGATCTGTTCTCCACATGAGTTGCTTTTCTTACGTTTCAAATTCTCTTCCATTTTTTCTCCATCTTTGCCTTTTGTTTGATTATCTCATGGTCTATTCAAGCCTTGCTGTCATTGGAGTCATTTTCTTATTTGGATTCTGTGTCTCCCTTTCCAGTTGGTTGACTTTCTTATCATAATGTTGTTTTGAATTATTCTTACTTTTAAAAAATTTTTCTTCAATCTCTTTTATTTGATTTTTGAAGTCTTTTTTGAGTTCTTCAATAAATTCTTTTGGAGCAGGTGACCATTTGACATTACTCTTTGGGGTAAGAAAGGCTTTTTTTGCTTCAGTTTCCTCCTCTGAAGATGAACTTAAATCTTCTCTATTCCCATAGTAACTGTCTATGATTGGATTCTTTCTCCTTTGCCTGCTCATTTTTTTTTAGCAGTTTATTATTATAATCACTTCTAATCCTGAGGTATGGGGGGTGGTGGCTCCCATCTCAGATCCTTTTTAATGTTACTTTTTGAGCTTTGTCCTGGATCCAACCTCTGCACTCCTTTTCCCCTCCAAGTCATTGCTAGGGCCCCTTAATGCACTATGCTGGAAATGTTCTTGCTCCCTGAGACTCCTTCAATGGCTATGACCTTCAGTTCTCCACTCTGCTCCAATTCTTATTTATTTTTGCCACTCTATGTTGACCCTGAGGTGTTATTTTTGTCTTGTTTGTGGAGGAAATCTGGAGAGCTTGGAATTTTCTGACCTTCTCTACCAACTTCCCAGAATCTTCTCTCTTAGCTGAGATTTTGAAGGAAGACAGGGAATAAATTCAGGCGGTAGAGAAATGGAGGGAAAGAATTCTAGGTATGAGGAAGCTCTCTTTCTCTTTCTCTCTCTCTTTCTCTTTGTTTCTATGTCTCTATCTCTGTTTCTCTGTATCTTTCTATCTCTATTTCTGCCTGTTTCTTTGTCTCTCCCTTTCTGTGTCTTTGTCTCTGTCTTCCTCTGTCTCTGTCTTTTTATTTTTCTGTCTCTGTGTCTCAGTGCCTCTGTGTCTCTCTGTCTCTGTCTCTCTGTCTCTGTCTCTGTCTCTGTCTCTCTCTCTCTGTCTCTCTCTGTCTCTCTCTCTCTGTCTCTGTCTCTGTCTCTGTCTCTCTGTCTCTGTCTCTCTCTCTCTCTCTCTGTCTCTCTCTCTCTCTCTCTCTCTGTCTCTCTCTCTCTCTCTCTCTCTCTCTGTCTCTCTCTCACACACACACTGCACACTCATGAACAGACTACAGACTCACCCCTACTCAATTCTCTCTACTCACTCTTCCTACTACATCTCATGGTGAAGATGATTTTTTTTAACTGAAGGTGAGTCCTCTATATTTTTTCCTATTCAATTTCATCTCATTAGATCAGGGTCCTTCAACTAACTTTCCACAGTCATCCCATATATTAGTTTTCCTCTCAGCTTCATACAGTCTACAAATCAGACAAGTACCAAACTATATCCAAATGGGAAGGGAATCAAAATGTTTTGGGCATTATATTTTGGTATCATGTTTTTCCCATGACTTCAGCTCATCTATGACACCTCTTCCTCCAGGCAACTAGGTGGCATAGTGGATAGTGTTCGGCCCAGAGTCTGAAAGACTAGACTCATCTTCATTCAATTCAAATTTGACCTCAGACACTTGCAAGTTGTGTGGCCTTGGGCAAGTCATTTAACCCTATTTGCCTCAGTTTCCTCACCTGTGAAATTAACTGGAGAAGGATATGGTAAACCATTCCAGTATCTTTGCCAAGAAAACCCCAACTGGGGTCACTAAGAGTTGGACATGACTGAAAAATTACTTTAAAAACTACTTTTAAAAACAACAACAACAAAACCTTTCTTGGTCTCCTTCTTCTCCTTCTCCTTCACCCACCTCTTGCTTATCAGTACTTTCTTGTCATTCCTTCCTCACCCAACTGTCTCTTTAAAAAATTTTTACTTTGTTTTATTTTTTCCTATTAACAGTCTTTCTTTCCCTCCCTCCCATCACCTGGGGGGAGGGCAGCACACAAACCCTTTTAACACAGAGTCAAGCAAAGCAAATTCTTGCATTAGCCATGTCCAAGAATGCATATCTCATTCTGTACCATCAGTCTTTCATCTCTCCGATGTAGATGGGTAGCAGGATTTATCATGAGTTCTTGAGAATCATGGGTGGTCTCTGCATTGATCAAAATTCCTGATTCTTCTAAATTGATCACTTTAATGATGTTATTGTTATAGTTTATGTGGGAGACATTACCCAAATGCATAGTTCAAGGAATTTTGTCTTCAAAGCACCTCACTGACCACCAGCTCCACCAGTCAGATAGCACTGCTATGAGATATCAGAGGTGACTGAGCAGAGTCTTCAGTGATAACAGGTCTCATTGCCTCCAGGTCATGAAGGATACAATGGCCAGTGCCACAAAATCCCAGCCTCTGAGTTGGCAGAGACCTCAGGAGTGATTGGGTATAACCCTTATCCAAACAGGAGTGTTCCCTACAAGGGGTCATCTAATTTCTGCCTGAAGATCACTAGTGGAGAGTGGAAATCCATTCACTCCTAGCACAGTTTATACCAACATAATTATTTTGGACAAATCCAATTTGTCCTAAATCCAATCTCTGAATTTGGGGTTGTTAGGGATCACAGTCATCCACGGGAAGGGAGGATTCTCAGGTTCTCCCACAGAATATGTATTAGAAACAATGACTAGGAATAGAGATGATATAATCCTGTCCATCAGTCAGGCAACAAGTCTTCTCTTGGGGGACTGAGCATTGTTCCCTATGGTTCCTGTTGACCCCACAGGCCAAAGATGGTGCCTCTTTGCTAGACTCATCTCACTGCTTAGTTCTGCTTGATGAGGGACCAGGATAGCCTGGTACCTAAACTGAAGAGGACTCCAGTAGAACTGAGAAGATAGGTCAGTCTTACAACCAGTCTGGGTACTTGGTGAGTGAGAATGAGAGCCAACTGTGATCAGAAAATTAAACAGCCTTGGACATCCCTGATCCCAGGACACCTTCTCTAGGTGCATGTCTTCCAGGTGGCAGCATCAACAAAAAGGGCTCTTTTCTTGTTCTCTCGATCAATCTTGCCCCCCTCATCCCTCTGCCCTATACCAGGCCCCTTCTAGAAGCCTCTGTAAACAGCTGACCCCCAGTGGATCCCAAGACACCTGAGCCTCCCTACAACAGAATGTGGTCGTGGTCCTTGGGAAAATGACCTCAGCTTCCTGGGAACATTAGAGAATACACAAGAATCAGATGAGATGGTGGAGGAAAGGGAGAATCAACACAAAATTGCCCCAATCACACTGACACATAACACCAAAGACCCTACATTCCCAATACTGGTTCTTTCCAAGACATGCCATGGGAGTCTTCTTTACAGATGACCAAGGAAGTTGCAGCTTCCCTCTGGGTCCCAAGCTTTCTGAATCTCCAGGATAAGGATGGGACCAACCAAGCCATCTGGAGACAGAATTATATAGAGGAGAAATTGTATAGAGGATGTTTGGGTCCTGAAAACCTCCCTGGGATCTTGCCTTTGCTCCATTTTTTCCCTTAAGAGTTATCAATGTGGAGTATGAGGGAGAAAATGGGATTTGAAACCAGGAAAACCTGAGTTCAAATCCTGCCTCATATATTCAACTAGCTGTGTAACCATGGGCAAGTTAGTTGCTTGACATTTCTGGGTCTCAGTTTCCACATCTGTAACATAAGGAAGGTGATCTCATTGACTTCTCAGGTCCTTTCAAGCTTTAAATCTATGATCCTAAGACCCTTACTAATTTGAGATCTTTGACCTGCTATCTTAATTGCCAAACTTAATGCCCTTTTTTCAATCTGAAGCACTCTGGATATTGTTCCAGCTTCTATGCTGATCACCTTCTTCTGGCTCCTCTTTCCTCTTTGAGTTTTGGGAACTGTCTCCTCTTGGTTTTCCTTTCTAGCTGACCATTCCATCTCAAATTTCTATTTCAAGCCCCCTTCTCTTCTGTCTTTCTGTACTCTCACACTTAATTTCTACATCAGTACCCACAGATTTAATTATCATCTCTGTGCTGGGGAGTCTCAGATCCACATTTCCAGCCCCAGGTTCACTGACCGCCTCCTGGACATTTCAAATAGAATGTCCCATTGTCATCATAGACATATCGTGTCCAGTAAAGAGCTCGTTGTCAAACCCACCCCCGCACCTGACCTCCTTCTTAACTTCTCTAGCATTTTCAAGGGCACTACCATCCTACAACACGCCCAGTTTCACAAGCTCAGTGTTACCCTTGACTCTCCCACTCTCTCTCTCCTCATGTATCCAACCCATTGCCATACACTTGCCCTCAATGCATCACTTCTCTCCGCTCACACAGCCACCACCCCAGCTCATGCTCTGACCCAGACAATTGGAATGTTCTTCTAATTGCCTTCTTTGCCTTAGGACCTTCTCCTTTCCTATGCCCTGGGAGGAAAACATGTGAGGCAAAGTAAATATGACTATCATTAGTCAATGAGAAACATTGAGTGATCCTCAGTACCTTAGGGTAAAAAACCCCTTCCCTTTAGACAGTGAGTAGGATATGAGCAAGGGAGGTGCTCTGTGAGGGGGGCAGGAAACCATAGCATCTGGGAAGGGATAGGCAGGGATGGGGAGAGCCAAAGGCTCAGTCCCCACCCTATTATGATCGTTGCAAAGAAAACTTTCAGTTCTAAAGAAATAGGGCTCCCTCAGACAAGACATAAACAGCTCTGGGACCTCAAGTCAGGACAACCCTGAGCCTGGAAGCCACCAAAGATGTTCCCAGGCTCTGCACTTGGGCTTAGGACAGAGAAGAGATTTCTGGGAAGGATGAAGATAGTCACATGCAGTGGGCAGCACACCTCAGAAGCTCCCCAAAGTGTGGGGGAAGCCCTTTGAAGGGTCTCCTGATCACAAGTGAGACACTAGATGTTGGGGTTAGTAATGGGAATTGGAGGACCAGAGGGAAGGAGACCAGCCCCTTGGGGGTCTATCTCAGAGATAATCTCTATAGAGCTGACCATAAGGGCCTTCTGTGAGCCAGAGGTAAGGTAGCTCAGGACTATTAGTCCATACCCCTGAGACCTAAAGCAATGTGAAGCCCTGAAGGCCAAGAGCCCTAGGAGAGGTGGAAGGAGAGGTGGAGTCTGGAGTTTGGATCCCATTCATTACTGCCATTTACTATCTGTGCCTCTGAGATCAGGTGACAACCTCTTCTTCTTCAGGTCCAAAATCAAATTAATAAGGATTGCATGATCTCTCTCCAAGTACAATTTGGGAACAAAGGTCTGTCTCAGCCTTACAATAGGGGTAGTATGAAGAAATTATTTGCTTTGCAGCCAGCTTGGATCCCACCTTTACTATTTCCTGCTTTGTTCAACAAATCAATTAACTTCTTCCTCTGTCAGTTTCCTCATCTGAAAAACATGAGCATTGGATGCAGTAATCCAGGACCCCCGTTCAGCTCTAAATCCTGACATCTACCATCTAATTTTTGTCATCAGCCTGAACACTTTATTCAACAAATTCTCCCTTCAATACTGTAGCAGCAAGCACCCAAGCATCCCCAGGGTGGCTGCCAACACAGGTTCTTAGATCTGCTTTTCTAAAGGAAAGCAACTCAAAATGGGTTAACAAGCTTACTTTAATCAATCAAACATATATCGTTTACTTAGTTCAGGGGAAAAGATCAGCACCCCAAACAGACAGAAGTTACAAGACAAAGAGATCAAGCATCCATACCAAATCACAGTTACCAGAGAGGGAAGCATCAATATCTGAGTTTTTCAAAGCCTGGGGGCTCTCAACGGCTGCCCAGAGTCTCATCTGGTCAAATCACACAGCACTTCTCAAAGTGAGCCCCAAAGCAAAGCCTCACATTAGGGCTTATATAGCCTTCTCCTGGCTCAGAGAATGTACCATGTTTCCCCGATAATAAGACCTATCCCGAAAATAAGCCCTCCCCTTACTGTGTAAGATTCCTTTAAAATAAGCCCTCCCCCAAAAATAAGCCCTATTGAGATTGCTACTGTAGTGAAGGTGATCCCCTGCGCTACACGCTACATTACGGTACCCTCTGTATGCACCGTCCCCCCCCCCCCAGGTGAAACGCACGCTGCGCTCCGAGCTGCATCCAATCAGAGCTGCAGCAGTGAGCGCGTCATCCTGTTCTTCCCCAGTGATTTGCTTGCTGGCGCCATTGAGAGCAGTGCCGCGGAGGAGAGCTGAGGCAGGACAACATAAGCCCTCCCCTGAAAATAAGCCCTCTGGTGTTTTTCTCTCCAAAAAAATTAATAAGACAGTGTCTTATTATTGGGGAAACATGGGGTAACAACCTTCTTGACCCACTGCCCAATCACAAAGTATCTCCTGAGAAACAAACCTCCCACCACAGGCTCCAGGTGCACTTAAGCCTAGGGGCAGGGAAGATATTAAAAATTTGCATTCCCATTACAAATATCCTGCCTCTAAAGTCAGATAGTTTAAGAATTATGAGCCTGGAATTGAAAGTCTTTGTTAGACTTGACTCTCACACCCCCTCTTGGTGCAGAGACCAAAGGACAGCTAATATACAGTCTATGGACACATACACACACACACACATACACACACACCATCCCCTTTTCAAGTACACTCCCTGGAGCTCTTGGTTGGACCTTCAGATAGCAGCAGCCCTAACCACCCCCCACCCTGGGGATATCCCAGGCAGGGAGAAGGGGCACAGCTGACCTCTGCTTCCTTCCTCCCATCCTCAGCTCTTCTATACAGTCACTGCCTACTCCACTCAGCTTTGTGCCAAGCCCACTCTATGGGATGGTGGAAAGTAACATCATTTTGTCCATCCCTTCTTCCCCAGGGCTCAGAGTAGACTGATTGCCTTGGGCCCAAGACCAACTGTATCCATACTCATTTTTGGACTCCCAGTGTTCTGAGGGAAAGAACTTTGATCTGGATGTGGACACATGGGAGACAAGGGAACAGGAGCTGGAGTCCAAGGTAAAAGCCAGGAGGGGCCCAAATTTCTCTGAAGGGGACTCAGTCTGGGCCTTAGGATCACAGCTTCTGCAGAGGGTTCAGCTGGAGGAGGAATGGATAGCCCTGTTGCTCAGGTTGAAGCAGTGGGCAGGAGCTTCAGAGAAACTAATTAAGTGCCAAAGAAGAATGACTTTCCTGGCATCAAGAGCTGTCCAGTGAAGGAACAGGCAGCCTCCATAGGGAGTGACCTTCCCATCATTGGAGGCTCTTGGGAAAAAGAAGCTAACTATTCATCATGGAAATTGGAGGAGGGATTTCTATTCAGGTCTGGGTACAATTAGATAAGCAGCTTTCAAAGTGAGGTCTGAGAATGCTTAGAGGTCCCTGGGACCCTTTCAGGAGGTTCATGAGGGCAAAACATTTTTCATAATAATACTAAGATGTTTTCATTTCAAATATGATAAATATCAATAGATGTTTAACAAAATAAATAAAAAATACAGTGCACCATTGATAACGTTAATTTGTGGTTTCTTAAGTCAAATGTTGCCTATAAGGAAAGGTTTTATTTGAGTTTGATACCACTGCTGTAGATAATAGGGAGCCATGGGACTTTACTGAACAAGAAGATGACATGGGCATACCTAGACTTTAGGAAAATCAGTTTGATCAATGACTGGATGATGTATTGGAATGGAGAGAGACTTGAGGCAGGGAGACCAACCAGCAGACTTCTGCAGTCGCTCAGGCATGAGGTAATAGGCACTTGGGTCAACCACCATCAGAGGACAGAAGGAGGTAGTTTGAGATGTGAGACTGGAGGTCTACAGAGAGGGTAGGGCAGGATAGGAAGATTTGAGAATCACCAGCACAGATTTGATCATTGAATCCAGGAGAGCTGTTGAGATCACCAAGGGAGATTGTACTGAAAGAAGAAGAAAGGCTTCAGGACAGACTCTTGGGAGGTATCTACCATTCCTGGATGTGACCCGGGTGAAGATCTAGCAAAGAAGACTTTGAAGAAGCTGTCAGGTTGGAGGAGAACTAGGAGAAAACCAAAAAGAGAAAATCTCAAGAACGAGAGGGTGGTCGACAGCATCACAGACTACAAAACATTCAAGAGGATGAAGACTAAAAAAAAGATTGTTAGAATTAAGAGATAAATGGCAACTTTGGAGAGAACAGTTTCCGTTGAATGAAGAGATTATTGGAAACCAGACTAAAGAGAGTTAAACAGAGGAGAAGAAAAGGAAGTGGAGGCACTGATGGTATTCTCAAGGGTAAGATATGGGTTAATAGCTAGCGGGGGACAGGAAGATCAAATGTGGGTGTTTTGAGGATAGGAGAGGTATGGGTAAGTTTGTAGGTAGCAGGGGAGCAATGGACAGGGAGATATTGAAGATAAATGAAAGGAGAGAGGAGAAGCAATGTTCTAGAGAAGATGAGAAGATGGGATGGAGTGGGATCATTTGGACCTGTTTGGAATTTGCCTTGACAAGGAGAAGGATCACCTCTTCATGTGAGAGAAGGAGGAGATAGTAGCAGAAGATGTCTAAATGATATGAGATAAAGAAGAGGTGATAATTTTGTACGTGTGAAATCCAAGGCAAGATTTCTAGCTGGGGGTTGGGTGGAGGGTAGCATGGGAGCTCTAGAAAATTTGAGAAGGTATGTAAAAGTTTGTTATCCACTGTGGTGAGTAGGATAATGAGTTAATTAGGGGAGTGTAAAAGGATCACCTTATACAATAGTCCAATTGAGATTATGTAACATAAATTTGTAAGTGGAACCAGATTTTATGATTTCTCCAATTCCGTTCAGATGCATGTAAGCATGAATGAAGGCAGCAGATGGTAAGAGTTATCCAAGGCTAGGGCTTGGTAAGGAAGGATCTTAGATGGCTAAGGGGGAAAAGGATTCAAGATAAGAGGACAGGACAGAATTGAACTGGTTCATCAATGAATCAAAATAGGGAAGGAAGGAAATTGTAGCCATTTCACAAATGATAGTCTGGGAAAGAACTGAGGAGTCTAAGGATTAGAGTTCAGAATGAGGATGAAGAACAGGATTAGGAGTTGCAAGGCAGAGGGAGAGGTGCAATGATAATAGATTATGATCAGATAAGGGAATTTCAAAGTTCATGAACATGGACGTGGAACATTTGTGGGTGAAATCCAGTGGGTTGAGGATGATGAGCCAGTGAGAATATCTAGTGTTAAGAGTGAATTGATGGGGGGGTAGTTAGGTGATGCAATGAATAGAGCACTGGCCCTGGAGTCAGGAGGACCTGAGTTCAAATCCAGCCTCAGATACTTAACACTTACTAGCCATGTGAGCTCGAGCAAGTCACTTAACCCGAATTACCCTGCCCCCTCCCCTCCAAAAAGCTAAAAAAAAAAAGAGTAAATTGATATAGCTAATTTCATTTTAAATAACTCATCATTTACTACAATATTCCAATAATACTACAATTACTCCAATATGTACTGCAGGGTTAGTTTACAATAGCTGGTTTTCTTCAGTGCCTTATTTCTACATGTAATTGCTTCAGGGACTTTAGATACTCTAACACCTCTCTTTGCCTTCCTTATCACGTCATAAGTAATGTATGTCCCCTTTTATCTCATGTGAACAGTTGTGTGTTGACAATCACATTTCTCCTTTCTTAAGGAGCAATATTCAACTTCTTTAACAAACTCACCCTTTTTAATGTCACCAGATGCTTTGTAACAAGCAGCCATCTCCTCTTCATTTCATGTAAAAAGTGGTCTATGTTTGTAAGAAATACACACTTCCATCCACTTTCTGGGGGAGTGTGTTTCACTCTGGGGGAATAAACCTCCAGTGACCCTTTCTCTATCTCATTTCCTATCTATTGGAAGTGTAGTTAGTCAATATTCTCAATCAGGACTCATGTGACAGTGAATTTGGTAATAATATTACCAATATTGCCAGTATTATTGGAAATTGAGGAGATGCCCATCAATTGGAAAATAACTGAACAAGCTGTGGTATATAAATATAATATTATTGTGCAATAAGAAATGAACAGGCAGATTTCAGAAAAAACTAGAACTTGTATGAACTGATATAAAGTGAAATGAGCAGAACCAGGAAAACATTGTACACAGTATCAGCAACATTATGTGATGATCAACAATGGAATGATTCGATACTTTTCAGCAATATAAGGACTCACAAAGGAAAATGCTATCCACATCGAGATAAAGAACTAATGAACTCTGAATGCAGATTGAAGCGCATTTTTTCCACTTATTCTATTCTTTTCCATGATCTTTTCCTTGTGATCTGTTTCTTCTTTCACAACTCTTACTAATAAGAAAATATATTTTACATAATTACACATATATAATCCATATCAAATTGCCTACCATTTTAAGAAGAAGGAAGGGGAGGGAGGGAAAGAGGGAGAAAAATTTGGAACTCAAAATCTTGCAAAAATGAACACAAAAACTGTCTTGACATATAATTGGAGGAAAATACTATTTTTAAATTATCCAAAGAGAAAAAAAATAATGTGTGTATATATAATAATATGTGTTTACAAAGGGTCCTGGCAGCTGAGAGAGACAAACATAATGTCTATAACTGAGTGTGCTTAAATTTATATATTGCAGTTTTGATTGCTGTTTTCATTGTGGGTTTTTTTTTTGCATGGGAAGGTGACAAAACAATTTCTTACATAGTTGTTTATGTCCCTCTCTTTATCATTTTTTTTTTTTTTGCTACAACAAAGGTGTTGCTATGGATCTTTTTTTACATGTGGGTTGTTTCTCTCTATTTTAGTTCTTTTAAGTGTATGCCTATAAGACCAAAAAGAAGTTAGCCCATTTATAAAGAATTATACAAAGATCCATAAGTCAAAAGAAATTTCAGCCATTCTAGCCTGGAAATAGATTAGATTGTGATATTGTAGGAGAAATGGTTATCTTTTTAGGGACAGGTAAGCCATTGTGGACTTACATGTTGATTTACATTTTGCACTCTTTGATGTAACAAAATTGCGTGTTTTCTATCAAGCATCATTTTCTGTCAAACATCATGATTGTGATCATTGTCATAATCATTAATATTAATACTACATATTATCATTATTATCAATACTACATGTTATATAATATTGCTATATAACAAAGAATATAACAAAATTTATACTTTAATATATTATGGCAATATATTATGCTAGAATATATCACTTTGTATCATAGTATATAAATATATTATGTAGAAGTATATTAGATTATATCTTAAAGTATATTATGTCATATCGTATTATATATTATTAATTTTTTAAAAAATATCCTTATTGAGAGATGAGATGGGCCAGGCTAGAAACTGAATACCACTGTATCCTTGCCATGTTAGATCTAAGCAAACTTTCTGTGGTCACTGTTCAACTACTTTCAAGTACCTCATCTCATCCCAACATCTCACCTGAACTAACAGGATGGGGGAGTCAAGACTTCCATGAACAAAGACACTGAGATTTTTTAGCCTCAGAAAGAAATGCTGTTGTAAATGTCTGTGTAAACATTGGCTCATGTCAATAAGTCAGATTTATAAAAACAAGACATGCATACCCTTAGAAGGGTAGTTATGAAATGATTCATGCTTATGCCCCTGTCTAGAAGATGAAACTCTCTGACAATAGACTGTGGATTGAGCTCCCTGTCTTGTGCTATGAAAGGCCCCTCTTTCCTGACTTGTTCCCATTGTGCACTCATGACACAGAAGAAGGAACACCACAAGGCAAAGGCAGTAGATGGGGTAGACCACAGGTTTTTGTGAGAAATACCATTAAATCCAACATATGTATTCTTTATTTTATTAATTTATTTTAAACTTAAATATAAAATAAGAAAAGAAAAAAGAAACATTTTATAAACTTAAATACAAAATAAGAAAAGAAAAAAAAGCATTGCCATGTGCAGAGCAGACTTTTATACCCTTGTAGATGCATATGTATTGTTCTCTCTTTAATTCCTTCTCAATGAGAGTAGGGTTCTAGAACTGCCAGCCCTCCTCCCCAATCTAATTCCTCTGTATCAGTTCTTCCTCTTGCGCCTCATTTGTATAAGATAATTGCTTTTTTTTACCTTTTCTTAAACAGTTTTACTTTTTTAAAATCACATCATACTCAGGTCTACCTCCAATCTTTCTTTAAAATTAACCAATTACTAATAAAAATCTTAGACATGCATTTTACATTTTCTCACATAAAAAGTAAACAGTCTGTCCTTATTGATTCCCTTGTAATTGGTCATTGATGATCCAATTCTCTTGGATCTTGCATGTCAAATTTTCTACTAAGTTCAGATATTTTTGCAATGAAATTCTGAAAGTCTGGCAATTAATTGAATGTCTGTGTTTTTTTTTTTCATTCAGAATTATGCTTAACTTTGCTGGGTATGATATTTTCAGCCATAACCCCCATTCTTTTACTCTTTTATACAGAGTGTTTCAAGACCTGTAGTCTTTTAGTGTTGCTGCTGCTAGGTCTTGTATGATTCTAATTGTGGTTTCACCATATTTAAATTGTTTTTTTTTCTTTTGCTCATAATATTTTCTCTTTGAACTGGGGATTTCAAAATTTGACTATGATATTCCTGTAGGTTTTCCTCTGAGGATCTCTTTTAGGTGGTGATCAATGGATTTTTTCTATTTCTACTTTCCCCTCTTATTTTAACACTTCAGGACAATCTTCTTTAATTGTTTCTTGTGTTATTGTGCCAAGATTCTTTGGTTGATATAGCCTTCAGGCAGCCTGATTAGTGTTATGTTTTCTCTTCTTGATTTGTTCTCCAAACCAGTTGTTTTTTCTTAGTACATGTTTCACATTCTCTTCTATTTTTTTATTCTTTATATCTCATTTTATTATTTTTTTATTATTTTTTGGTCTCTTACAGCTGCTGGCTTCCCCTTGCCTAATTCTAATTTTCAAGGAGCTGTTTTCTTCCTTAGGATTCTGGACCTCCTTTTCCAGTTGGTTGACTTTCTTTGCATAATCTTTTTGTTTTTCTTGGATTTTGCTTATGTTTTTTAGATTTTTCTCAGTCTCTTTCATTTGGATTTTTTTTTTTTTTGCCTTTTGGAGGGCAATTGGGGTTAAGTAACTTGCCCAAGGTTGCATGGCTAGTTTTTTTGTGTGGGTGTTAAGTTTCTGAGGCCAGAACCTAACTCAGGTCCTTCTGACTCCAGGGTCAGTGCTTTACTCACTGTGCCACCTAGCTACCCCTCTTTCATTGATTTTTAATGTATTTTTTAAGTTCTATGAATTCTTTTTGGTCAGGTGATAATTTGAGGTTACTCTTTTGGGTAGGAAAAGCTTTTTTTTTTTTTTGCTTCAGTATCATCCTCTGAAGATGAACCCTGGTCTTCTCCTATAAGTGCCCATAGCCAGTGGTATCCCTGCCCCCACTGCTTCTGTACTCATCAAGCATGTGCTGGTTCCTTCTCAGTCAGGGTCACATTTTGGCACCATAACTGGTCTAGAATCTCTTCTCAGCAGAAGTTCCCTCAACCTTCCCCTACTCAGACACCTAAGTGCCCACACTGTCTGGGAAGTGAAAATTCCTGTGCCTGGTTGTAATGGGAATGCAAATTTGGAAGATCTTCCCTGCCCCTAGGCTAAAATGCACCTGAAGCCTGGGGAGGGAGGCTTGTTTTTCAGTAGATACTCCTTGATTGGCCAGTGAGTCAATAAGGTTGTTACATTCTCTGAGACAGGAGAAGGCTATATAAGCCCTGATGTGTAGCTTTCTTTTGGGACTCACTTTGAGAAGTGTTCTGTGATTTGATCTGAATTCTGGGAAGCCGTTGTTGAGAGTCCCCCGGCTTTGAAAAACCCAGAATGTGGAAACCCAGATGTTGACTGGGTATGGATGTAATGGTTGGACAGTTTGGAAATCTGTCTACTTGATGTTTCTGTCTTGATAATTATGCCTGTATACTTTGAGGTTCAGGGTGCTGACCTTTTCTCCTGAACAAGGTAAACGATATATGTCTGACTGATTAAAGTAAGCTTGTTAACCCATTTTGACTTGCTTTCCTTTAACAAAGCAGATCCAAGAACCTGTGGTAGCTGCAAACCCTGAGGACGCTTGGGGTGCTTGCTGCTACACTGGTGCCAAGGCTACCTCCCAACCCAGCTATCCCCAAGGCTCACTGCCTACTGTTTCAGCAGAACTAGGCTGAATGTGTTTATACTTCACATGCACCAAATCTCAGTTATGGGATTTTTCTTCAGATCTTCTCTAGTTGTCCCAGGAGGACCACTGTTCTGCCCCAACTCTTGTTCATTTTTAACACTCTACATTGGTCCTGAGATTCTATTTTGTCTTGTTTGTGGGGAAAATCTGGAGAGTTTGGAATTCTCTGACCTACTCCACCATCTTCCCAGAATCCTGTCTCTGAATGTATTCTTTTTTTTTTTTGGAGGGGGGAAGGCTGGGCAATTGGGGTTAAGTGACTTGCCCAAGGTCACATGACTAGTTCTGTATTAAGTGTCTGAGGCTAGATTTGAACTCAGGTCCTCCTGACTCCAGGGCCTGTACTCTATTCACTGTGCCACCTAGCCACCTCTGTATTCTTTAACAGAATAAAATATCCACACAATTAAGTGGACATATGAGAGGGGTGAGGTAGGGGCTGCTCATCCCTCTTGGTTGCCTTGTCTCTCTAGGCACTCTTGCTCCTGCAACACAGCCCAGTGGGGGGAAAAAACCATACCTTAAGCAAAAATAAGCCTTTAAAATTGGAATTCATTAAACTAACTTAGTGTCCTTGAGTAACATAAATTCCCAAAGTATTATCACAGATTAAATTCCTAAATACTTGCAGAATTCCAATAAATCACAAAATTTATTCTTAATCAGTTTGCATAACTTTCTGCACATGTTCTAATTCTAGATGAAAAATAATATTAGATTTCCCAGTAAGCTAACACAAAAGAGCTCATATCTTTTACTGACTACTTTCTCTGATCACAGAAATTTGCTATAGAAGGAAAAAAGCAGGGACACATGACATTCCAAATATGACAGGATAAAACATCCTTGACTCTGTTTAAATTCATATAGAGTCACATTCTCCAACCATGCAGTATCTGTTCCACCTCATAGCTAGATTCAGGAATATTCAGGTGGACAACATCTCTTTTCAAACAAACACCATGGGTAAACTGAGCCAGGAGGGATCCCATCCCAGATAGAAGCTAAGATTGTCCCTTCTGCTTTTCCCAAATGCAGACTCCTATCTGTTAACAGCACAGGATTACATTCCCTCTGAGTAGCTTGTAGCATTTCTCCCAGATACTGATTTAATGCAAACAACTGTACCCAAATTCAAACTCAAAATTAATTATGGCCCCAAGTGCCTTTTACCTTAAACAGCAATTTTCACCAATCACAGCTTACAGGCAGCTTTTATTTTCATGGAGCTACAATAAGCAATAAAGATTTGCTAGGTCTCTCATATGAAAGGGATTCCATTTAGCACCTTTCTTTCTCAAATGTAAATTTGTCCTGGTGTAAAAGCCAGTTTTTAGAAATTCCTTCTACTTATTTCACATAGACTTGCAACTTCTCAGCAAGCCAGGATCATGGTTTAGGAGATACATATCAAAAACAAGTTCCTTTCCTGTGGCTGATGACCTAGCCTTTACGGAGATTAAAACCACATCCCTATATTTTTTCCAGGGTTTTTCATTTGCTCAATAAGAATTCTACAAAACACATTTCAATTTACCTTGCACAGAGAATCATTCATTTCATCATTAATAATGTGGAAATTATAACGTTAAATCCCTATGTATTTCCATAATAGCCAAAATTTTAAATAAAAAATCAGCAGTACTATTACTACCTGTTTGTAACCAAAATATAATAGCTTTAAATCATCAAATTTTATAACATAAAAACCCAATTCAGATGCAACACAACTCATATTTTTAAAATTTCTGTAACACCATTCTACTTCAAAAATGTTTTGTTTTTTCAAATTTCACTAGCTAAGCAGACTCTTAGAAACACAATACAATCTTAGAAAGATGGCAACCACATAAAAATGAATTTCAAATGACATCATATTACATATCAAATAATTGATCTTATCACTCCTGTCATTCAAAACCCCACTTCAAAGTTAGAGAGATAATAATGTTGTATGTAATACATGCCAGTTATTATATTAAACATTTTACAACCATTATACATTTTTAATCCCATATCACTATTATTTTTCACATTACAAATTCAGGAAACAGGTTAACCAGAGATAAAATACATTTTTGCAACTCAAACAGAGAAGTGTAGGCTTTACCTGGAGCAGAGTCTGGCCTCCCCCTTGATTTTTCTTGGAGGCAGGGCTTAGGAAATGTTCCCCACAGGCCTGAGCCATCTACCTCTCCCTTTCTAACAACTACAAAATGTACAGAGCCTGGGGCTATTTGTGGCTACTGGGCTGGGGTGGACAGAATGTACATGACCTGGGTGATATTTCCAAGCTTTGCCTAGAATGGTGGGCTACAAATTACCCAGAGGCACAGGCTGTTAGATAGGGCTACTGCCAGTGTGTGAGTATTATCCCTACAATTCTCTTGCATTCTCTTCTTTTATCTGATCTGGGATGAGAGGAGTTTAACAAAAATTTCTGGTTGTTAAAGAAAAATTCCCATGCTGAGATACTCCAGGGAGGAAGTAGGGAATGCTGAGTGGGTGGGTGTTTTAATACTACAGTTTCTCCAACAATCCCAATATAATCAGTTTCCAACTTTTTAATGATTACTCTCAGAATCTGCTAAGATGTTTTTAGCTATATCTAACTTTGCATTGTAATTCCAGGTTGGCCAGACAGAAACTACAAGGAAAAATGCCTTTAGAAATCTTTGACTGCCAGTTAGATCTAACGAGATAGCAAACTCATTCACAGAACACACAGAGACATTGACAGACAACTGACAAAATACAAATACAAAGTCCACTTTTAACTACCAAAAGGAAAAGGGTGAATTGGCTATCATTATTCAAGGATTCAAGGGAGCTTAGATTCTGCAACTTTGGCTTGGAGCACCTCCAAGGTCATTGGGGTAGGAGAGCCTTGGTGTCCCTGATGTTTCTGACTTTCCATTACCCTGAGATGGGTCCTACATTCAGATTTCTGATGCCCTGGTCTCTTGCAATAGTTGCAAATCCCAGGTTTGTGGTCCTTTACTATGCCATGGATGGGGTGTGGGTTTGGAATGGGAGTTGTTTGAAGCTCCCCTTTTGCTTCAAGATCCTCCTCAGCCTCTGTTGCTAGCATTTTGGCAAACTGGGAGGTAAACTCAGCTATTGTCTGCAGGAAATTTTTAAGGTAAAGGGGGGATTATCAGGTACTGGGGAAGGAAGGGCTGATGCTGAAGCAACTTTGCAAGCTAGAAACAAAGAGGCTGCTGACTTTTGCTCTTGCTCAGCCATCTCAGTGAAACAACTATGCATATAAGAAGCTAGGGTCTTTCAAGCCAGATTTCTAATTTAGTATTGGGATGGCCCGTGGTTAAATTATCTCCAGAGGGGATCTAGTTAATTACAGAGAGATTCCAGGTCCTAAATTCCTTCAGAGGGGATCTAGTTAGTACAGAGATATCCCAGGTCCCAAGGCTAGCTTAAGGGAATTGCAAACTGCAACCAAAATAGCGGGAGTCCATTGAAAGCTGGGAATAGAGGAAAACTCACCTGACCCCATCAAAGGTGTGACATCAGGAAAAAATGAATCCTGAGGTGCCTTAGGGTCAGCAGCCATTGGTGGGGTAGGGTATCATCACCTCTAGTCCTCAGTTTCTCCATCTGCACACCACCATAACTATCGCTATTAAAGAATTGGTTAAGGAGACAAACGAATAGTGATATACAGTTACAGAATTTATTCCCCAAAGCTAACAACAATTTATACAAGGAGTGCAGGACTAGAGTCCTGACTGAGGAACAGATGAATCAAAAGACTTTCATACATTTTAGAACCATCCCAATTCAGGATGACCATGTCAAAAAACTTTATGACTTCCATTTGTTACAGAAAGAAGAGTTCCTTGGTTGATAACAAATGGAGCAGGGTCTATTTACGTTTTATGGTCTCAGAATGTCTATTTTCCTTTCATGTGGAGTAAGTCCCAAGATAAGGGGAATATTACCTCTGGTCTTTGAAGTTGCTGACACAGAGAAAGGCATTTTTAAATAAATCAAAGCAGTTTGATTAATTCAGACTTTGGCCAAAATATGATATTTAATGATTATCAGAATGTATACCAGTAGGAGGGAAGGAAGCACTAGACAGAAACTGAACAATTTGGAGCAAAGGAGTAACATGACCAAATCTCTGTTTGAGACTGATTGCTATGGTATTGATATGAAGGACAAACTGGAGAGGAGATCCCTCCCACACCCTCCCCTGAAGAGAGAAACAGTGAGGACAGAAGGATAGTGGCCACTTCAGGAGATATTTTCCTATAGGCGAGAGGAGAAGTTTTCATGAGTAGAAAGAGTTAAGAGACATGAAAGAAGACCCTATTGATTCCATAGCATTTCAACAAAATAATAATAATAAATAGTTTTTATTGATGTCTTTTGTTTCTTTACATAGCCATAGTTTCCCCTAGAGTTTCCCCCAGTGTCTCTTCCACCACTCTGAGAGAGCTCCATATGACAATAACAAATGGCATTTTTTTAAAAAGAAGGAAAAAGCAAAAATTTTAACAAAATTTGATAGATATATCAAAAAAGTTTGAAAATGTGCAACATCTGTGGACCTGCCACTTCTGCAAAGGGATGGGTTAGAAGTCTTCCTCATCTCTCTTAATTTGAGTCCTTTTTTATTTTTATAATTTTTTTAACATTCACTGTTCATTTTTTGGAGCTGTGTGTGGTTATTCTTTATATTTACATTGTTGTAGTCCTGGCGAATATTGTTTCCTTGACTCTGCTGACTTCATTCTACATCAGTTCATGTAGTTCTTCCCATGCTTCTCTGTAGTCATCATATATTCATTATTTCTTACAGCACAGTCATATTCCATTAGATTCATGCATCACATTTTGTTAAGTCATTTCCCCACCAATGGGCAGCAATTTTGTTTTAAATTTTTGCTATCACAAAAAAAAAAATGCTGCCAGAAATACTTTGGTGTATGTGGTGACTTTCTTCTTATCATTGGCTTCTTTTTTTTTGGAGGGGTACTTGGGGTTAAGTGACTTGCCCAAGGTCACACAGCCAGTTTTTGTGTTGTGTCTGGGGCTGGATTTGAACTCAGTTCCTCCTGACTTCAGGGCCAGTGCTCTGTTCACTGCACCACCTAGCCACCCCTCAGTGGCTTATTTAGGGTATAAGTTTGATAATGGAATCTTTGGATCAAGGGTATGGACATTCCAGTCACTTTTTATTTGCATAATTCCACGTTGCTTTCCAAAATGTTTGTGCCAATTCACAGCTCCACCAGCAAAGCACCAGTGTGGTTATTTTCTGGCAACTCCTTCAAAAT
Source organism: Petaurus breviceps papuanus (assembly GCF_028583685.1). Classification (NCBI taxonomy): domain Eukaryota; kingdom Metazoa; phylum Chordata; class Mammalia; order Diprotodontia; family Petauridae; genus Petaurus; species Petaurus breviceps. The sequence continues at coordinate 39,661,594 of NW_027185797.1, forward strand.
TCACCATTCCCATTTTTTGCCATCTTGCCTATTTGCAGGTGTGACATAAAACCTCAGAGTTGTTTGGTTTGCATTACTTTTATTATAAGTGATTTGGAGCATTCTTCTATGTGATTGTTAATTCTTTGCAATTCTTCTTTTGAGAATGATTTGTTAATATCCTTTGACCACTTATCTATTGAGGAGTGACTTTTGGTTTTATATCTACATATATATCTATATATTTAAATATGTGTAAGTACATATTATATACAAATGTATTTGTATGTGTGTATATACATACACACACACACACATATATATCTGTTAATTGTTTATGTATCTTGGATACCAAATCCTTATCAGTGAAATCTGATCTAAAATTTTTTCCCATTCAATTAATTCCCTTCTTATGCTAGCTACATTCATTTTGTCTATGCATAATAATAATAGCTAGCATTTATGTGGTGCTTTAAGGTTTGTAAGGTGTTCAACAAAGAATAATAATTAACATATAGCACTGATCATGTACCAGACACTGTGCTAAGTTCTTTGAAGTGATTATATTATTCAAGCTTCACAACAACCCTGGGTAATAGGTGCTGTTATTATACCCATTTTATGGATGAAGGAACTGAGGGAAATCGAAGTTAAATGACTTGCTCAGAGTTGCACATCTAGTAAGTGTCTGAGCCTGAATTTGAACTCAGATCTTCCTGCCTCCAATTCCAACACTCTAGCCACTGTACCACCTAGCTGCATAAGCATAAACTTTTCAGTTTTATGTAATTAAAGATATTTATTTTATCTTTTGTAATTGCCCATATCTTTTGTTTTGTTAAGAATGCATCTCCTGCCTTTAGCTATAAGATGTGCTTCTCTTCTCATTACAGTAGGATCTTTAATATTAATGTTGTGTATACACTCAGAGTTTATTGTAAAAAGATGATCTAAGGTGTTAGTTTAAGCCTTAATTTTTACTGAAATGCTTTCTACTTTTTCCAACAGTCTTTTTAACAAACAGAGAATTCTTTCCTAATTAATTTGTGTTTTAAAGATCATTGGTCTTCTCATACTGAATCTCCATTGTATAGGACAAGAGTATTGGTCCAAAACTAATTGTTTAACTAGAAGACATCTACCAAGAGTTGTTTGGAAACTGCAGAACCCAGACAAAATTCAAAATGCCTAATCATTACTCCTGTAAACTGCTTTGTGAGGTTTAAATATCATCCCCCCTACAGCATGTTGCAATAGTAGTTATACATAAAGTTAATGGATCTTGTTTTAAGACATTATGTTAATGTGCTCCATGAGTCTTTTGTAAAACTTTCATTTTTTCATGTGTAGAAAAACAAATGCTTGTCCCATACATAAGTCATTTTGCAAATCAAGTGTCCTATCCCCTTTGGGGATAATCTGGACATAAACCATAACTGAAGCTATGATTAAATTTGTTCCTTGAGATTATATAGATTATATAAACTAAAAAGTGTGAGGAAAAGTAGTCTAGCCACTTCCTCTCATTAGAGACCAGGCTCCCTCATGGCTGAGCCTAGTCCAAACCACCTGGATCCAGAGTAGAGGGGCCTTTGGTGGGCTAGGGAATGGCCCAGCACTTCAACCTGCAAGGACCATAGAATTGTCCAGCCAGAAGGGACCTGATGATTGTCTCCCTTTTAGCTCAGCAGAAACAAAGATAGAACTGTTCAGACTAAATTTTTCCTTAGAAACTATATAAAGAGAAAGAAGATGGGAAGATAATATATTAGTGAAGCAGTCTAGTTCCCAGAATGCAGATTCTTTGCCTAAAATCCAATCAATAGGTCCCTGGACTGCCCAGGAACATGCATAACAAGTTTCTTTTCTCTTTTGTAAGTTTTAATACCCCTGGTCCCTTGGAAGCCTCAAACCTGACTGAGGTTTTTTCTCTCTTGCCCCTGGTCTCTTTCTCCCCTGAGAGCTGCCAGTGAATCTCACCTTAATTAAGGGATACAGTCAGGTTGTGACATCATCTCTAGGGACTCCTCCCACCTTCCTTGGTTTGAGGCTTGCTCGTGACATCAAAGCTGTCATAAACAGCCACTCCAGAAGCATCCAGTGCCTGGAGATAGAAACAGGAGATATCACTAACTTCAGGGGGGAAAAGGCTAGGTGAAAGCTGGGAAGGGCTCCTTTCTGCCACATTCATTATCTCACTTCCTCCATCCCAGCCCTATTCCTGGACTCTATCATCAACTAGAAACTCATCCCCAATCAGCATTTTTTGCTTCTCGTTGAATCAAAAATGAAACCTGCCCCCTCTCCTGTGCATATACCTGGTAGACATTTTCTGGGGCTGCAGCAGAGGAGGTGGGTGTGGGACTCAGGCCCTATAGAGAGGGAAAAATCAGTCAGTCACAGTCTTGTAGATATTAGAGTTCAAAAGGATATTAGGAAGATGGAGGAGGAGAGGCAGGAACTCAGCTAAACTCTCCAGACATTCCCCTATGACAAAAATTGCTGGGGAAACTGGAAATCACTTTGGCAGAAACTAGATATAGACCAGTATCTCACACTGTATACCAAGATCAGGTCAAATTGAGTTCATGATTTAGACATAAAGAATGATATCATAAGCAAATTAGGGGAGCATGGAAAGTTTTACCTGCCAGATCTGTGGATAAGGGAAGAATTTATGACCAAACGAGATAGAGAACATTACAAAATGTAAAATGAATAATATTGATTACATTCAAAAGGTTTTGAACAAACAGTATCAATGGAGTCAAGATTAGAAGGAAAGCATGAAGCTGGGGGAAATGCTTTGCAGCAAGCATCTCTGATAAATTTCCCAAATACATAGAGAACTAATTTAAATTTATAAGAATAAGAGTCATTCCCCAATTAACAAATAGTCAAAGGACATGAACAGGCAATAGAACAGGAAATAAGTGCTATCTATAGTCATATTAAAAAATGCTCTAAATCACTGTTTATTAAAGAAATGCAAATTAAAACTCTGAGGTACCACCTCACACCTATTAGACTGGTTAATATTACACAGAAGAAAGATGACAAATGTGGGCAGGGATGTGGAAAAATAGGGACACCAATGCAGTGCTGGTGGAATTGTGAGCTGATCTAACCATTCTGGAGACCAATTTGCCCAAAGGGCTCTAAAATTGTTTGTACTCTTTGATCCAGTAATACCACTTGCTGTCATTCAGTTGTTTTCAGTTTTCTTTCTCTTTGTGACCCCTTTTTGGGATTTTTTTGGCAAAGATACTGGAACGGCTTATCATTTCCTATTCTAGCTCATTTTATATATGAGGAAACTGAAGCAAAGAGGGTTAAGTGATTTGCCCAGTGTCACACAGCTAGTAGATTTTTGAGACCAGATTTGAACTCAAATCTGACTCCAGACCTGGAACTCTATCCATTGCTCCACTTAACTGTCCCAGCCATACCAATAGTAGGTCTACATCCCAGAGAAATCAAAGAAAAGGAAAATGGCCTCTCTGTACAAAAATATTTATAGCAGCTCTTTTCATTGTGGCAAAGAATTAGAAAATAAAGGGATGTTCATCAATTGGGGGATGATTGAACAAGTTATGGTATATAACTGTTATTGAATACTATTGTATTCAAGACAGAAAAACCTGGAAAGATTTACATGAGTGAATGCAAGGTGAAGTGAACAGAACCATGACAACATTGTGCACAGTGACAGCAACATTGCATGATAAACTGTGAATGACTTAGCTATTCTGACCAATACAATTCTAATCCAAGACAATTCTGAATGTCTCATGATGAAAAATGCTATCTGCCTCTGGAGAAAGAACTGATGGAGTCTAAATGCAGATAAAGTATACTATTTTCACATTCTTTATTTTTCTTGAATTTTGGAGGAGGGGGACAACATGGCTAACATGGAAGTATTTGCATGATTTCAAATGTATAATTGATATCACATTTCTTGTATTCACAATAGGGGGAGCAGAGGAAAGGGAGGGAGAGAATTCAGAACCCAATTTTTTTTAAATGAATGTTAAAAACAAATAAAAAAAAACCTTTACCACCTGACCCCAACCTGTCTTTCTAGTCTTATTGGACATTATTCTTCTTCCTGTACCCTGTAATCCAGCCACATTGTCCTCGTCTCTTGTCCTCACATATGACATGGTACTTCCTGCCTCCAAACCTTTACAAAGGTCATTCTCTATTCCTAGAATTAACCTCCTTCTTACCTCTGCCTCAGGGAGTTTCACTCTTCCTTTAAGGCACCAATTAAAAATAATTTTCATGAAACCTTTCCTGATCTCCCAATTGCTAGTGCTCTCCTCTCAAACTCCTGGTTTTTAATTATTTTATGCATATGTACATAAGTATTAACTATATTTATACCATATATATTTTTTCTGTGTAATTCTCTCCCCATTAGAATGTAAGCTCATTGTTTCATTTTTGCACTTTTATCCTTGACACCAAGTAAAATACCTGACACACAACAGTCACTTATTAAATACTTGTCCATTGATTAATGGCAAAATTCCTAAGGGATAGAACTCTGAGAACCTGGAGCCAGTGTTCACCTAAGCAGTTACAACCATGAGTTCATCTGGATACTCTTTCAATGCTCCCCAGTTCCCAGTCATAATTCATTGAGAGTCTAACCAAGTATTTCTTTTCCACTCAAATGGGAGACAGCTTAAAATACTCAACTTCTGGATTACCCTTCCTTCCTGCCACATGGGAGAATTAAGTGAGAGAAAATGGAAGCCCAACTTTAAAGTGATGTTTTACCTTGGGGATTGGAATTGAGAAGTGTTTGGAATGTTTACATTCTATGACACAAATCCCCAATGCCTTCAGATCTTACTAGTCTAAAGTGCTTATTTAAGGATGAAAAGAAAGAATATTAGAACATAGAATGCAGATCTGGGAATGACCTTAGAATATGGAATGTCTGAACTAGGAGGGACATTAGAACATGGAACATCAGATCCCCAAGGGCTTTTAGAGGTGTCAGAATCTCAGACTTTAGGGGATCTCAGAAGTCATCTAGTCCAAAACCCAAAAGAACAAAAATCCACTTTCCCACACCCCTGACAAGGGGTCTCCCATCATTTGCTCTTTAAATTAGTATCTCCATTACCTCTCAGTGCAGCCTGTTCTATTTTCAAATACATCCTGCTGTTAATAAGTTTTTATTTCCATTTAACCTAAATTGTCCTATCTGTACCTTCCCCCCTGTACCCTCCCAAAGTTCTTTCTTGGGACAAGCATTTGACTATACTTAAAACCCCAGAAGATCATAACCATGTTCCTCTCTAAGTCTTTTCTCTTCTCCCCATTGACCAGCATCAGATGTTTCCATGGATCCTCATGGGGCATGATCTTGGGATTACCTTTTTTCCATCAGCAGCATTCTTCAGAAATCATCCCATCCAACTTTTAAGACCATCAAAGTGCTTAGGGCTCAGAGCCTAGGACTATGTCCAGTTCTGGGTGAAGGGCTCCCTCCCCATCCTCTTCTAAGTAACCAAAAAAACCAGTGACCATGATTAAAAGAGACCCTCTGTCCCTACCTGTGCAGAACGACTTGAGTCTTGCAGCGAGTAAATATTTTCCAGAACCTGGCCTAGAGAGAGAGAGAAACCAAGATCGTAGGTCTTCTTGGTGTTTCCTGAGCCTGAATTTTATGAGAAATTGATTTTTCTTGAGGGGAGGAGAAAAGATGAGGAATTCTCTCCTTTGCATTTCCCCCATAGATATAACTACAAATGCCAATGCAAACATATGTACATGTGTTGTTGTTCAGTCATGTCCAACTCTTTGTGACCCCATTTGAGGTTTTCTTGGAAAAGAAGCTAGAGTTGTTTACCATTTCCTTCTCCAGCTCGCTTTACAGATGAGGAAATTTAGGCAAACAGGGTTAAGTGACTTGCCCAAGGTCACACAGCTAGTTTGTGTCTGAGGCCAGATTTGAATTCAGGTCTTCCCAACTCCAGGCCCAGTGCTCTATCCTCTGAGCCATTTACCTGCCTACATATACATATACAAATATGTGTGTGTGTGTGTGTGTGTGTGTGTGTGTGTGTGTGTGGTGTTTGGTGTGAAATGGTGGCCTTTTCTAGTGCAAGAAGGGAGGGAGATAGTTTGAAACTTAAAAGGCAACAAAAAAAACGAGTTTAATTTAATTTTTAAAAATACATGGAAGGGGGCAGCTAGATGGTGCAGTGAGTAGAGCGCTGGCCCTGGAGTCAGGAGGACCTGGGTTCGGATCCGGCCTCAGACACTTGACACATACACACAAAAACTATCCGTGTGACCTTGGGCAAATCACTTAACCCAAATTGCCCTATCCTCCCCCCTCCAAAAAGCAACCCCCCCAAAAAAAATACATGGAAGACAGCAGAAAGAAAGTCTAAAGAGGGCCCAGACAGGCAGGGCAGCCTTAGAAATGTGACAATTTGATATATTTAGTGTAAAAAATAACAATAAAAAGAGATTATGACACTAGTGTCTAAAGAAGGACTTGTCTCTATTTCCTAAGTAAACATAGAATATGTCAATCATATTTTTAAAAATGAAATCACAAATTTGTAAAACTGAAACAATAAAACACCAACAGAAAAGTTCAGGGACCACAGGGTACCCAGAGTCACACACTTTTTAGAATGCTGCTAGACCTTAAGTGCTGATCCTCTAAATGTGAGATCCTTGGCCAATGACCAATAAGTGGGTAGATCAATGAATGATTATTGAATTAAATTGAATGCTATTGGAAGAATTGGATTATTGACAGAATTGGAATTGCATATGTTGGAAGAATTGGAAGAAATGGAATTGTTTCAATGTTAATGTTCTTACTATCTATGATGTCTCTTACTGCCTTACCATCAATGAAACCAGAAGATGAGGAAGCTAGAACTAAATACAGTTATCCCTTCTACATCACAGGGGTCAAGGGAACAGAACTCTGGAATCTGGATCTGGAAAATCCACATAAAATTTTTTGGTCTTCCCTTCATACCAGAGAAAAAGTCTGAATTTTTTCTTTATATTTTATATGATGTTTACAGTATCTTATTGTAAAATTTGGGTTGATATTAGACTATACATATATTTTATGCATTTCTGAGTTTCTAAACTTTTTCTGTGTCATTTTCAGGCCTTCATATGTCATCTGCAACTTCCACAAAACTCCCAAAAAAAATCCTATTTAATATCTTATGCCAACCTACCATATATTGAAGCCACAATAGGGAAAGTCTCGACGTGGAAGGGATAATCATAGAATTATTGTGGGACCTCTTTGGAGAGGCAAATAAAGGCAGTCAGATTACTCCAACATACACAGGCACTGGTCCTGGAATCAGAAAGACCTGAATTCCAGTCTATCCTGAGACACTTACCAGCTGTCTAACTCTGGGCAAGTCTCTTAACCTCAGTCTATCTCAGTTCCCTTATTTGCAAATTTGAACAATAATAGCAACTCCATCCTAGGGTTGGTATAGGGACAGAAAATGATGAGCTCTTATTAAATGACCTGGAGAAGGGATTTCATTCCAAGACATTGAGAAATATCACTGTCTGGGAAACTACGTGGTCATCTCCTACTCTCATGATGAACATCTTTAAAGTGACACCAGGGAGATCATGATGTTTCACGTTCCATTGTCTGCTTGAGGCAAATAGAGAAGATATCCTATCAAGAACTCAGTAAGACTCTCCAACAGAAAGAAACATATACCTTCCCACTCAGTGACTTCAATGCAAACTGTGGTGAGTTTAGGGTAGGAAAACATGTTTCATGAGGAAAGAATCAAGAGATTCTACAGACTTATGGCCTATGCAGAGAGCATGACTTCTTTCTTCTGGAAGAATGACAGAATGTTCTGGGCATGACAAGAAAGAACCAAATTGTATCCATTAAAAAAATTGCTTTATTCTAATAGAAAAGAAATGACCGGTATCCAATGTGAGAGTTATTTGTAAATCATCTGCCTGTAGACAGTTAGAACAACAACTTCTTAAGTGCAAAATCATTACCAAAGTATAATAAATATTAGCTAACATTTGTATAAGCTTTTTAAGGTTTGCAGAGCATTTTGCAAATATGAACTCATTTGGTCCTCACAAGAATCCTAAAGAGGGGTGCTATCATAATACCCATTTTACAGATGAGAATCTGACCTCGGTGTTATTATAATTCCCATTTTAGAGATTAAGTTGAGTGTCTTGTCCAGGGTTGCACAGATAGTGTCTGATTCAAACTCAAGTCCTCCTGATTCCAACACTGATATTCTACCTACTGCACAATGTAAGAAGAGATAGTGAGCAATAAAGACAACTATAATATGACCTATTTAAAGTAACTATTGAGGTTGGAACCTGGAAAGTGGATAAAGGAACAGACATTACCACAAAGAGTCTTCAAATCCTAAGAAAGTTGAACCAATGTAAATCAATCATCATAATGAGGAGACCAAAAGATCTTTGAAACTCTCCTGATCATCAAAGATTTAAAAAGAGATGTAGAACTATCAGTTGTCAAGGAATTTTTCCTTAAAAAAAAACAGAAGTGGGGTTCAATGGGGCCAATTCTGATAGGTTGTTCCTGAATAACTGTTGACAAGAGTCACTGCATGGGAAAGATCTCTGAGAAGTTGTACAGGTCAAGAAATGAGGAAGTAATACCTGATGAGGAGGAAACTGAGATCTGGAATGGGACCCAAAGTCACAGAGTCAGAACCAGACACAGATCTCAGACTCCTCAGTTCATATTTGCTCTAGGGAATCACTTTGCCTCGTAGTGGCCATACTCACTAGGTTTCTGAGTTGGATGAGTCTTCCCTCCTGGTCCAGGGTCTCCCAGCATGCCTTGTGAGGCTCTGAAAAAGCAAGAAAGAGAGCCATGAGCAGTCTTCCTCCATGGAGTCACCAAGCCTGAGCATTAAGTGCAAGGGAGGTCAGCTAGGTGGTGCCGTGGATAGAGTACTGGGCCTACAGTTGGGAAGCCCTAAGTTCAAATCCAACCTCAGACCTTTACTAGCCATGTAACCTCAGACAAATCACTTCACCTCAGTTTCCTCATTTGTAAAATGGGCATAATAATAGCACCTACCTCCCAGGGTTATTGTGAGGCTAATTGAGATCATAATTGGAAAGCACTTAGATATAGTAAGCACAATATAAATGATAGCTATTACTATCATTACTATTGTATTCAAACTATCCAAAGGTTCTGGGGAGGGAGTGATACTGCCCTGTCACTTAGATGTTCGACTTCTTCTTCTTGGACTTAGAGAGCAGAACAAGAGGAAATGGGAAGCAGTTACAATGAAGTAGATTTAGGCTCCATGCAAGGGGAGCCATTAGCGAGGAGAGGGAACCTGCTGTCTCAGAAAAAAAAAAAACTCACCTAGCTTCCCTTCAAAATTCTCCCTGATTGGAGTGAAAATAACTGTAGGAGTAAGTTTCAAAGGCTAGGGGATGGAGGCAGGTGTAGCAGGAGATGATGGACAGTCCTGGTTTCTCCCCGGTTTCGGGGAGACAGATCAAGGGAAACTCCACCCTACCCGCCAGTCTTTCTGAAGAACAGGAAATAGATGAGGGCCCCAATGAGAGCCACCCCAATCAGGATTCCAATCACAATGCCAGCAATGGCCCCTCCTCTGGAATTCGAATCTGTTGTGGAAAGAGAAAAAGATCTCTAAGGGCTTTGGAGGACAGAAGTGGGAGATCCAAGGACACGAACCAAGACCTCGCCTGTGTTCCTGAGTTACATTGAAGTTCCCTTGGCAGGGAGACTCAGATGGGGAAGTGTCTGGCAAACAATCTGGGATTTCTGGATACAAAGCCATCACATCAATCTCTCTGGGCCTGTATTAAGCAGAACCATTTCAGGGGCTCCAGGCTCAGCCTATCTCTTCCCAGGGACTGAAGGCATTGGTGGTACCATAGGAACAGCTTTGAGGCAGGTGTGAGGCAAAGCAGACCTTGTTCAAGGCACTCTCTGAACTGAACCCTGTGGTGTTTCTCTGAAGCTACGCCTGGGGGCTGTCATCTGCACCTTCCTACACACTCCTAGGAAATAGATATCCTGATCCCCTGTGAGCCCTGCAGGGAGAGGGAAGACCTTTTTAGATTCTTTGCTCTTTAGTGCCTGGGACGGGGTATTCCCCCAGGGCACAAACCTCAGGGCTCATTCCCACATCCCACACTCAGAGCCACAGAAAAGGGAAGTGTGTAGATTCCCACCCCCATCTCACCTCTGTAACCCATTCCCAGGCAAATCTGGGTTTGGGAGTTCTTGCTTCCCAGGTCTTCTCTCCCCAGCCCTGTTCTCCTTGGGAGGTGTCTCACCCCCAGATGGAAGGAGAATATTGGAGGAATGGTCTTAATGGTGGCTAGGGAAGGAGAGAACTTACCATAGACTTCCAGATGTGCCTTTAGAAAAGATAATTGATAGTTTCCAGGAACATCAACTATAGAAAAAATCTCCACTATGTATTCATCACTGTCACTAAGGGTGAGGTTGGTGATGAGCAGAGAGCCATTGGGGAACACAGTCTCTCGACCACTGACAGGTGTCTGCTGTCTTGTCTGATCATCGTAGGCTGCAATCCTGTTGGATTCATCTGTCGTCTTTCTGAACCAAGTGTATCTTCCAGATTCCTTTGAGAGCCCCACAATGGACAAGGTGATGTTGCCCCCCACCGTCCCATAGAGTGGGCTGAGCTTCACTCTCATTTTAGGAGATTGGGTAGAGGCCGACTGGATCCAGGTGCTAAGGACAGCAGCTGAAACCAGAGGAAGGAGGGATAGGTCAGCATGTCTGCCAAGGACCCGGGTGGCTCTAAGAGGGGGCACAGGGGCTGCTAAGCCTGACCTAAGTCTGCTGGGTGTTCAGTGTGGCACGTTTCAATGGAGCATATGTTTATATCTCTGTCCTCAGGACTGCAGAGTCTGAGAGTTTTCTCATCTATTGTCTGATGTCTCTAGGTGCTGAGGCAGTTATACCAGTGTATAACCAGTGTATAAAGGGATGTTGCTGAGGTTAAAGATTAGATCAGAGATCACAGGATTCAGAGCAGGACAGAGCCCCACAGATTCCTAAGTCCAGTGCATTTATTTCTGCAGGTGAGGAAACTGAGGCCTGAGGGAATTACCTGGCATGCCTAAGCCAGTAACAAGTAGAAATATGATTGTAGCTCTGATCATCTGACTTGAAGCCTAATTAATGCCTCTTCCAATGCACCATGCACACTTTTAAAGCTTATAGAGCACATTAACAATCCTTTGAGGGAGACTGCAAAGAGGATTGTGCCTATTTAATAGAGGAAAGAGAAGCCCAAAGAATGTGGGTGACTGGCCCACAGTCACACACTCAGTAAATGCCAGAGCTGGATCCCAGCCATGCCCAAGCCTCCTCCCTTTGCGTCTCCAAAGTGTCCTCAGCTCCAGGATGTTGTCTGGGGGTCTCGGGGCATGGACTGTGCCGTTTTCCCTCTGTTCCTAAGAGAAGACTCCCATTAGCTGGCTCTGCAGAGGTTGTCTCTGGACAGACTCCTCCAGGTCCTTGGGCTGATTCACCTATCTGGGTGGAATCCCCCAGGCTCTATTGCTTTTTCCCTCTCATTCCCTTCCCCATCTCCCCAGCAGAGCCAGTGTCTCACCTGTGATCAGGAGCCCCTTCCAGGGGCTGCCCCCACTGTACAGACCTTCTGAGGGGCTCTCCATCAGTCTGTGCCACCTACAAGGCGTGACCACCTCTGTCCCTCCCAGGAAGCTCTACCTTGCCCTCTTCCATGTATGGAGCCCAAGTGCAGACCCTGGAGGTAGTCTCCAGGTTCAGGGCTGTGCCTGCATGCAACCCAGAGCTGTCTGTCTCTGCTTGTTTCTCCTTCTCTCGAGGATTAAGCCCTCTCAGGCAGGAACTGAGCCTCTGACTCTCCTTCCCTCTCTTCTCCTCTCAGCTACTGTGGTTTCCTGCCTCCCCATGGAGCCCCTCCCTGTCCAGTGGGCTTTGCACTTTGCACCATTTCCTCCATGAGGCCTTTCCAGCCCTCCCCCACGCCAACCTTGGCTGCTAACCTTCCCTCTTTCTTTAAATTTCTTTGCATTCTTTTATATGTTCCATGCATTTACTTGCCTGCATGTAGGTTGTGCCTCCACAGCAGAATATAAGCTCCCAGAGGGCAGGCAGGGATTTGTTATCTTTGGGTCCCTGCTGAGTTCCTGCCATACAGCTCACAGGTGCTGCGATTCAGAAGAGGATTCCCTCTTCCTCTATCCAGTTAACCTCCAGTTTCAGGTTTGCACCTTCATCTTCTGAAGCGAATGGAAGTGGGGAGCCAAGCGGTGGCGTGCGACTGGGCAGGGTCCTCAATGTGGGCTTGGAAGCAGCGTCTTCCTCTTTCGACACCCTAACTGCCGCTGACCACAATCAACCTAATCCAGCATCCTTTTGGTTAG
>NW_027185797.1:39674050-39675398 GCF_028583685.1 Petaurus breviceps papuanus
ATAGTCACAAAGGGTCAGGAAAAGGGAGGGGTGTGTGTGTGAGAGAGAGAGAGAATTGTCAGAATAAGCACTTATTAAATATCTACTATGTGCCAGGAACCATGATAGGTGCTTCACAAATACGATCTCATTTGAAACTCACAACATCCCTGGGAAGTGGGTACAGTTATAATCCCTTTTTATGGCTGATAAAAATGAGACAGACCAATGTTAAGTGACCTGCCCAGGGTCACACACTTCATAAGTGTCTGGGACCATATTGGAGCTCAAGATTTCCCAAGTTTGGGCACAGTGCCCTATCCACCATGAGAAGAGAGGAGAGAAAAGGGAGAAGTACAGGAGGAGAAAGAGAAAGAATGATGCCCTCCTTGGCTAAACATGCTGCCCATACTTGTTCTGTGCAAACATCCTGCTACCAATTGTTAGAGTTCATGACTGGCACTGAAAGAGTTTCATGGAAGAATTGGATGGAGATAAGATGGAGTGATGAAGGACTGTACCAGGGTCACCAGGGAATGACCGTGTCAGAGGACAGAAGGGGACGTATTGGAGAGATGTTACAAAGGTGACATCAACAAGCCTCAACGCCATATTAGATGGGACAGGGTGGAGTAGAGAGAGTGAGGAGTCCAGAATGACTCCTGGACTGGAAGCCTGAGGGAAGATGGTGATGCCCTCAACAGGAATAGGAAAGGTAGGAGAAGAAGCTTTAAGAGAAATGATAATGTGCTAGCTACTGAGAGTACATGTACAAAGAATGAAATAATCCCTTCTCTTCAATGGGAAAGATGGATGTGTGCATGTATGTATATGTGTGTACAGATGTATACATATATGTATGTGGATATTTACATATATGTGTACATGTGTGCCAATATGCACGCTTGTGTTTCTGTGTACATGTGCACACATACATATATATTGTGTGTATATATTTGTCATTTATATATGGAGAGAGAGAGAGAGAGAGAGAGAGAGAGAGAGAGAGAGAGAGAGAGTCATGGTGACACTCATAATCCTCACTATAGAGAGGTTGAGGTTGGTGAATTTCTTGAGCCTAGGAGTTCTGAGCTGGAGAAGGATTAAAGTCCATTGGCTGTCAGTACTAAGTTGAGCACCAATACACTGAACCTCCAGGAGGTAGGGTTGAGCACCAGGATGCCTAAGGATGGGTGAAACAGCCTGGTTGGGAAGGAAGAGCCTGGCTTCCATGCCAGTCAAAAGTGGGATCAGAGCATGAGTAGCTGATGAGCTTCTAGACTGGACTAAATAGGGAGACAGTCTCAAAAAAACAGATAGATGATAGATAGATAGATAGATAGATAGATAGATAGATAGATAGATAGAT
>NW_027185797.1:39675408-39681854 GCF_028583685.1 Petaurus breviceps papuanus
AGATAGATAGATAGATAGATAGATAGATAGATAGATAGATAGATAGACAGACAGACAGACAGACAGACAGACGGACGGATGGAGATAGAGATAAAGAATCAAACAAATAAATACATACAAGAATAAATATGAAGAGACCACATACAAGATAATTAAATATAAGGTAATTAGGAAAAGGGCACTAAGTAAAACTTGAACTACATCTTTTTTAAATTTTTACTTATTTTATTTTTAACTTATAAAATAAGTCAAGCATTTCCATAACATATTAGAATTTTTAAAAAGATGATTTCAGAGAAAATTACAAATCTATTATGTAGAATTTGCTATTCCTTTTAAATCTTGAAGGAAAAGAGGGATTCTATGAGGTGGAAGTAAGAAGGGAACCTTGCTCGAAACACTGTTATCTCATGCTTAGCAAGAGTTTGTAGTCTAGCATAACTAAGAATGAATTTTCCATTTTCTAGTTCACACTGCATATTTCCACTGTTCTGGAACTAATAACCATGTTTTATATTATTGTAACTTTTAATAATGCAAATTTGAATACTGAATGAACACAAATTCATTACTTGCACTGAGACCTGACTAGAAATTGTATGAGAGAGAGCTCACTTGGCTAAGCCAAATGGCATCTCTCCCTGCCATGGTTTGTGATGTCAATAAAACTTTTCTTACTTGTACCCTAAACTTTGAGTTGTAGGTCTTTTTTTTTTAACCTCACAAAAATTATATCAGATCCTCTGTTTCAAGCTTTGGTTACACATCAATCTAACCTCTCAGACACTCTGTAGGAGTGGACTAGCCCATCTTCTTCCCACTTGGCTTTAGAAAATAATCCTCAAATATGCTTTAATGGTCCAAACACAATTCCAACCAGGGATATCCTGTCTCACAAACTTGGTCTCTCAGGAATCCCTAGTGGAATAACTCCGTAAGATCTGTCTTCAGGCATATTTCATTCAACACTTCTCAGTTGCCTGATTGTTACACAGATGAAGTGCTTATCAGTTTCATAGATTAAAAAAAACTAGGTGAAATCACCAATGAATTGGGAACAGTCATGTTTCAGAAATAATAGTTGTTCTTTTTCCAGTCTAATATTTATTTTTTCTAATTACATGTAAAAACAATTTTTACATTTGTTTTAAAATTTTGAGTTCAGAATGTTCTCCCTCCTCTCTTCCCTCCCCTCTCATTAAAAGGCAAGTAACTTGATAAAGGTTATACATGTACAATTGTGCAAAACATATTTGCATATTATTTGTGTTGTGAAAGAAAACAGACCAAAAGAAGAAAAATAAAGTATTTTATTATTATTATAATTATACTATATTATATAAAATTGTAAAGTTAATAATATTGTTATAATCTGCCTTCAGGCTCCATAGGTTCTTTCTCTGGAACTGAATAGTATTTTTCATCATAAATTGTTTGGAATTGTCTTAGATCATTGTATTTCTGAGAATAGTTATGTCATTCACCATTGACCATCATACAATATTGCTGTTACTGTGTACAGTGTCCTCCTGGTTCTGTTTACTTCACTTTGCATCAGTTCATGTAAGTGTCATGACTTGTCACAATCCTATGATTTCTAGCTGAGTCTTACCTCTCCCAGGCCTTCAGTGCACATTCTGGTCACGTCCCACGTGTTCACATAAAGGAGAAGTTGAGCCAGTGGAAATGGAGAAAGGCGCAGCTTTATTGGCAGGACAGGCGTGTGGCTACATCTCTCTCTCCATCCTCTCCTGCCCCCTCATGCTTCAGCCCCTAAATCCCCCAAAGTGCACTTGCAGAGCTTGTGGACAGCTCGTGAACAGCTCTTGAGAGAAGGTAGGGGGCCAATCAGAAAACAGGGAGACTGTGTCCAGAATAGCTTGCATATTCCTTCACACTTACCTTTTGACCCCAAGATAAAGGGTAACAGGGTATTTGCATGACAGCATACAATCTGGGCCTCAGCACTTCCTAGAGGTCAGGGCTCCCTGACCTCAGATAAAATAAGCACATACCACAGACCTGAACTCAGAGAAGCTGCCTGAGACCTTTGGGGGGCAGCAGACCCCAACATGTAAGTCTTTCCAGGTTTTCCTGAAAGCATCTTGCTTATCATTTCTTATAGCACAAAAGTATTCCATTACAAATTGTATACTATAACTTGTTCAGCCATTTCTCCAATGGATGGGCATCCCCTGAATTTTCAAATCTTTGTCAACACAAAAAAAGTGGCTATTAATATCTTTGTACATAAAAGTCCTTTTCCATTTTTTAACTCTTTGGGTTACAAATCTAGTAGTGGTATTGCTTGGTCAAAGGGTATACATATGTTCTTTGGGCATAGTTCCAAATTGCTCTCCAGAACAGCTGCATCAGTTCACAACTCCAACAACAGTGCCTTATTGTCCCAATTTTCCCATATCCCCTCCAACATTTATCATTTTCCTTTTCTGGCATATTAATCAATTTGATAGGTGTAAGACAGTACATCAGAATTGTTATAATTTGCATTTCTTTATTCAATAGTGATTTAGAACATTTTTTAAAATGACTATAGATAGCTTTGATTGCTTCATCTGAAAATTGCCTGTTCATATCTTTTGACCATTTATCACTTTGATCATTATCACATTATCACACTGACTTGCATTCTTTTTTTAAAGATTTTTCTTTTTGCTTTTTGGAGGGGGGAGGGTAGGGCAATTGGCATTAAGTGACTTGCCCAAGGTTACATGACTAGTTTTGTGTCTATCTGAGGCCGGATTTGAACTCAGGTTCTCCTGACTCCAGGGCCAGTGCTCTATTCACTGCTCCACCTAGCCACCCCTAATGACTTATATTCTTATAAATTCTATTCAGTTGCCTGTATATTTGATAGAAAAGGTCTTTATGAGAGAAACTTACTTCCCAGTTTCCTGCTTTCCTTCTAATCTTGACTGTGTTGGTTTTGTTGGTGCAAGAACTTTCTAATTTAATGTCATCAAAATAATCCGTTTTACATCCTGGCATACTCTCTACCCCTTGTTTGGTCATAAATTCTTCCCTTATCTATAGATCTGACAGGTAAACTATTCCATGCTCCCCTAATTTGTTTGTGGTAGCATTCTTTACTTCTAAATCATACAATCCATTCTGCTATTCATTTCCATTTTATGGGTGAGTTCATCCTTCATGTTCACAGTTATAATTATTAACTGTGTATTTCCTTCCGTCCTATTTTGTCCCTTGTTCATTCTTCTTTGTATCTCCTTTCACCCTGTCCCTCCTCAAAACTGTTTTGCTTCTGACAAACACCTCCCCTAATTCACCCTCCCTTTTAATAACCTTCCTCCTTTTATTCTCCCCTTCCCCTCCTGTTTCCCTGTAGGGCAATATAGACTTCTATACCCAACTGAATGTGCATGTTTAAGCCAATCCCAATAAGGATAAAGTGTTTCCCACCCCCCCAACTTCCCCTCTACTGTAAAGGCTCTTTAAACCCTCTTCTACCCCTCCCTTTCTTCCAATGCAATCCTCTATCTCATTCCTTAATATTATTTTTTAATATCATCCTGCCATAGTCAATTCACACCCATGCCTTCTGTCTACGTATACTCCTTCTAACCCTCGCAGCAATGGGAAAGTTAGGAGTTACAAGTATCATCTTCCCATGTAGGAATGCAAACAGTTTAACCTTTTTGAATATCTTTTCATTTCTCTTTTCCATTTAAGCTGGGAAGATGAATCTTCCTGATTCGCAGCTCAGTGTTCTATCCACTACACCACCTAGGTGCCCCATACAGCATCTTTACAATTTCACACTCAATTTAACAATATAGAGAACATAAGATTATGTTGTGCTTATTGTTTGTTAATTGTGAAAAAACATTTTATTTACTCAAACAAAAGGCCTCCTTCCAGGTCCTTTTATGGCAAAGTATATCCCATCCAAATACACAAATCATTCAAAATTCTGTGGAAGAAAGAGTTAACAATAGAAATATTCTGCTCAGTGATCCAACTGATCAAAAATATCAGATAAGGCATAAAATTGAAAGTTGGATGAGTCCAAAAGTATCAGCACTGTGGTGAAGGAGATCCAGAACACAATTCCATGTTGAGGAGATCTCCCAATTAGGGTAGAAGATTTTTAAGGACAGCAACTGTTTTTGTACAGTGCTTGGCACGCAATAGGTATTTTTGACTTATTGACTCTGTCTGGTGAGGTCCTCCAGGTGCTTCTGTTTGCAGATGTTGTAGAACATCAGCCATTCTCTGCCTGGCAGATCAGATTGCTAAAAGTTTATTAAACAGGTGGGAGATGGCCTCTATTTTCAGAGCATATCTCAAAATAATTTCAGAGTAAGGGCAAGTGGGTCAGCAGAAACAGGATGATGTGGTGAAAATCTCTCTGCACAAAGAGAACTGAAACAGCTTGTGATTGTTAAGGAAGGGGAGAAAAACAGCCTTATTATGATTTTGCTTCCAAGACAGTTTATAAAGATGGAAGAATGTATGCTAATCTTGGTTCTCCAATCTCCCTCCTTTTGTCCTGTAAAAAGCAAAAGATGCCCTGTGATATGACAAAGAAGCCAATTGATCCTCTCAGAAGAGTTTCTAGACCAAGACCATCGGTCAGGATTTCTCCCCTCACTCTAAGAAATCCATAAGAATGAGCTTCCCTCTTCTGAAGATGGGGTGATTAGGGACCAAGAGTCCTAATTAAGGGAACCCGTCTGGAGGGTTTTATTGAAGTAGAATAGAGGACCATAATTTTGGAGATCTCATCAATGTTATTCTTGATGAGAACAGAGCAGTTGACACATGGGCAGCCATCAGGAGTTGTGAGCTAATGAAACCTCCCTTATCTACTCTGAATTCTGCAGATTGACCCCCTAGGATTCCTAGGGTCATCTTTCAGGGCTTTGAAGAGGGGGAGTTAAAAGGAGAGCAACTAGAGTTGTATGATGGGTAGAATTGATGAAAGGGAATAGGAAAGATCACCTTTTGGATCACAACACAAATTAGTCCACACTGTTCCCCAGAATATAGCAGCTAGAAGCACAAGGGATATTAGAAAGGAAGAAGGAAAATATGGTCCTTGCCTCTTGTCCTGTAAACATGAGAAGTGACCATTCTCCTCACTATAGGATATAATAGCCCATCCCTTAGTTTGTGTCCCTAGATGGGTCTTGCATTCTTATACAGTCCCTCATGCTTTTGTAGAGATGGTCATTCAGTCTCATATGACCAGCCTTACTGGGAGAGCTCAGAACCCACTGTTAGCAGGCCAGAATTCAAACTCTGAGTACCAGATGGCAAAGTGTAGTATAGTAATAGTTACATTGGTCCTAAGATAAAGCCTTTCTACTGGGAGACCAATAAGGTTTTCCATTAATAGACCCCTATAAGGACCTGGTCTTCCGGCTTGTGTTGTCTACACAATGCCATGAGACTGTCTAGAAAAATGGCCTGGAATGGAATAAGAAGGCTAATCATAATGAGTAAATAAATAGTTTTAAAAACATAAAGCTCAAGTCAACCGTGGGGAAACAGCAGCTTTTCACAGCAGAGACATGTCGAAACATACCAACTGTAGGAAATGGGATTTGTCGTCAGTGGAAATGGAGGCCAGATAGTGACCCACCCCAGTTCCTGTTATAAGCTTAGACACTCTAGACCAGAAGTGTTCAACATATGGGGCCATATGCTGCCACCAATATCCCCAAGTGTGACTCAAGCTAGATTAAAATGTAATTGGGAAGTACTTAACAGAACAAAAATACAATAAACATAGATTATATTAATATGTGGCTTTCTAGGTCAATATGTGACCTGTAGGGATCCTTACATATAGTTTAGTGGTCCCTGTTTTATATCTGAGTTTGACACCACTGGCCTAGATGATATTATAACTTCATTCATTCACTCTTTGGTTGCTTACTGTCCTTCTTTCTCAAAGAGGACCAAACTGACATCACTACACTGGAGTCAAATTATTGTAGGTTCAACTGTGGCTGATCAGACCAATACAAGCTCAAAAATAGTCTACAATAGATCAGGGACAAATAGTCTATGTGAATATTTGGAATGGATTCTCTACATTTCATTCACTCAGTAACTGATTGAATGCTTCCTGGGGGCAATGTACATGCCACTGGGGGAAATAGAAATTTTGACTGAGATTACAGACTGGTGAAGGGATCGAACACAAACACCCATGTCTATACTACACAAATTATATGGTGAATGAATCAAAATTATATGGTGAATGATGTGAAAGTGTCATGTGAGGCATGAGAGGAAAGGAGTTCACTGATAGGAGTGCAGGGAAGGGCCAGAGAAAACTTCTTGGAGATGGTGACATCAGAGTTGAGCATGGATAGAGATTTGAGAGATTTGAGAGAGAGAGAGAGAGAGAGAGAGAGAGAGAGAGAGAGAGAGAGAGAGAGAGAGAGAGAGAGAGA
>NW_027185797.1:39681864-39691665 GCF_028583685.1 Petaurus breviceps papuanus
GAGAACATGCATAGGGCATGATGTGAGAAAATGCCCAAAAAAAACCAGAGCTGTCTACTCCAAAAGCTATTTGTGTGGCATGGAAAGTATGGGCAGGGGAAAGCATAAGATAGGACTAGAAAGGCAAGATGGTGCCAAATTTTGGAGGATCTTGAATGCCAGGATCAGGACTTTATACTTTACTCTGTAGACAATGGGAACCATAGAAGATCTTTGAGGGTCAGAATAATGTGTTAGGAAAATGACTTGGTCAGGGGTAAGAAGGATGCATTGGAGAACTAAGGGGTCAGGAACAAAAAGAAAATCAGTCAGAAGACAGTCATCATAGCCTAGGAAAAAGACAAAAGCCTGAATAAGGGGGTCTAGAGTAGGACCCAGCTATGTACTCCCCAGAGCACTGAGAGCTACATGAGACAGGATCAACCCAGAAAACCAGCACAAAGGCTCTGTGAAGGAGGTTTAAGTCCACTAACATCCTGCTAGGCAATGTTCAGACCACAGCAGAGGATGGAATCAACTTTTGAATGGAGATTGTACAAGAAAACGGAGCCTGGCCAAGGTCAGAACTTCACAGGAGATGGCCAGGAGATTGAGTCAGAAACCAGGGATGGAAAGTAGTGAATGAGTTCTCATACCAGCCACCCCACTATGATCAGCAGCAGCTGAGGCCTCCAGTCTACAGAGGGGTTAGGAGTCTACGGAGGGGTTAGGAGTCTACAGAGGGGTTAGGGCAAAATGGGGATGACTCAACTCATCTAAGAGTGCCAGAGGGAGCTAGCTCCAGCACTAATATGCTCAGGGTTCTTTTCTTTTCTCTCACCATTATCAGAGATGATGCCTCCTCCCACTGTGGAGAGGCCATCATTGACACTTCAGTTGGTAGGACTGGTGATGGCTTCATCTATTTCTTCATTAGAAAGATGTCCTCTGGCTTCTCTCTCTTCCCTCTTATTCTGTCTCAACAAATGGAACAGAGAAACTAGAACGAACTGATCACCATCTACATCCACTCCTGGCCCTGGTTTTACTTCCTTCTCAAACTCCAGTTCTCACCACAAGTTCTGCCTTGGGTGCCCTTTTCTTTTTCATCCTTCTATTTTCCCTTAAAAAGAGTTGTCTCACTTCTCCCATTGGGTTGAGATAAGACATAGCTGTTTTCTCAGCCTTCCCAATACAGAAGGTCATGGAAGGCAAATCAGTGAGAAAGAGGGCAGCAACAAGGAGAGTGGAGAGATTATGGGTAGGAAACTCTGGAAGAAAGGGCAGAGCCTATCTCTGTGGAATACCTGTGAAGAATGGAAAGTCTGGAGGGGAAAACAAAACCTGGAAGGCAGGTGGAGAGTGTAGGGTTGGGGGAAAGGACCCACAGAAATGACAGGAGGAAGGACCAAGACAGGCTTCCTGGAGCATGTAGCACCTGAGTTTGGGTAGGATGGAGGAGTGAAGAAAGGAAGAAGAAGGAAAGGAAATTGGGATTATAGAATCCTAGATTTGGAGCACTGAACATGGGAGAGAAGAAACACAAAGGAGATTTGGAAGATTTGAGGGCAAAAAGAATGAAAGGAGTGAGATACAAAGGGAAGGAAATTAAGCAAGGTAGGAAAAAAAGGGAAATTTAACATAGATTAGTGTAAAAACTTCAACAGGTTCAAAAATCAACTTCCCAAGTACAAAATGGGGAGAGCATAACCAGGGAGTCCATATTTTAAATGGGGGGGAGGGAGATGCAAACTCAATATGAATCAACAGAGAACACAATAGTCAAAAAAAAATAAAACTTCAGGAATCAAAGGCTGCATGACCAAAGCATAGTGTTAGGAACAAGGGACTGAATATATACCTGCGTTCTGCATCAAAGTGGGGTCAAATAATGGAGGTCTTGAATGCCAATCTTTGGAGCTGGTATTTTAATAGAGAGACAATAACATCTTACATATGAAGATGTTTTATATATATACACATATATATGTATGAAGAATTTTGAACAGGGTAGTGGTATGGCCAGGTTTGGGCATTAGGAGGCTCATTTTATTGACTGTGTGAAGAACAGACAGGAGGAGAGAAGAGACTAAGGTAGCAAGCAGGAAGACCAGTTAAGAGTTCTTAGATTGATCTAGGCAAGAACAGGGATGAGGTACTAAACCAAGATGGTAGCCATGTTTGTGGAAAGATGGGGATGGATAAGAGAGATGGTATGAAAGTGGAATCAACAAGTGATAGGGGTGTGCAAAGAGGAGAAAATATGTCATCTGAGATTTGAATCTTCAATAAATGAAAGAATGGTGGTTTCTTTAGCAGAAATAAGGTAGTTAAAGATAGGCTTAGTGGGAGAAGATGGTGTGTTCTGCTTTGAATATATGGAGTTTAAGGTGCCACTAGGTCCTTAATCCAGGCAGAGATGCCCAGCAGGCAGTGTGAGATGCTGGACAGAGTCATGAATGATAGCTGTTATCACCCCCTCTCTGTGATTCTTGGACTTTGAAGGCAGGGTGTCAGGAGACCTCTCTTCTACTGACCTCCAGGTCAGGTAGACCCAAAGGAGGCTTATGACTCATTTATCCTTTTTTTTAGATGATACTTTAATGTATTAATATTAATTATTGGAATTCCATTAATTAATGGAATATTAATATTAATTAATATTCCATCACCAATGGAATTTCCCCAATTACATGTAAAGATAATTTAACATTCATCGTTTAAAAATTTTGAGGTCTAAATTTTCTCTCTCCATCCTTGACCATCCCCTTTCCTGAGACGATAATCAATTTGATATAGGTTATATGTAATTAATCATTCAAAACATATTACCGTATGTAATGGAAATGCAAATTTGGAAGATCTTCCCTGCCCCTAGGCTAAAGTGCACCTGAAGCCTTGTGTGGGAGGCTTGTTTTTCAGTAAATACTTCTTGATTGGCCAGTGAGTCAATAAGGTTGTTACATTTTCTGAGCCAGGAGAAGGCTATATAAGCCCTGATGTGTAGCTTTGTTTTGGGACTCACTTTGAGAAGTGTTCTGTGATTTGATCTAAATTCTGGGAAGCCGTTGTTGAGAGTCCCCCGGCTTTGAAAAACCCAGATGTGGAAACCCAGATGTTGACTGGGTATGGATGTAATGGTTGGACAGTTTGGAAAGCTGTCTACTTGATCTGTTAATGTCTTGATAATTCTGTCTGTATATTTTGAAGTTTGGGGTGCTGACCTTTTTCCTCTGAACAAGGTAAACGATATATGTCTGACTGATTAAAGTAAGCTTGTTAACCCATTTTGAGTTGCTTTCCTTTAACAAAGCAGATCCAAGAACCTGTGTTGGCAGATACCCTGGGGAAGCCAGGGTGCTTGCTGCTACACCGTATTAGTCATGTTGTGAAAGAACATACAGATCCAGAGGAAAAAAATACAAAAGGTGAAAAATAATCTGCTTCCAGACTTCATCAGTTCTTTCTCTGAAGGTGGATAGCATCTTTCATCAAGTCCTTTTTTTTCTAGAGGCAATTGGAGTTAAGTGACTTGCCCATGGTCACACAGCTAATTGGTGTCTCAGACTGTATCTGGACTCAGGATGGAGTCCTCCTGACTCCAGGGCTGTATCCACTGTACCACCTAGCTTCCCCGTGAGTCTTTTCTAAGGATCTCATAAAGGTTGTTAAGAGAAACAGGTCCAGCCCAAGAACACATGTCCCTTGAGAAGCAGTGCAGTCCAGTAAAGAGAACATGGACCAGATGTCAAGAGACATCTGGCCCTAGCTCTAGTGCTGACTGACCATGGGACTTTATACCAGTTCCCTCCATTCCCTGGAGCTCAGTTTTCCCATTTTGAAAATTGAATGGTTTGTCTGGTTCCTACCCAGTATTCTAAGATTCTTTGAGGTACCAGGGAGACAAACATCATCAACCACAGCAGAGGGGAAATGGTGAGTGAAGAAATTTTCTTAGGCAAGATAGTACTAGACCCTGCCCCTCAACATGTCTGTTCTCTGGCCAGGGTAAGGGAAAAGGAGGAAGTGAGGCAAGATGGGCTGAGAGCTCTTTGGTGCCACCCCCCCACAGTTGCTATACATTAGGGTAGCACACCTGACAGACCACATGCCTGACTGGAATCCTACCCAGCTCTCACCTCCCTCACTTTCCTCTTCACTCATGAGCCAGGTATCATGGCAGTCTAACAATGGCAGTGCCAGGTTTCCCTTTCATGGAACCAGCCACCGAGTTCACTGATCTTGGTGAATGGTAAGCTAGCTACCCCCCAGTGAGAGCAGAGATCCCAGGCAGGTTTTACATCATGGGCTATGGAGCACAATCACCTGAGTCCATCCCCATGGCATGAGTCCAAGGCATAGCATCATCCCAGAGTGTGGACATTGCTTCCTAAGGATTGGTCCTCCTGGAAATGGGAGCCAAGAATTCTGGGAGAATGATAGTGTTACACTCCTTTGCACCCTCAGGGGAGGGCTCCAACTGCACATTTCCCATCATTCCTCAGTTCCCCTTGAGCCTCCATTTGAAAGACTTCAAGGATCTAGGAAAGATGTCAGCTTGCTACTTCCGTATAGCTGTTTGATTGCTTTATCAGGCACTGGGCTATCTTTGGGATGTATCTCTTAATGCTGTAGTGCTTGTCCACTTCTGTGCACAGACTGTACCCACTGATTCCATTATTCCATGCTCCATTACTTGAGCTCAATGACATACAGTAAGCTCAAAACAAATAATAATAATATCTAGCATTTGTACAGCATTTTAAGGTTTGCCATGCTCTGTACAAATGTTATCTCTTTATATCCTCACAATGTCCTGGGAGGTAGATGCTATAGTTATCCCTGTTTTACAGATGAGGAAATTGAGGTTGAAAGGTGAAGTGACTTGTCCAGGGTCACATAGCTATCAAATGTCTACATCAGAATTCAAACTTAGGTCTTCCTGACTCCAAGTCCAAGTTCTCTCTCCATAATACTGCCAAACTGACTAAAAAATAAGGTAGAAAGAATTTGACAGTGGACACCTAGTGCTAAGTTCCAGTTGGATAAATATTAACCCATACACATGCCTTGACAAGTAGTCAGTGCTTCCCCACAGGCAGAGGCAGAGATGAGAGTCTCTGAGTCTCATTGAGTCTCTGAGAACTACAAAGAGACCAGCATCTACCCCACACTTCTGTGTCACAGTGTGTGTGTACATTCTAAGGGGAAGCTTGGCACTACCCGGCAAGCATGATCAATGCTACCTGGTGGCTAAATGTGTAAATGGTTCCCCTGCCAGAATCCACTGGGACCAAGGCAGAGATTTCAAAAGCAAACCTCTTAAGAACAAAACCCAAGAAGTCAAGAACTAAATCTTACCTTAGATAGCAGGATGGCTCAGGAGGACCTGAGTTCAAACCCTGCATCAAGCACCTACTTAGCTGTGACCCAAGTCCCTTAACCTACTTTTGCATCAGTTTCTTCATCTGTAAAATGGGAATCATAATAGCACCAAAGTTGTTGGATCAAATGAAATAAAACAAAAAGTGATTTGCACACCTTAAAATGCCATGTAAATGTTGGCTATTATTATTAATTAGTACCTTTAAGGAGATCCACAAGCCCAAGACATTCAACTCCTCCCTGAGCAAAAGGTTTAACAAATGACATTTCTAGTATAGGCAGACAGTGCTACCAGAGGTCACACCGAGAGCTTTCCACCATCCCTGCTAATTTTCCTGTGAAAACCCAGCCTACTCATTGAGTTGTGCTTTGATGTCTCAGAAGGTAGAGACAGTGAAAAAGCATGTGTTAATCTCCTACTATGATATACCAGGAGCTGTGGAGAATGTGCATAGAGTCTCCAATCTAGGCTGAGAGCAGCAGCCACAAAGATCGAAGCTAAGTGTTATAGCCAACCCAGCTTTATTATCCTGAGGAGCAAAGATCCAGGACTCTTGTCCAATAGAAGATGGCCACAATGTTGGCTTTGGACTTGGACTTGGGACCAATGCATAGGAACTGAGCCAAATTTTGAGTTGAATCTCCTCATCCTCAGACACTCAAGGTAGTATAGGAGGAGAGGATGCCATCAGATGTTGGGGAAAATGTTTGCATATTTACTGTTGTTGTATCTGTGAAATAAAACCCAACTGCTATTAAGTGGTTATACAAAACTAAGGTCCCAGTCACTGGACTTTCCAAAATGGGTGGAACATATCCAGTAGGAGCTCAGACTGATAGCAGAGACACCAACCACTCAAGTAACTGAAAACCCTGAAGAGAAAAGGTGGGGCCAGAGAAAACCATAGGATATTAGTATGGTCTTAGGATTCTTTGCTCTTTTTGGTAGAATGGCATCTTATGAATATATCATTCTATATGTGCATGTTGTATGTTTCCAAATATTTGTTTGGTCAGTGTAAACAAAGATTAGCCTGATGCTTTGTGTTATGTTGGGTGCATACACCAATGTTGGCTGTATATGATCTTGCTGTGCACTTGTGTACATAACTATGTACATGCTGTTTTGCAGTTGGGTTGGTTGCTTGTGACTATAGGCTAAGTTGTGATGTTCATGATTTATGTTTTAAAATGTTCATGTATAACCTGTGTATTTGCAAGGGACCAAAAATGTTTTACTGGGAGGAGATGGAAAATGTCCTCATTTTTGTAATCTGAGTATTATTGCAAACTCCTGGGGTGGCTAGGTGGCGCAGTGAATAGAGCACCAGCCTTGGAGTCAGGAGGACCTGAGTTCAAATCTGGACTCAGACACTTAACACAAAAAAACTAGCCATGTGATCTTGGGCAAGTCCCTTAATCCCAATTGTCCTTCAAAAAAAAAAGAAAAGAAATTATTGCAAAGTCCTCACTCTACCTCAACCCACATATCCAATCAACTGTCAAATCTCATTTCAATCTTCACATCTCTGATATCCAGCCCCTTCTCTCTACACATGTCATTCCCATTGGTTCGGACCTTCATCATTTTTCACCTAGCCTATTGCAACAGCCTCCTGATTAGTCTCTCTGCCTTGAGATTCTCCCCATTCCAATCCATTCTACAAACTCAAGTAACTTTCCTTAAGTCTAGATCTCCATATGTGACACCCTCCCCACCCCCAACCCCATTCAATCAAGTCCAGAAACTTCCTATATTGCCTCCAGAATAAGGTAAAGCTCTCTGCCTAACTTTAAAAGCTCCATACAGCCTCGTTTTAAACTATCTTTCCAGCTTCACTGGTTATTATTCCATTTCTACCCTCCTATACACAACCAGGTAGAGAGCAGTGATGGAAGAGCCAAGGTAAAATCCTTCCTTAAACCCTTAGTAGCTGTGTGATTTTGGGCAAGTCACTTTAACTTCTCTCAGTCTCAGTTTCCCCACCAGTAAAATGAGGTTAGTAACAGTACCTACTTTCCAGAGTTATCATAATAATAAAGATGGTGTTTATAAAACGATTTGGAACCCTTAAAATGCTATACAAATGTATTATTATTGCTCTGCAGTCTAGCCAATGGGCCCTCTTTCCATTTCTCCCACATGATGCTCTATCTGTTGTCTCTGTGACTTTGCCCTGGCCGTCCCCCGTTCCTGGAAGGCATCCTCTCTTACCTCTGTCTCACAGAAACCCTCCTTTCTTTTAAGATGTAGCCCAGGTACCCTATTCTGCTGGCCCCCCTACAGCTAATGCCCTCCCTCCTCAGCTACTTTGTATACATACATACACACGAGTGTATACAAAGTCACTATCATCTATGCATGCATTTATTAACTTTAAATTTGTGCTGTGTACATTTTATATGTTTGTTATTTTGTTATCCCCCTCTACAATGCTAACTCTCTGAGAGTGGGGATTGGTTTTATTTTATTTTTTGTATCCTCAGTGCCTAACACAGTATCTGGCACATAGAAGACATTTTATTTTTTTTTTTCACAGTATATTTTTTTCTTTGCTTTTTTTGGAGGGGGAAAGGCAGGGCAGCTGGGGTTAAGTGACTTGCTCAAGGTCACACAGCTAGTACGTGTTAAGTATCTGAGGTTGAATTTGAACTTGGGTCCTCCTGACTCCAGGGCCACTTCACTGTGCCACCTAGCCACCCCCACAGTACATAGTTTAAAACTTATTGTTTGACTGATTTGCTGAATGGTGGAGCTTATTGACTGACTGACTTACTGGAGAGCAAAGATGACAAACAAAGAGAGAAATGCCACTATAGCAGAAGGGTGCCATGCTAATGCTCAAGACCAGAAGGGAAACAATGGTGCTGACAACATCGTCTGTGCAAGAATGGTGGGCCGAGCCCTCTCAGCCTGCTCGGTGATGGGCTAGCATTGGGCAGAGGATGTCAAAGGTCTTTGCCAGTGACAGAGCAGCTAGAATTGAATTCCAGGACTCATTCTGGAGGAGCCCATTCCCTATGGAGAGGAATGGAGATGAGGGATAGACATTTGAAGACTCCCTGGGGACCATAGACTCAGAATTGCTGCCGAGGGGGGCATGATAGGCCTCCAAGGTGAGCATGCACCTCTCCAGTGAGTGACTGTCAATGCTAGTTCAAGGTTAAAGTCCTATAACCAGTTAGGGTTCCAACATTGATTCTCAATTGTATTGTAGCAGCTAAGGGGCACCACTGAGACTGGACTAAGAAAGACCTAAGTTCAAATGCTACCTGAGACGATTACTAGTTGTGACCTTGGCCAAGTCATTTACTCTCTTTCTGCCTCTAAATGGCAATAATGATAGCACCTATCTCCCAGGGTATGTTGTAATGAGATATTTGTAAGGAGGTTAGCAAACTTTAAAGCACTACATAAATGCTAACTATTATTATTACATTTTGCACTGAGTTCCAAATTCAGGGAGGAGTCCAAGGATGAAGGTCATGCATGGGGTGAGCATCCAGAGATGCCCTGAGGCCTATGGACATCCCTAGTGTCAACCCTTTGGGGCCCTTTTGTTTTCACCAGAGAAGCCCCTCTTCCACTCCAGGAGGGAGAGAATCCAGCATCTGCCCCCCCGCTATAGAGAAGGGCATCCCTATTTGGCATCCCATAACATTCAGACAACCATCTTACCCCACTCCTCTGCCCTACTGGAGTCTCACAGAAGCCACAGCAAAGTGACAGAGTACCTTGGCATGGCCTGATAGAGGGAAGCGGGGCTTAACAGGCAGGTCGTAGAAGAGACCAAAGCAAGAACCCAGCTCCCCTAGGGCTCTGGGTTCAGTCAAGGCTTCAGCCTTTCCCTATCATATATAGGAAAGAAGTAACTGGAATAGGTCTGGGGCAACAGGTATGAGCCAAAGTGAACAGTAGTAAACACTGAGCAATACCTAATCCCCTTCTCCCTGGACAGTGGGTGGGATGTAAGCAGGGGAGGGGCTCCCTGGTGGAGACAGGAAACCACAGTCACTGGCAGGGGAGGAGAAAGTCAGAGACCTAGTCCCTGCCCTGTAAAGCCCATGTGATCCCTGCAGAGAGTCGAGCTTCAGCCCCAAAGAGAGAGAGGGTCAGCCCTCTAGAGAAGGAGAGGGGAGTAAAGCAGAGACCCCTCTGGGTTGCCAGGCAAAGGCAGCCTTAAGCCTGGAGACTAGCAAGGACACCTCCAGGGTCTGCTCTAGGGCTCAGGACAGGGAGGCAGAGTGACACAGACCTATGGATCGCCTCTCAGAAGCTCCCCACAGGCGAGACACTCCCTGTAAAGGGCTCCTGATCACAGGTGAGAGACCAGCTCTATGTGCGGGGGGGGGGGGGGGCGCGGGGGAGGCCTGTGGCGATAGAGCGGCAGACGGCGCAGGCGCGCGAGATTCAGACCGACACAATGCATACGACTC
>NW_027185797.1:39691765-39698049 GCF_028583685.1 Petaurus breviceps papuanus
GGGGGGGGGGGAGGGAGGAGGTATGGCAAGAAGAGAGAGACAGAGGCTGGGAGATTCTGCAAGGAATCAGCCCAAGCACCAGACTAGACCTTGGGGGTTGTCCCAGAAACACTTTCTCCAGATGGAGGCTTGGGAGCCTTTCTTGAACCAGGGGCAGGGGCCAGCAGCTCAGGGCCATACCCTGAGACAAGACCCAGGGCATCTTCACAGAGGCAAAGGGATGGTCCATATGTAGAGGAAAAGGAGACATGAGTTCAAATCCCAGCTCTGATGTTTACCAGCTGTATGACCATGGACAAGTCACTGACTTTCTCTGAACCTATTTTTTTTTTATTGGCAAAATGGGGAAGAATTATACCTGCCCAACCTCCCTCCCAGGGATGTTTGGGAATAAAACTCTGTCAGTCTTAAGGTATGCACAGAGTGTAGAGGAAAAGGCCTTGAATTGGGAGCCAGAAAGTCTAGGTTCAAATGCGGCAGATCAGATAAAGTCTCTGGTCCTCAGTTTCCTAATCTGTAAAATGAAGGTATTGGACTCCATGGAGTCTCTAAGAGCCCATCCAGTCCTGAATCCTGTGATTCAAGAGCCCATTTTAGCCTCAGCTCCACCATTTGACTCATCAATTTCCCTGCTGTGTTTGGACTATCAAGTCCCTGGGTGGTCCATGAAGAAGAATTTGGGGATGGTTTTTGTTAAAGATCAAATGCTTGGCTCTTCCACGGAGATGGAGACAGACAAACACTGACACCCTCACCCTGGAAACATGGAGCCTCTCGGTTTTGGGGCCCCTCAGGAGGGCATGGGGACCCTACTGACCTCTGCCTCCTTCCTCCCCTCTCAGCCTCCATCCTCAGCTGCTGGATCCAGCCGGCATCTGCTCAAGATGATCTCATCAGCATTGTGCCAAGCCCACCCTATGGGATAGTGGGCAGCGAAGTCATTTTGTCCATCCAGGGGTTCTCAAAGGCTGCCTACAGGTATACCTGGTACCGAAAATCAGCAGAATCCTTCAACCAGATCATTAGCTACCATCTCCCGACCGGAGTGCGGACACCAGAAAACAGCCGGGAGAAGATGTTCCTCAACGGCTCCCTGCTCATTCCCAACCTCACCCTCAGTGACAATGATGACTACATTATACAAGTCGTTCACTCAGAATATGAAGTCACAACAGTGTGCACACATTTGCAGGTGTATGGTAAGTCCCGCCCTTCCCAGGCTGCCACAGTTCAGACAGCCTCCCTCCGTGTGGGGCAAGAGACCTCCCCAAGCCACTACTCCCAGGGGCAAGGAGAAGCCAGGACCTGAGCCAGAGAGAGGAGTCCTGAGAGCAGAGAACCCCCAAGCCCAGATCTGCCAGGGCAAGGGCTCACAGGGGCCAGATGGCATGCCTTTCCATGCCTCTTTCCCTTGGACAAGTGTCTGGGAGTGTGAGTCAGGAGCGCAGACCTGAGGCTCCCTCTCCTGAACCCTGAGAAGTGACTCAGGAACTGCCCGCTTCCACATACCATCCAAAGTGAAGTCAGTTTGACACTGAAGTCTGTCCTATTTTAGGGAGATAGGAGCCACCCCAGATCTGGACACTGGCTTCCAGGTCCTGCCTTGGTCCCTCTAGAAAACCTGGGACAGTCAGTCAGGGGACACTTGAGAAAGACAGAACGCTTGAGTCCTCCACAGGGAAAAATGGTTCAACAGAATCATTAATTTAGAGTTAGGAGAGGCCTTAGAAATGTCCTAATAGCTAACATTTATACATATAGTGTCTACTATGTGCCCGGCAGTGTGCTAAGCCTGGGAGGTAGATGCTATTATGATCCCCATTTTACAGATGAAGAAGCTGAAGCAAACAGGGGAGAAGTGACTTGCCCAGAGTCACACAGCTAATAAGCACCTGGGGCTGGATTTGAACTCAGGTCTTCTTGGAATTGGATTTGAACTCAGGTCTTCTCGACTCCAGGCCCAGTGCTTTGGGCACTGAGCCACCTAGCTCAAGGCTCTAATTTTACAGATGAGGAACCTGAGGCCCAGGGAGGGTAAGGAAATTGTCCCAGGAGGACATAGGCAGTAATAGGTGCAGCAGGGTTTGAGCACCGTATGGGGTAGCCAGGAGCTGAGAGGTAATCAATTGTCTTCCTCTCCTCAGTTCTCCGCCAGAGTAGGGAGCTGGATCGGTCCCTCCCATTCTGGGGAGACAGGCTCAGGGCTCCTGACATGGGGTGTATCAAAGACCACAGAGGAGAAGAGCATTTCTTGGGGGATTCACCCGCCAGCCTGGTCTAGTGGGCTTCGGGCCCAGGCTGCTTTCTCCCCCAGGGCTCAGAGTAGACTGGCTGCCTGCAACCCAAGATCAGTCAGACCCAGCCCCATGCCTGGACTCCCAGTGCCTTGAGGGGGAGGAGGCAGATTCAGGTGGGGACGTGGTGCAGTGAATACTTGTGTTTTTGGGGACCTAGGGGTGGGGTTGGAACCAGAGTCATGGACCTAGCTGACTCCATCTTCAGGGAAACAGCCAGGAAGAGGTGAGGCTTCTCAAACACGGGACCCGCTACCCTCAGCAGGAGGAGGTGACGTTTCTATAGCTTAGCAGATTATGCAGCAAAGTTCCAGAGAAGCTTGTTTGGGCTCCAAATCAGCACCACGACAATGAGAGCTATCCATCAGGGGATAGATTCACTCCACAGGTGGTGAGCTCCCCATTACTAGAGGTATTCAAGGAAATGCTAGTTGATGCTTTGTCGGGGAAAATGGAGAGGGGTTTACTATTGCTGTGGCTTGGGTTAAATTGTTTCTGAGGCACAGAGCCACAGAAACTTAGAAACAGAAGGTGCCACAGAGGCCACCTGAGGGCCTTTCTTACTGAGATTCTGGAATCTGCAGGTTGGGGAGCAGTCATAGCTACCAGCTACAGGGGCCCCATGCTTGCTTCCTCATACTGTGGAGCAGCACTCACCACAATTCTCTGGCTGATGTAGTGGGCGAGGGGGGGCAGGCCAGAGCAAGTCACAGCTGGGAGAGGAAGAGGGCCCTGTTGGCCTGTCGCTCACAAGCCCCTGCTGGACACCTCATGAGTACAAGGCACAGTAGTGCAGGAGGAGGAATTGGGGAAAAGAAACTAAGGCTCCCAGACTCCCTTGGGGGCCAGAAAGAGGGTGACAAGGGAGCCCAAGGGAGGAGCTAAAGCAGAAATGGAACCCACTCTGCCCCTTCCTCTCAACGGGGCTCTCACCAATCAGTCAATAGATAGGCATTTATTAAGTGCCTACTGTATGCCAGGCACTGTGCTAAGTGCTGGGGAAACAAAAAGAGGCAAAATATGGTCCCTGCCCTCAAAAAGCTTATAATCTAATAGGAGAGATAGCATGCAAACAGTTAGGCACAAACAAGCTTTAGAAGATAAATCGTAGACAATTAGCAGAGGGAGGACTAGAAGCAGCCAGATGGCTGGGACCCTTTGCCGAGAAAAAGAATAAGCCAGGTTCTGATCCTAACTTCATGCTAGACTGGGCTGCGTAATACCATGGAAAGAGTTCTAGACTTGGGGTCAGGAATCCAGCTCTCAAATCCCAGCTCTGACATTCAACAAGACAGTCACATCTCCTCCCCGAGTCTCAGTTTCCTCCTAGCATTTCCTGTTTCACAGTGAAAAGTTATAGGAAGTCCAAGGGCCCAAGATATGTGAGTGGTTACCTTTCCTCCATTAGCACTTTCAATTCAATTAAGTGGGAGAGGGTCTGGGAGCCAAGAAAGATTTCTTAAAAGAGCAGTCAACAGGGGTCGACCTTGAAGGAGGGAGGAGAGGAGGAGAGAAGTCCATCCAAAACATGGGAGATGGATTAAGCAAAGAAATAAAAACATTAGATTGTAGACCAATTGAATACAGATGGAAATATACCAAAGGACCCAACAGGTTGGTGGGAACCAAATTGTGAAGAGCCTTGAATGTCAGGATCAGGAGTTTGTCATTTATTCTGTAGACACTGGAAGCCATTGAAGGATTTGGGGGAAGATGAGTTACATGGTCCCAGCAGGGAATTAGGCAGATTATTTATGAGGTGGTAGAAATGATGGGTTAGAGAGAGTCAAGAGCCCAGGAGCAGGAAGACCAGGGGAAATTATTGCCACAGTCTAGGGAAGAAGAGGTGAAAACTTATCATAGAAGCAGAGAAAAGGGAGCAAAATCCACACAAATACTTAATGAGATTAGGGAGAACATCATAGCCAGTGATTGGATGTGTGAGGGGAGGGACAGGGCAGATAAATAAATTCAAAGAAAATTCTAATTCAAACTTCAGGGATAAAAAAGCAAGAGAGGGGGATGAAGAAGAGGACACCAGTCTGGGGGAACCCAATGAGCTTGATGTCAGTGTATGTTGGGCCTAATATGCTGTCCAATACTCCCTGGATGTTTTCCAGACACTGACAATACAACCCTACCAAGAGACAGTCACTGTGTAAGATGCACAGGCCAAGTCTGCTTTATAGAGGGAATCTTTCCCCAGGTTCCTCTCATTCCCCACACCCACACCCAAAAAACATCACTATATACTCCTTTTCTCTTCTTTCTTAGACAGTGTAGCAGCAAGCACCCCAGCATCCCCAGGATGGCTGCTAGCACAGGTTCCTAGATCTGCTTTTCTAAAGGGAAGCAACTCAAAATGGGTTAACAATCTTGCTTTAATCAAACATATGTCATTTACCTAGTTCAGAGGGAAAAGGTGAGCACCCTGAACTTCAGAGAATACATAGGTTACAAGCAAACAAAAAATACAGACAGAGAAACATCAGCAGACAGGCTTCCAGCTGTCTGACCATTACATCCATACCTAGTCAGTTACCAGAGAGGGAAGCATCAACATCTGGATTTTCAAATTTGGGGGGGGGGGGGCTCAACAGCTGCCCAGAGTCTCATCTGGCCAAATCACACAACTCTTCTCAAAGTAAGCCCCAAAGCAAAACCTCACATCGGGGTATATTTAGCCTTCACCTGGCTCTGAGAATGTCACAACCCTCTTGACCCACTGCCCAATCACAAAGTAACAAGGTGTGGGCATTCCTGGCCACCCATCACAGGCTCCATGTGACCACATTCAGCCTATTAGGGGGCAGAGAATATTTTCAAATCTGGGAAGGTTCTCAAGAGTCACTTAAGCCTATCAAAGGTCCAAGGGGCAGGGAAGATCTTCAGACTCCCATTCCCATAACAGACAGCTAGGTGGAGAAGTAGATAGAGCACTGGTCCTGGAGGCAGGAAGACCTGACTTCAATTCCAGACTCATACTAGCTGTATGACCCTGGACAAGTCACTTAACCTGTCTGCCTCAGTTTCTTCACCTTTAAGATGAGGATCATAATAGCACCTACATCTCAGGTGAAGATATAATATCTGTAAACATGCTTAGCCTATTGCCTGACACATAGTAGGTGTATAATAAATGCTTCTTCGCTTTCCCCATCCCTCTCCACAGCAGATCTGCATTCCAGAGGAAATATCAAAGCTGGCATTTTGGTTGGAGCCGTGATTGAGGCCATGATCGGAGTCTTCATCTACATCCTGTGTATCAGAAAGGCTGGATGGTAAGACATCATGTCCTTAGTTTTTCTCTCTCTAAGACGAAGGTCCCCAAATTGGAGGAGAGAACCCAAGGCTATCTTCCACTCCCTCCACCCATTTACTTCTTTAAACTGGGTCTCCCTACCTCACCCAGGCTGGAATTTCTGTAGTCACGCACGGGCTGATCTCCTGGAGAGCTTCAGTCACCCCCATTGCCCTCCTGGGCCAGTTTGCTCTGCCTAAGGCAGCCGGGAGGGCACTCACTCCCCAAGAGCCTTCCATAGCCTTGCTGGACAGTGCTGAAAACAAGCACAAGAAATCGAGCAGGGCACTATGGTCTATTGGCCTCAGCCTTCCTAGCAACACCAGTGAGAGGCCTGCATCAGCACTCCCAGACTCACGCAGCAGCTTCTATGTCCTGGCTTCCCTTCCTTCCCAAATCTCCTGTTTCTCTGCACTATGGCCCACTTTGGGGCTCTCCTCCTTCTTTCTAGGTTTTTCATTTCCCCTCCCATTCCCACGCTTAATCATCTCTTACAGTCTCTCACTTCCTCAATGGAGGAAGACAGGGAAGGAGACACCACTATCATCCCAGCTCCACCCTACTCCCCAAAACAAAGGAGCCAAGAGTCATTAAGGCAGATATGAGGCAGGAAGGAGGGAAGGAGAGAAGGAAGGAAGGAGAGAAGGAAGGAAGGAAGGAAGGAAGGAAGGAAGGAAGGAAGGAAGGAA
>NW_027185797.1:39698059-39704986 GCF_028583685.1 Petaurus breviceps papuanus
AGGAAGGAAGGAAGGAAGGAAGGAAGGAAGGAAGGAAGGAAGGAAGGGAGGAAGGGAGGGAGGGAGGGAGACTGGGAGGGAGGGAGAGAGGGTGGGAGGGAGAGAGAGAGGAGGGAAGAAAGGAGGAAATAAAAAGAGGGAGAGAAGGAAGAAATAATTTTAATATTGTTGAATGTAAAATCTTACAATTGGGTTCATAAAGTTAATCTCACAAATGAAAAAGATGGGGTAAGTATGACTAGACCGGTTCATCAGAAAAAAATCTTAGGATTTTCATGGACTGAAAGCTCAATAGATATCAACATTTGACATGGCAGCTGAAAAGTCTGGGGTAATCATGAGCTGTATGAATGAAGAGAAGCTCCAAGGAGGTAAATCATCAGTCCCTCTGTCAGAGCCCCATAGGAAAAATGCTGGTCTCAGGGGCTTGTATTTTGGCCTATAGGTTAGCACACCCTGGAGGGTTCTTGGGCAAGGGAGTGAGGGGGTCAGACTCGAGCCTTAGGAAGATTTTGATCAGCTGTGGGAAGCATGGTCTGGAGAGAAGAGACACAGCAAGTAGAGAGACCAGTTAGGAAGATCTTACAAAAGTCTAGAGGGGGAAGAGGAGAACCCAAACTAGGGAAGGGACTGCACAAATGGGAAGCAGATGCTGATTAAGAGAGAACTGACAGCACAAGGTGACCAATGGGCTGGGGTGTAAGGGGGAGAGAAGCTCTGACTTGCCATTCCCAGCCTGGGTGATAGCATTTTCAGCAGAAATAAGGAAGTTGAGGAGTAGAGAGCGTGCATGGAGGCAAGCTCCATAGGGAAAATTATGAGTTCAGGTGTGAACTGTGGAGGCTGAGGAGCCACTGGGACCTTACTCTAGGAGGAAATGACCAGCAGATTGATGGAGGACAGGTCAGAGTCTCAAGGGACTGCTGTTAACATCCCCTCTCCATAGCTATTGGACCCTCCCAATGTCAGGTATCCAAGGACCTCCCTTTCACTTAACCCCAAACCAGGGGGCCCCAAGGAAGATGACTATTCATGGCTCTCCCATCCTGCTGTTTTAGGTTCTCTGGAGGTATCCCAAATCTAGGAAGGAGGACTCGCCCAACCCAGAAAGAAGGTGAGTGTGGCCTCTGACAGGCAGCGTGATGCCACAGAAAAAATAGGGAAATAGCATCTGACCATTGATTAACCATGTAACTTTGGGCAAGTTCCTACCCTTCTCTAGGTCTCAATTAGATTAAATATAAAATTAAGCAGTTGGACTAGACAGTCTCTGAGAGCCCTTTCCACCCCAATATTTTATGACTATATGACATACCAGGAAGAACTACCTTGTCCTCCTGACATCACTGAAGCTTCTTGGAGCTTCCCCTTCACGAAAGGAGAAATTCTTTAGTAACTGTGTGACCTTTGGGGAAACATTTCAGCTCTCTGGGCCTCAGTTTCCTCATGTGTAAAATGAGTTCTTACCCTGGGCTAGTGCCCAGTATGAGCTAGCAGCCCTTTTCCTTTGAGCACAGCGAACTTGGGTCTCACACTTCTTGCCACCATCTTGAATCAACAGAGTCTGTTTACACTAAATATTGTCGTGGTCATGGAGGGGCCTCCTCATCAACTGGATCTTTTCTCTTTCCTTCATTAGAATCCTTGCTTCCAAGGGCTCTCACTCCAGGGCTTCATCACTCAGCTCCAACTTCTATCTCTCTCTCAACAGTAGGATGTCCTCCAGAAAATGAAGTCCAAGTTTCTGGGGATCGTTCTCCCTTTTCTTGGTCTATATCTCTTCACGTAGACCTTCATCCCATAGTCACTCCTGCCAGCAGCCATTTAAGATGCGACATGGCAGAGACTGAGCAAGGGCTTCAAATTTTGCTTCCTCTGATGTCTCCTCCTGGAGAAGCTGCAGATGCAGCTTCACTCTGAGGCAATAGGAGCCTGGTTATCTATGTGTCATAGGTAGTCGTCACCCCTTCCACGGGTACCACCATGACCGTGCAACCTTGGGGCCTATAAGATAAAGCATCTTCACCTCCCTGGCTGAGAGTGCATTTTTTTTTGCCTTTTTTTTAACAATTGGGGTTAACTGACTTGCCCAAGATCACACTGCTAGTAAGTGTTCTGTATCTGAGCCCAGATTGGAACTCGGGTCCTCCTGACTCGAGGGCCAGTGCTGTATTCACTGTGCCACCTAGCCGCCCCATGAGAGTGACTATTGAACTCACTGTTGGTTAACACTACTACTCTGTCAGTCAGCATCCCTCGGAGTCCTAAGAGCAACCTTGTGCTTTTCTATCTTTTCCTTCCATTTTTTCTCTTTCCCCTGACAAAAGTTGTTTCTCTCTGACATTTCAGATACTTTTTTCCCTCATTGAACCCCACTTCTTTTTTTTTTTTGAAGGCTTCATTGTCAGTTGCTATTGTCTTAACTTTCTTTTTGGCAAGTGTTTGCTGCTAGGGTTTCTAGGCTCCTTTAGCCTCCTCCTTGTAGCACTTGATTTTCATTGTTTAAATCGCATTAGAAAATGGTGATATTCTGTGTTGGTGTTGATATTAGTTCTTTTATCCATTTCCCATCTTTCAACATCAACAGCTGCTTTAGAAAGATGAGGTCAAAGTTGCCTCCATTGCATATCATCTCTTCCAATTGTTATTTTTATTTTTATTTACTTTTATGGTCTGACTCTACACTGACCACACTAGTCGCCAATAATTTCCTTTCTGTTAGAATATAATCAGTTTCCAATTTTGTAATGTTATTTGGTGCTTATCAGGTCTAGCACCTCCAAATTCTCTTCTTGAAATGTAGAAATGGCCTCTTTATTTCTTATTCCTGAACCATGTTTTCCTCCCTCATCCTGCTCTTGACATTAAAGTCACTGAGTTGGAAAGTGGATATTGATTTAATTTAGTAGGTTTTATTAAGTTCTCAGCAGAATTTCTCTTCATCCTTTACAACTAATGGAAGTACAGAAATGGTCATTATTCCCCTGATAATTTCTTTGGAAATGTTTATTTAGCAAGGGTGGTCATCAGAAAACAGATATAAATTTTTACGGGAACTGTATTGGAAGTCTCTTCTCATGGGCACAGGGTTAGAGGACTCAGTATTCTCTTCATGCATAATGAGGCACCCATCAGAATAGAACTTGATTATCAAAGTGACCCAGTCCTTGCCCTTAAGGAGTTTACTTTTTCCTGGAGTTTCTCTGGAAAGAGGACTCAGAGCTGAGAGGAGGTGCTCAGGAAGGACCCATCACGGAATCTCAGATCACCAACTCTAGAACTATAAACTCCACAGTCAGAGATTCCTAGAACCTTAGACATAGAGACCTTGTGGGATGCCCGCCTTAGAATCTTAGATTATAGATATGCTATAGGTAGCTGTGGGGAATGTGAAGAAAGAAAAAAAAAAGGAAATAATCATTTCTTTTTTCTTTTTTTTACTTCTAGTATTTTATTTTTCCCTAATTACATGTAAATAATTTTTAATATTACTTTTTAAAATTTTGAGTTTCAAATTCTCTTCCTCTTTCCCCACCCTCTTCATTGAGAATGCAAGCAATTATATATAGGTTATACCTGAAACAAGAATTTCTTAACATCAACTATATGCCAAACACTGTGCTAAGCATTTTACAATTAACTCATTGGATCTTCACCATAACCCTGGGATATAGGTGCTATTATTATCCCCATTTTACAATTGAGGAAACTAAGGCAAAAGGAGGTTAAGGGACTTTCTCAGGGTTACACAGTCAGTAAGGTATCTGAGATTACATTTGAACTCAGATCTTTCTGACTCCAGGTTCAGTTCCCCATCCATTGTGCTACCTAGCTCCCCTCCACTTCCTTCTCTTCCTTCCTAGTCATTCTCTCAGTGCACATTCTCTCAGCACACCAACATCTTCTGTCTGGGTTTCCTTCCCTCCAGGTGAAGATTCCATCCTGTACATGAATAATACATTGCTTCAAGGCCTCCCTTGGCTTCCACAGGTAGGGACAGAGGGTATGCATCAGGTACTTTCTTCAGGGATTTTTGGGTGTCTATCATGGAATAAGGCTGCTACACAGTAGATAGAGTGCCAGGCGTGGAGTCAGGAAGACCTGAGTTTAAATCTGGTCTCAGACACTTACTAGCTGTGTGGCCCTGGACAAGAAATTTAATCCTTTTGGCCATCTGTAAAATAAGCTGAAGAAGGAAATGGTAATCCTCTCCACCATCTTTGCCAAGAAAACCCAAAAACAAGGATCACAAAGAGTCTGGCATCAAGGAAAATGACTAAACAACAGTAGTCATGGAGTGGGAAGGAGGCCCTTTACCCAGAAACACTTGTAGACCCTGAGAGTTTGGGTACAATGATTACCAGAGAATGCTGAGGCCAGTGGAGGGTCTTCAGAAGGGTGATGAGCCCCAAGTTCATGCCATTTAAACAGATCAATGGAAAGAACTTGTGGTAACCAACCTGGAGAAGAAAAGATTTGGCTTGGGAGAAGAAGATATGGGAGCCATCTCTGAGTTGCTGAAAGCCTATCATATGGAAGTGGAATTCTCCGTAATCCATTTGACCTGTTGAGGTTTAGGGGTGCTGGCAAACCGAAATAGTGACACTCAGGTCCTGCCCAAATCAATTCAACCAAAGCCTTTTATCAGCCAAAGAAAAACAAGGTCTATTTAAAATCCACCATATTGGCCAGACTCTTAAGAAATCTGAGTACTTTCATGGAAACAAGATGGATCTTACATACAGAAAGACTGTGAGAGGAATCTAAGGTTGGCCAAGTAGTCTGGGATGATTGGAAGAGGAGTCTAGGGAGGATCTCTATGGGAGTGGCCAGTAGGCTAGGGTAAATAGAGAACTGAAGCCCTCTTGGAGAACTATGAGAATGGGATTTTTTAATATTGTTTTTTTATTTTTTTGTTTTTGTATTTCTTTTTCTTATAATCAAATGCTTTATTAACTTATAGTTTACATCATTCATTTCCACAAGACTTTGAGTTACAAATTTTCTCCCCATTTTTCCTCTACCCACCACCCCAAAATACCCCAACTGGATATCCCCTCCTCCAATCTGCTCTCTCCCATATCTTCTCCCATACCCCCTCTGAATTTCCAGAAGGGTACAGTGGATCTCTATGCCCCAGTGCCTGTATGTCTTATTTCCCAGTTACATGTAAAATAATATTAATAATAGTTATATATACATATACATATATATTTAAACATTTGATTTTAAAACTTTGAATTCCAGATTCATTCCCTTCCTCCCTTGTCACCCACCCTTACTGGGAAGATAAGCAATTCAGTATAGGTGATACATGTGTAGCTATGCAAAACATTTCCATAGTGGATATATTGTAAAAGACTGACTATATTTCCCTCCCTCCTATCCCACCTCCCACTTGTTCTATTCTTTACTTTGATCCTGTCCCTTTTCAAAAGTAGGTGCTTCCAGGGCGGCCAGGTAGCACAGCGAGTAAGAGCACCAGCTCCAGTGTTGAGAAGACCTGGAGATCGAATCCCGGGCTCAGACACTTAGCACCCACCCAGAAACACCTGGCCATGTAACCTTGAGCAAGTTACTTAACCCCAATTGCTTCAGGGCGGCCAGGTGGCTCAGTGAGTAAGAGTACCGGCTCCAGTGTCGGGATGACCTGGATCAAATCCGGGCTCAGATACTCAGCACCACACCCAGAAATAATAACTGGCTGTGTAACCTTGAGCAAGTTACTTAACCCCAATTGCTTTAAAAAAAAAAAGTAGGTGCTTCCAACTTCCCTCCCCACCCAGACTGCCCCCCCCTCCATCATCCCCCCTCTCATCCCCTTCCCCCCTACTCTCCTGTAGGGTGAGATACCCTAGTTAGTGTGTATGTCATTCCCTCCCTAAGCCAAATTCAATGAGAATAAGGTTGACTCATTCCCTTTTGCCTTCCTGTTTTTCCCCTCCATTGTAACCATTTTCTCTTGCCTCTTCTATATGAGATAATTTACACCATTCTGTCTCTCCCCATCTCCTCTCATTA
Organism: Petaurus breviceps papuanus; assembly: GCF_028583685.1. Taxonomy (NCBI): domain Eukaryota; kingdom Metazoa; phylum Chordata; class Mammalia; order Diprotodontia; family Petauridae; genus Petaurus; species Petaurus breviceps. Next base: position 39,704,081 of record NW_027185797.1, read on the forward strand.
TATTCCTCTCTCACCTCTTAATATCACCTTTTAAGTATCATCCCTTCCTATTAAATTGGTCCTGTGACCTCTATCTATGTATACCTGTACACATATATATACACACATTCACATATGTATTCATACACCCATATACCCTCCTTTATACATATATGTATATATATACCTGTACACATATATACACACACATACATATATATGTACATATATATACACATATTGTACATATATATACACACACACATTTCTATTCCCTTCAACTATTCTCATACTGAGAAAAGTTTCATCAGTTACAATTATCATTTTTCCTTGTAGGGATATAAATAGTTCAATTTTGATAAGTTCCTTATGATTTCTTTTCCCTGTTTACCTTCTCATGCTTCTCTTGCTTCTTGTATCTCAATGTCAAATTTTCTATTCAACTCTGGTTTTTTCACCAAGAATGCTTGAAAGTCCTCTATTCCACTGAATGGCTATATTTTCCCCTGAAATATGATACTCAGTTTTGCTGGGTAGGTGATTCTTGATTTTAATCCCAGCTCCTTTGATCTCTGGAATATCATATTCCAAGCCCTTCAATCCCTCAGTGTGGAAGCTGCCAGATCCTGTGTTATCCTGATTGTGTTTCCACAATATTCAAATTGTTTCTTCCTGGCTGCTTGTAATATTTTCTCCTTGATCTGGGAATTCTAGAACCTGGCTATAATATTCCTAGGAGTTTTCTTTCTAGGATCTTTTTCAGGAGATGATTGGTGGATTCTTTCAACCTCTTATTTGCCATCTAGTTCTAAAACATCAGGGCAATTTTCCTTGAGAATTTCTAGAAGGATGATTTCTAGGTTCTTTTTTTGATCATGGCTTTTAGGTAGTCCAATAATTTTTAAATGATCTCTCCTGGATCTATTT
>NW_027185797.1:39709986-39715099 GCF_028583685.1 Petaurus breviceps papuanus
CCCCCCCCCTCCATCATCCCCCCTCTCATCCCCTTCCCCCCTACTCTCCTGTAGGGTGAGATACCCTATTTAGTGTGTATGTCATTCCCTCCCTAAGCCAAATTCAATGAGAATAAGGTTGACTCATTCCCTTTTGCCTTCCTGTTTTTCCCCTCCATTGTAACCATTTTCTCTTGCCTCTTCTATATGAGATAATTTACACCATTCTGTCTCTCCCCATCTCCTCTCATTATATTCCTCTCTCACCTCTTAATATCACCTTTTAAGTATCATCCCTTCCTATTAAATTGGTCCTGTGACCTCTATCTATGTATACCTGTACACATATATATACACACATTCACATATGTATTCATACACCCATATACCCTCCTTTATACATATATGTATATATATACCTGTACACATATATACACACACATACATATATATGTACATATATATACACATATTGTACATATATATACACACACACATTTCTATTCCCTTCAACTATTCTCATACTGAGAAAAGTTTCATCAGTTACAATTATCATTTTTCCTTGTAGGGATATAAATAGTTCAATTTTGATAAGTTCCTTATGATTTCTTTTCCCTGTTTACCTTCTCATGCTTCTCTTGCTTCTTGTATCTCAATGTCAAATTTTCTATTCAACTCTGGTTTTTTCACCAAGAATGCTTGAAAGTCCTCTATTCCACTGAATGGCTATATTTTCCCCTGAAATATGATACTCAGTTTTGCTGGGTAGGTGATTCTTGATTTTAATCCCAGCTCCTTTGATCTCTGGAATATCATATTCCAAGCCCTTCAATCCCTCAGTGTGGAAGCTGCCAGATCCTGTGTTATCCTGATTGTGTTTCCACAATATTCAAATTGTTTCTTCCTGGCTGCTTGTAATATTTTCTCCTTGATCTGGGAATTCTAGAACCTGGCTATAATATTCCTAGGAGTTTTCTTTCTAGGATCTTTTTCAGGAGATGATTGGTGGATTCTTTCAACCTCTTATTTGCCATCTAGTTCTAAAACATCAGGGCAATTTTCCTTGAGAATTTCTAGAAGGATGATTTCTAGGTTCTTTTTTTGATCATGGCTTTTAGGTAGTCCAATAATTTTTAAATGATCTCTCCTGGATCTATTTTCCAGGTCAGTGGTTTTTCCAATGAGATCTTTCACATTGCCTTCTATTTTTTCATTTGTTTGGATCTGTTTAATAGTATCTTGATTTTTTCATAAAGTCACTAGCTTCCATTTGCTCCAATCTAATTCTGAAGGAATTATTCTCTTCAGTGAGCTTTTGAGATTCTTTTTCCATCTGGCAAATTTGACTTTTTAAGGCATTCTTCTCCTCATTGCTTTTTTGATCCTCTTTTGCCATTTGAGTTAGTCTGTTTTTTAAGGTTTTATTTTCTTCAGCCAGGTTGTTGACTCTCATTTCATAATTTTCTTGCATTGTTCTCATTTCTCTTCCCAATTTTTCCTCCACTTCTCTTATTTGGTTTTCAAAATCCTTTTTAAGCTCCTCTATGGCCTGTAACCCGCTCATGTTTTTCTTGGAAGCTTTTGCTGCAGGAGTTCTAACTTCACTGTCTTCCTCCTGTTCCATGCTTTGATCCTTTTTTGTCCCCAAAATAGGAGTCTAATGTTGGATTGCTTTGCTTGGTTTGCTTCCTTTGCCTGGTCATGTTGCCACTCAATTACTTGACTTTTGGGCATTTTGCCACAGTAGGACTCTGCCACCAGACAGGGGAGCTTTTTACCAAATGCTGGGGTTTTCTCAGCTGCCGAAGGTATTAGTTGGGTGCCCTCTCTGAAGCCTCCACAAGCTCTGGCAAGCTGGTCACACACCCCAGGACCTCCACCCTAGACCACAATCCAGATCCAAGCAGGTTAAAGCAAGAGCAATTACCCCTCAGACTGGTCTCTTGGTCCCCCTACAGTCTGCAGGCCAGGAGCTAAGGCTGCCACATGGTGGTAGCTGCATGGCTGCTGTGCCTCAGAGGCTTATCCCTCCAGGGGATAAAGGCCGACTCCAAAACTACTGGATCCCAAAGTCCACACTGCACTGACCTCTCACTTTGTCCTTAGCATGTATGTGTTGATAATTCTGTAAACCACCACAGCTGCTGGTGATCTGAAGTCCCTCCAGCCGGCAGCTGGTCAGGCTGAAACCTTGGGCTCTCTCAGGGCTGGGGTTGGCTCCCAGAGCACTATGCTGGCAGCTTCCTGCTGGCCTACTGGGCTGACCTCAGGGAGAGGTGTAATGCCAAGCAATGGCAACTTCCCAAGGTTCAAAATACCAGCATAGGTGCTCTCCATTTTATTCAGTGACAAATTAAGAACAGAGAAAATCAAAATATAGCATAATTAAAAATACAGCATTCACCAAGTGTAATTCAATAATATCCAAGTACTACTCCACCCCTAGGCAGTACATTCATCTAATCAATCACAAAGCCCCTCTTCTCAAATGTAGATTAGTTTCCAATCATAAGCAAAGTACATTCATTTGGTCAATCACAGAGTACAAAAAAAAAGTCAAAAGTTTCCCACTCTTGGATCACAACTGAATAGGCCATCTACCCCAGAGTTACAACAAGCTTAAGCACAGCATTTAATACCCAAAGAGAGGTCTTTTCTTCATCTTGACCCAAGGCAAGTTTTCAGCAATGTTTGTTCCTGGGGAGACAAAGTTTAGCAAGGCCACAAGATACATTGCCAGTCTCTTCATTAATTCATTCTCTGTCTGCAGAACAGTCCTAGGACCCCTGAAAACATTAGCAAAACCCTCTCCCAGGATTTCTGTAAACATACAACAAGAAAATCCTTCTTCAGGGTTTCTAAGCCAACAGCAAGGTTCCAGGACCTCTGCAACAACAGCACTGGCCTTCATCAGTGGGTGCAATTCACTCTCTGTCTGAAGAATAGTCTCAGGGTCCCTGAACCAACAGCAAGGTTCCAGGACCTTTGCAACAACAGGACTGTCCTTCACCAGTGGATGAATCTGGCAAAACAACATCAAAACAGACAGACAAAGTACCAGCATCACAGCCATGTCTCCTCGGTCCTTGGCAGCTCTGGGTAGCAGCTCTAAAAAGTCCTGGGAAGTTCGAACTGGCCCTCAGCAATCCTCTCCACCTCTCTGCCTCCATGATGCTGCTTCCAAAAGTTCTTCTGCCTTTCTAAATTCATGTCACCAGTTCCTCCCAGTTCAGCCCTCTCTTTTCATGTCAACAAGTTCATCCCACAAGTGGGATTCACAAGTTCTGGGTTTTAACACTCAACCAAGCTAATACAGGGGATCTTTAAATTCCATTACAATTACAGGAGGTTAGCTTCTCTATGTCATTATGTGGGTTCTGTAGCTCCAAAGTTTCTTCAGAGTCACCTTTTACATGAATTGGAGGAGATGGAAGCCAGAGCCCAGGAGAAGTCCTGTTTCTACTCCGCCATCTTGACTCCACCCTCCAAGAATGGGATTTTGATATGATCAAGGGTGGGAAATAGTGGAAAGTAATGTGTAGATAACAGACCATGAAGGCCTGGGTTACATTAAGGGTAACAAAAACTTAGGCATGGAGACTAGGAAAGGCTTATAGCCTCAGGTGAATGCCAGATCAAGTGGGGAAATTCAAGATGGGGTTTTCCAGGACTTGTACCCCATCAACCACAGAGATAAGAATATGCCCTGGTACATAACTAGTAGTAACAGGTGCAGTTGTAGAGAGGGAGGCTTCATGTAAAGAAAAAACATCCTATTAGATGTGCCTGAAAGTGGAATGGCGTGCCTTGCCAGCAAAGAGGTCCCTGAGCCTCCTTGGAGGTAAGTGATTCCTAATCTGTGGCAATCTGTGTTCTAAGCCCTTCTCTACTATGACATTCTATGCTCTAACATTAGTCTATAGTCTAAGGTCTCTCTCAGCTCTCAATGAAGATAATAACCCAGATCTCCCGGGTCATCACCAGTTGTCTTGACTTTTGTCTTGCCACTGGACTCCCTTGGCTCTGGAGGAGTGAGGCCAATGGCTTGGTGCAGCTCTGCCTCACATCCAACTCAGACACAAGTCAAGACATCACCCTGTGGTGGCATCGGTCCTCTTTGAGAATGAAGGATGAACCACAACAGCAAACCCAGCTCCCTATCATCAACCCTACTCTTGGATGTCATGTAGGCATCTCATACTCTACGTCACCAAAATAGACCTCATTATCTTTCCTTCCAAAATCTCCCCTCCTACTTACTATCGAGAAACCCCACCATTCTCCCAGCCCTCAGGTACCCATCCCTGGGATCATTGTCATCTCCTTATTCTCACTCACCCAACACAATCACTTGCTAAGTTCTGTCACTTCTGCCCCCACAAATTCTCTAGTCAGCCACCATGCTCATTCAGATCCTCATCCCTTCTGGCCTGGGCCCCAAAAGCCTTCTGATTGGCCTCCCTGCCTTGTCTCTTTTCTCTGTGATCATTCTTCCACACAGCTACCAAACCAATTTTCCCTGCTCAAGCAGCTTCAATGGCTCCCTCTTACCTTGAGTAGCTGGGAATTTGGTGTAAGGAGAGGATAGAGAAAGTCTTCCTGCAAAAGTTGGTGCTAGAGCTGAGTGTAGAAGAGAGTCTTCCAAGTGGAAGAGGGAGAAAGGATCAGACAAAATCTCTTGTGTTTGTCCTCAAAGACACCACACCACCCTTCCTGTCCTATTACACGGTCCTCCAAACTGACTTTATTACTCTTCATCATTTCTATCTCCTGCCTTTTTATTTTTATCGACTCTGCCTATGCCTGTAATGCACTCTCTCCCTTCACCATGGGCTCTTATCTCCCTTCCAGGCTCAGCTAGAACAGCAGCATGGCAGCTTTCTTGATGCTCTCCTCTCCTTGATTCCCCAATGGCTAGAATGTAACTTTCCTGAGAGCAGAGACTGGCGCTATTGTATCCATAGTGCCTTAGGGCAGTGGTTGGCACACAGAAAGTGATAATAAATGTTTGTGGCCTTGTTGATGGATGTTTGGACTAAGGCCCCTCCCAAATCTGACATTCCATATTCTAAGGCCCCTCCCAGCCCTGACACTCCCTGTTTTAAGGCCCCTCCCAGCCCTGACACTCCCTGTT
>NW_027185797.1:39715109-39715661 GCF_028583685.1 Petaurus breviceps papuanus
TGACACTCCCTGTTTTAAGGCCCCTCCCAGCCCTGACACTCCCTGTTCTAAGGGCTCTCCCTGGGCTGAAGTTCCTTATTCTAAAGGTCTTTCAGCCTCTAATGTCCTATTTGTCTCTGACCAGCCCACTCTTTCCCACTGCACAGGTCCAGTGCTCCTCCTCTGCTGCCCCATCTGAGAATATCTACCAGGTACTTGCATAAGGAAGATGCTGGGCCTTCCCTAGGGACTGAAAGAGAGGAGTAAATGTTGGTTAATTATGGGGCCCGGGAACAGGATCATCATGGAGAAAAGAAGATAAATGGGGAAATAGCCCCTTCCAGTGCCCTCTCCCTCCTTGGGAGGAAGGAAACAAGTAATGATTTAGCACCTACTATATGCCAAGTCCTGTGCTAAGCAGTGGGGCTACAAATATGAGCCCCCCCAAAAAAATATTCATCCCTGCCCACAAGGAGTTTACATTCAGCTGAAAATGAGGGAGGGAGGGAAGGGTAAGGGGATGGGAAAGAATGAAGAAGGTCAGAAACAGGGCCAGGAGGGGAATGAAGGCAA
>NW_027185797.1:39715671-39726689 GCF_028583685.1 Petaurus breviceps papuanus
TAGGGGAGGCAGGGTTTGGATGTCCCTGACGTCTCCTCTCTCTTAACCCCAGACTCTGGATATAACCCAAGCAGACGTTTATGACAAGATCACGCCCTGTAAGAAATCTCCAGCACATGGAAAAGGGAAAATCACCAAGTCCTAGACTAGAGCTAGAAGCTAGTCTCAGAGGCCATTGAATTTTCATACATGTTTCTACAGAGGCCATTGAACATTGAATACCCAAGGCACACAGCTAGAAAGTGCCTTGGGTCAGATTGGAATTCAGGTCTTTCTTACTCCAGATCCAGTGTCCTATCCTCTGCTCCTTGCTACCTCTAATCCATCCCTAGAGATGCTTTCACAGTCTAACCAGTTCCCATCACCAAGCAGGGGTTCACAGGCAGCTTTCTGGGGAGAAAGCTGAGAGTCCAGAAGCAAAGAGAAACCCATCAAGAAGAGAAAGAGAAGGGTAAGAGCTGAGGAGAGGAGAAGCATCCCGAAAGGAAAGGGGCCAGTGGTACGTGTGCCTGAGCTGGAGGGAAGCCCAATCACACTCTGGCTGGATTTTATGCATGGGATCCTTGCTCTGTGAACCCAACAATATCAACACCTCTATGTCTTCCTCTAAAATGCCCATATCCTTTGACCCCAAAACCCTACTACTAGCGATCTACATTCAAGAGGTCACAGAAAGCAGTTCCCACATACACCAAAATATTCATCTCATCCCTTTTCTGTGGTCACAAATAACAGAACAAATTAGGCTCTCATCAACTGGGGGAAGGATGAACAAATTGTGGGATGTGAATGGAATGAAATATTACTGCCCCAAAGGAAAGGATAAATCTGAAAAGGGCAGAGAAACATGAGAAGAATTACCTGAACTGATACAAAGCATAGTAAGTAATATTTGGGGGTGGGGAGAGAAATAGTGCACAGTGATCAAGCCTGGGGAAAACATGAAAGAATGATTACCCTTTCCTCTTGGTAGAGGTGGGAGACTATGGGTGCTGAATGCTGCATGTATTGTCAGACTCCTCCTGTTGCTTGCTGAATTGCTCATTTTTTAATTCTTTCTTGTTATTCTTTGTTACAAGCAGTGGCTTATTATTTTAGAGAATGGGGAGAGAGAGATTTAGAAATGTTAGTGATATGAAAACAAAATATATAATTTGTTCAACTAAACCTATCATTTTTTCCTCTATCATCTTCTTCCCCCCTCCCCAAGCTAGTATCTCCTACAGACTTGCCTATTTCTCTTGAAGCCAACTCTATTCTACTAAGCACCCAGGTTTGTAAGTTCAGAGTCATCCTTGATTTCTCATACTAAGTGTTACCTGAAGTCCAAAGGGAGTAGTTCCCAGGAAGGCTGCGCAGAGGTGACATCTCAATTGTACATTGAATGATGGAGAAAAAGTCCAGGTAGATTGGTATTAGTGGTAAAGATGGTCTACCATCTCCCAAAAAAAGAGGGCAAATCTGGATATTGCTTCCAAAGATCTGGATAATACCCCATCACTCAGGAATCAGGTCTGAGGGCTTTAAAAATGAAGAGAAAAATAAAAATGAAGAGAAAAATTTCCAAGAGGTTGAAGAATGTCAGGGGAGGGGGGAAGGAGCAACTAGCTGGCCCCTCTTTCTATCAAAGACAGAATGGGAAGAAACAGACCCAAGCTGAACCCTAGTCTGACCATAAACTCCTTAAAGGAAAATTGAAAGGAAAGAATTCCAGTTTAATGGAAAGGGTTCTGGCCTAGGAGTTCAAAGACCAGCCTTCTAGCTCCAGCTCTGATGCTTGCTTACTGGGAATCCTTTCCAACATCCCCTTCCTCTTCCCCACCCCCAGCCCAGCTCTTGGTGCCCTCCCTCCCCAACCTACAGAGTATGTATTTTGCACTTATTCTGACCACACCATACTAACAATTTATACAGTTCCTCCCATGTTAGAACTCAGGCTACTTAAAGGTAGCAACTATTTCCTTTTTTCCCTTGGATTCCACCTCCTTCTTGGTGCATTTGTTGGGCACAAATGAAGCATTTAATAAAATGCTTATTTATTGATTGGTTCTAGGACCTGGCACAGATCCCAGGCTCTCCCTGACTCTGGGTATCCTGATCTATAAGTATGCAGCTAAATGGTTCCTAAAGTCCCTTTCACATCTGCCCTTTGATGATTCAAGGTCCTTGCTTCGCCCAGGTGCTCTAGCATGGAGTCATGAAAATGGGTGGTCCTGGAAAAGTGGAAGAATTGTCCTCCTGAGAAACAGGGCAAGGATTCAGATTTCCTGTTGGCATAGAACCCAAGAATATTGGAATGTCAGACCTGGAACGGGCCTTGGAACATGGAATGTCAGACATGGGAGGGACCTTGGAATAGAGAATGTTAGAGTTGGGAGGGACTTTAGAACAGGGAATGTCAGAGCTGGGTGGGCCTTAGAACAGGAAATGTCAGGCCTGGGAGGGGACTCAGAACACAGAACATTGAATATTGAAGAGACATTGGCAGCTGGTAGTGCAGTGGTTAGAGCAATGGGCCTGGAGGCAACAAGACCCTGAGTCCAAATCTGATCTCAGCCACTTACTAGCTTTGTGACTGTGGACAAGTCACTTAAACCTCTGCTTGCCTCAGTTTCCTCACCTGTAAAATGGGGGTATTAACAGCACCTCCCTTGAGGGTTTTTAGATCAAATTGAGATAATATTTGAAAGACACTTCACCTAGTGACTGGCACATAGTAGGTGCTATCATAAATGCTTGCTTCCTCCTGTTCAAAGCCTTCCAGACACTGTGGGCCTGATCCAAAGACACCTGAGAATCGTCCTTCCCTACTCCCTCATTTTACTGCTGAAGCCCCAAAGGCCTTAGACAAGACCAGAGTTACTGGGAGCCAGGGACTCCTCACTCTCTGCCTGTTGAAAGAGATTTCCATCCACCCTCCAATCGGCAGCTGCAAGTGGCCTTCAACCCCTCTCCCCCCATTCACTGTCCCCAAGGAGGAAGACTTCCTGTGTATGGAAGCGATGATGGAAAATAAGGCAGCATCCAGGCAAAGCAGGGCCAGAGGGGCCCAGGGCCAGGGAGCTGCTTCAGACCATCACAGAGAACATTCCAATCCAGGGCAGTCACTGTCAAGGGTCAGAAAGGACCTGCTGCTCTCCAAGAGTGAAGCAGACAGCCAGGCTGCGGGTTTCTTCCCAAACTTCCTTTGAATCTAGGGATCCTAGAATATTTTAAATGGGGAACACAGAATGTCAGAGCAGAGGGGAATGTATTAGAACATAGAACACAAGTCTTCAGACCTGGAAAGGACATTAGAACATAGAGCACAGAACGTGGCAACTTAGAAGAGACAGAGAACACACAGTCAGTCTATAGACCTTTATTAAGCACCTACTATTTGCCAGGCTCTGTGCTCGGCCTTTACAATTCACTTCCAGTTTGCCCTGTCTATACCTTCTTTGTACACAGTCTCCCACATCAGATTGTAAACTCCTGGAGGGCAGGGGCTCATTTGGCCCTTCTTGGTCATTCAAGCGCCTGGCACATAGTAGGTGCTTGTTGAGTTGACAACTTGATTTAACTTGATTTGGTGATTTAAATCCAAAAGCCAAATAATTTATAATAATTAAGTAAACAATTAGAGTTAAATGATTTATTAGCCAAAAAGGCATAATAAATGGATCAATGGACTCCCAGTCAGTCCAAAGACCCAGAAAACAGAATGAGACTGATTTTTATGTATTAAAAACAAGTAAATAAGACCAATTAATTAAAAGAAAACAATGAACCAGGATACAAAATTAGGTAATCTGATTTCTGATTGGAGAAAAGATTTGGGACTTTCCAAGTTGGGAGGAGGAGAGTAAAAAGATACAATTCCTTGAATTCAAAAAACAAGGTGTCTCCCTCCCCCAAGTGTCTGTAAACAATCAAAGGAACATGAAAACAATAACTGACTGACCAGCATGGGACCAGTTTTCAGATAAGACTTGGTGTGTTTGTCCTTTGCTCTAGAAGAGGGCCTCAGCATCAGGGACATGATGACTTTGCAGTTGACTGATTCGAGGGAGGAAGGGCTGTGCAAGGTCACCAGCCTCCCTTTGTGCTGCAGAGCCATCTGGGTCTAGGAGCTAGATATTCAGCAGGACAGCTGGAGATGGCCCAGGATGCAATGGGAGACCCTAGTTTTTTAGGCTAATGCCTTTAAAGGTTCTCACTTAGAGTGAGGTAGCACCCATTCAGTGAATAGGCCTCTTTAAGAAGACAATCAAGGGATGGAATTTTAATTTGAAGAAAGAGAAAAAAAAAATCAAGCTGAGAGTGAAATGCCCATGGCCTCATATACTAAGCACCTGTATGTAACAAGTTTGAAAATTACTAAATTCTTCCTGAACTCCTACATGCTTAACCAAGAGCCCCTCTTTTGTGAGAAACAGACCTGGCCATACTTCTGTAATGGAAATGTAAATTTTTAAGATCTTCCCTGCCCCTAGGCTAAAGTGCACCTGAAGCCTGGGGAGGGAGGCTTGTTTTTCAGTAGATACTATTTGATTGGCCAGTGGGTCAATAAGGTTGTTACATTCTCTGAGCCAGGAGAAGTCTATATAAGTCCTGATGTGTAGCTTTGTTTTGGGACTCACTTTGAGAAGTGTTCTGTGATTTGATCAGATGAGACTCTGGGAAGCCATTGTTGAGAGTCCCCCAGCTTTGACAAACCCAGATGTTGAAACCCAGATGTTGATTTGGTATGGATGTAATGGTTGGACAGTTTTAAAACTGTCTTCTTGATCTGTTTTTCTGTCTTGATAATTCTGTCTGTGTACTCTGAAGTTCGAGGTGCTGACCTTTTTCCCCTGAACTAGGTAAACATACGTATTTGACTGATTAAAATAAGCTTGTTATCCCATTTTGAGTTGCTTTCCTTTATCAAAGCAGATCTAAGAACCTGTGTTGGCAGACACCCTGGGGATGCTGGGGTGCTTGCTGCTACAACTTCCTGATAAGATGTCAGAATGATCCTGGACGTCTGGGTCCCACAATAAATCAGGGCAAGGAGTCTTACAACTGTCCAGACCAAGTCCTGGCTCCAACGGATGTGCTTATCTACCATTGTCAGACTAACTTTACTTCCCACAAGACTAACTTTGTTTCCCACACCTATTTTTGGTGTTTTTTGACTTTAAATATCCCCCCTTTCCCTATAGTTGGGGCAGCTCTCCTAAGGTTTCCTTGGGAGACTGTCGCTGGCCAGCTCAATAAACTCATGCTCAGAATAATTGACTAGGCTTGGGTTCTTTTTTTCTACATGTCCATTTCAAGAGGAGAAGACTCTCAGGGTTGCTGTTCCAAAGAGAAAGTTACCAGTGACCTAGATAAGATGTCACAGTAGCTTGAGATGTTCAATTTTGAGAAAACTCCTTGCCTCAATCTTTGGGTCTGGCCAGGTTTCTGGTCAGCATATCCTAGGTCCTTAGTTAAGGGGTCTCTGAGCAGCAGGAAGAGGGGTCTGGCTTCCCAGCCATGCAGGGTAGGATCAAACAATGCATTAAAGTTTTCTCACAGTTCCCATAATTGAGTAGATTGAACTAGACCCATAAATGAATAGAAAGGGAACTGAGCTAGATAGAGCCAGAATTGAGTCACGAGATGAAGTCAGAGGGCTTCACTCACTTCCCAAAATTAATCACTTGCTGTTTTAATTCCCTTACTATCCTCGAGGAGCTTTCAATCTAACCAGGAAAGACTGGTGAAAAGGCATGGGGCCAGAGAAGGTCAACCTTGGTTTATTCCATCTGTGAAGAATTACATTATGATGCTGAGACTGTCTTGGTGTTTGAAAGACTGGATAGGACTGGGAAAAGCTAAGGTTGAAATGTGGCCCATGACAAATTAATTTTTAAAAAACAAGTCATTTATTTTAGATGAGAACAAGGAAGTAATAGGGCTTATCAGCTTGGGGCAATGGCATAATGTTAACACACTTAGAGGAAACCATGACTCAAGGTCCATTTTACTTCTCTATTTTCTATCAACAAGAATGATTTTTCTGCTAGAGAAGATAAAATAAACAGGGACAAAAAGGTGTGCTTGAGAGGGGAATTCTTGTTTGGATGTAGGTTGCACTAAATGGAACTGTGATTAAGTGAATGGAATCTTACTTTGAATAAGAAGAGAGATTAAGAAGTCCTAATGACATTCAATGAATTCAAGACTTAAGAACCTAGAGACTGAAATGACCTGTTTTAATCCTGCCCATCTGACTGGCCTCCAAAAAGAGCTGAGAAGCTCACCATGGCCCTAGGTGCCAAGAAATTAGAACTGGATGGCACCACAGAGGCCATGAGGTCAATTACCTCCAATTGCAGAAGGGGAAATTGAGTGCCAGAGATGAGAAGGTGACTTCCCTGAGGTCACTGTGTTGTGCCGAAAAATTGGCTAGCAAGCAAGACCCGGAAATAAATGTAATGAATGTGGATTTAATGAGGTCCTGGACTGGAGACTCAGATCAGACAGCCCCAAGCAGGGGTAGAGCAAGAGTATTTAAAGATAAAAACCACAAAGTAATGGTCAGATCTATACAAAAGCAGAAAGTTACAGAAGCAGAGGAATGCAATTGGTTAACACTCAGTTTAAGACATTATATGGAATATGGTTAGGTTTCAATTTCCCAGAACAGGGTGGGTGACAATGCCTTGGGAGATTTCCAAGAGATATGCCTGGGACCCAGACTTTACATCCCTGAAGGAGGGAGCACAAGATGGAGGGTGAATTGAAATAGGATACAACAATTGGAATAAGAAAGAGCTTTAAACCCAAGTCCATTCATTCCAAATCCAAGGCTCTCTCTATTCAAGACCATGATTCTCCTCTCCTTGTGTGATCTGGAGGAAGAGTAGAGAAGAGATGAGGAACTGATGAGGGATAGCTCCCAATAGGTTCAGCAGGAATTCTGATCTTATCTAAGACCAGACAACCTGCAATATCATCTGGAAAGAATTCAAGGTCTCAGGTTTAATTGGAGTGAGAGTTTTAGAAGTTTATTTTTATGCTTCATAGAAGCGGACAGAAGTGGGCATGAGTCCTTAGGGGACCTGCAAGTGAGAGGGATACAGGCTTTTACTTTTAAAGGGTAGGGCTGCCACTGTCAGGGCTGGAGGGATGGAGGGAAGGGACCTCAGTGCATAGATAAGGTTAGGGCTGACTGAGAGGAACTTGTGACTTTAGTGCATAGATAGTTTAGATGAGATTTGGGCCAGACTGGAGGAGATTAAGTAAGAACAAAGGAGTCACAAGTTGTTGCCTAGGCAGAGTTCAGATAGGGGGAAGGGGCAGAATTTGAGGCTGGGAAAGGGAAATGTGATTTTACAGACTGGTTTTACAAATTGATGTTACAAAGTTTTACAGACTGATGTTACTACAAATTGATTTAGACCCCAGGTACCCCATCATTCCCCCCTTAAACAGATGGGGCCCAAATTCATTTGGGGCAGAGGCGACTGTGTCATCTTGAACTGCTTCCAGCTGGGAAGGGATGTAGAATTGTCCCTGACTCTTGGGGTCCCATCCTTTAAGGGGTGGGGTTGGTGGCCAATGTCTGGAATTTGGCAGAGGCCAGATCCAAGGGGTGAGGGGTAGTGACTTCGGGTAACGGTTGACATCCAGCCTGTGCAATCAACTGCAAATGGAAAGCACTGAGCCTAGAAGAGACAAACTTAGCAAGGAGGTTAAGCAGACTATGATTAGGAGTGGGACCAGGAAAGGGGCCAGTATAGGGAAAAGCCAGGACCACCATGAGGAAGAGGAGGAACCTGGTGCACTTAGGGCTTCATGAAGTTCTTCCATCCAATTGGCCTTTTCCAGTATATTTTTGGTGCGGAGTTCTACCTGTCGAGAATTATTGATATTCATGCAGCAGGAGGTGTTAGCTAGGGCACAAACACCCCCACCTAAAGGCCAGAAGATAATCTAAGGCTATGTGATTGTCCAGGACCACATTGGCCAGGGAATCCAGAGACTGCTGGATTTCCCAAAGGCTAAATGCAGTCTTGGTTGCCAAAGCATGAGATATTTTTATCCCTTTTGAAGATAACAAAGAACATTGTCCCCCAAACCCCGTTTAACTCATTTTAAAGGAGAAGTGCTGGGCTTAGTGATGTTATAAATAGTCAGAGGGGGTGAAAGAAATCCCAGGGAGCACATACCTTGTCCCCAGGTCCCTCGTCCCTCTGACCCACCCATCCCACAAAGAAAGGAATATCCTTGGGGAGCACAAATGGGGCCCATTTGTAGTAGGCCTTGAACATGAAGGCTCCATGGGTCAGTTAGATTACATGACAATGTCCCTGGCTGAAAAGTCACCTGCAAGGGAAGGGTGCTGAGCCTAAAAGACACAAATCTAGCAAAAGGATTAAACAAACAAGGACCAAAAAGGACTAAGAGAAAAATGACCGGAAGTGGGGTGAGTATGGGCTAGTAGAACCCCTTACTCAGACTATTTCACTGTCCTTTATATTTTCCCATAGAGTAGGCCTTTTAAAATCCCACTAGAGATTTAAAATTTTTACTAAAAGTATTTTCCCTCCTTTTAAAACAGTTTGAGATTCATAAAACTTTTAGAATGATCTTAAGCAGTTTGCATAACTTTCTGCACATGTTCTAATCCTAGATGAAAATAATATTAGATTTTCCAGTAGGCTAACATGAAAGAGCTCACATCTTTTACTGACTCCTTGTTCTGATCATAGAAACCTGCTATAGAAGGAAAAAAAACAGGGACCTGTGACATTCCAAATATGACAGGATAAAACATCCTTGATTCTGTTTAAATTCAGGTTAGTTACAGAGATCAAGCCAGGCAGTATCCATTCCACCTCAATGCTAGACTCAGGAATAGGTGGGGAACATTCCTTTTCAAAGGAACCCCATGGGTAAACTGAGCCAGGAGGGATCCCATCCCAGACAGAGGCTAAGATTGTCCCTTCTGCCTTTACCAAATGGAGACTTCCACCTGTCCACAGTACAAGGATCACATTCCTCTGAGTAGCTCATGGCATTTTCTCTCAGATACTGATTTACTGCAGACAACTACACCCAAATTTAAATTCAAAATAAAATTTAGTTATGGTCCCAAATGCCTTTTACCTTAAACAACAAGCCTCACCAATCACAGCTTAGAGTCAATTATAATTATTTCTATTCTCTCGTAGCTGAAATAAGCAATAAAGATTTATCAGGTCATTTACCTTCTTTCCTTCTGAAATCTGAAAGCCAATTGATAAAAATCCTTTTTAATCCTTGCAACTTTTTAGCAAGTTAGGTTCATTTAAAAGCTACATGACTAAAACTGTTCCTTTCCCAATGACCTTGCTTAACAGAGATAGTTTCCGGGGGATTTGGCAGTTTTATGCCCCTGTTTAGCCAATTCTCATACATGCTGGAGAACTGTTCTGAATGGGCAGAACTAGCCAGAATAAAGTTGTCACAGTTTTAAGTTTTAGCATTAAAACAGTAGCCCAATAACTTAGTTAACAGTCTTACAATTTTAAACAATCTTGACTGAAACTTCCTTTTAAACAAAGACAGACTTGGAAGCTTAAGATTTTCCCAAATTACAATACTCCAAAACTCTAGGAGAAACTGCTTCTCATACAGCATAGATAGTACAGCTATTTACCAGTAACAATATCATAAACAATTATCATGTTCTTAAATTTGAACTTTGAAATAAAAATAAAAGAATTACCAATATAATGACCTTAAAATTCCACACGAAGTTACACAGAACTAAAATCTTTTTTTTTTATGCCATACAACCAATCAACTTATCACTAGAAATCAATTACATTCTGGAATCTCACATAGATGGAGAATGTGGTGATGCATAAACCTTCAAATTAACATAATTACATTCTTAGATGAAGCAAGCTTGAAAATTAAATCCCTAAATTGTTCTTTCCCTTTTTTTCAGGAGTTCTTATTGGCTAAATAAACATTATAACATAGGATTAGCAGACCTGATAAAGTAACATAGCTAGTTTTACACAACTTTTTCTCTTAGTTTCAACAAAATTCAGATTGAAAACTGTTTTTTGTCACTCAATTTTTACAGTATAAGAGGATTTTACAATTTAGAGATACCATAATAAAACAATGATATTATGACATTAATTGCATTTCCAATTCATCACATACCAAAATTATTGATAGAAAATTAGGCTTACCAAGTTCAGAGGCTTTTCTCCTCTCCCCACAGTTGCAGAGCTTGGTTGTGGACCCAGGGGTTTGATTTCAGGGTACCCAGGGGCCCTTCCTTATCTGATCTGGTGAGAGAGGCTTTAACAAAATCTGCTCAAATGTTTTTAGCTGTTCTAACTTTTACTCCAATAAATTTTATGTGTTCACTACTTAGAAACTTCTTTGAAAGTGATAGCTTTGACTTCCCTAGCAAGGGGAGGGGGAGTGTCGACTACTCCCTTATCACAGTTCTAGAGAAACCAAAAACCTCACCTTTCGTATCAAATCTTAGAAAATATTCCAATTTGCCTAAATGCCAAATAGTAAAATGAATTCTGACTTTTCTTTAGCATCAAATTAGGAGTGACACTTTTCAAAAATTACCAGAATGCATTCAGTTGCCTTTTAGTTGCATTCTGTTACACAAAACTTTCCTCTTTTAGGCAGGAAATAGTTAAATGTTAGTCTACCTGCCTCTTTGTTCTGAGGGAGAAGATTCCCTCCCTTTCTTATCACCTTCTCCTTACTCCACTTGGCCAGGGTGAAATGAAGAGGAGGAGATATTCAAACTTTTAAAGATCTTAAAACTTTTGTTCACAAACAAGACAATATTTTGCTTTCTTTCTCTCCCTCTCCAGCCTGCATTCAGCAGCAGGGGAAAGGAGGAGGAGGGAAAGAGATATCAGCATTTCAAAGGAATGTCCTGCAGTCCCCCTGCAGTTTAAATCTTAGAGATGTCAGATTACTCACACACACTCATTCACAGAAAGAGAGAGAGAGAGAGAGAGAGAGAGAGAGAGAGA
>NW_027185797.1:39726789-39755625 GCF_028583685.1 Petaurus breviceps papuanus
CAGGTAAGATTGCTTTGAGA
This sequence comes from Petaurus breviceps papuanus, assembly GCF_028583685.1. Classification (NCBI taxonomy): domain Eukaryota; kingdom Metazoa; phylum Chordata; class Mammalia; order Diprotodontia; family Petauridae; genus Petaurus; species Petaurus breviceps. Next base: position 39,726,810 of record NW_027185797.1, read on the forward strand.
TAGCCTAGTGTAGCAGCAAGCACCCCAAGTGTCCTCAGGGTGGCTGCCAATACAGGTTCTTAGATCTGCTTTGTTAAAGGAAAGCAACTCAAAATTGGTTAACAAGCTTACTTTAATCAGTCAAGGGTAAAAAGAGTGAGAGTTGTAGAAGTTTATTTTTATGCTTCATAGAAGCAGGCAGAAGCAGGCATGAGTCCTTAGGGGACCTGCAAGTGAGAGGGGTACATGCTTTTACTTTTAAAGGGTAGGGCTGCCATTGTCAGGGCTGACCAGATGAATGTAAGGGACTTCAGTGCATAGATAAAGGTTAGGGCTGACTGAGAGGAACTTGTGATTTCAGTGCATAGATAGTTTAGATGAGATTTGGGCCAGACAGGAGGAGATTAAGTAAGAACAGAGGAGTCACAAGGTGTTGCCTAGGTGAGTGCAGATAGGGGGAAGGGGCAGAGTTTGAGGCTGGGAAAGGGATTTTACAGATTACAATTTTACAATACAAATTGCAGTTACAATTGTACAAACTGGTTTTACAAATTGATTTAGACCCCAGGTACCCCATCAGAACCATATGTTTGAGATTGTTGTTGTAATTTTTTTTTTAATGGTGAGGAAGATGGATTCCACAAAAACTAAACCATTGAGGTTGGCATCCATTCGAAGTAAGATTGTGGAGTGAGTTATTAAAGAGATGGGTGGTGATCATTCAGAGAATTCAGGAAGAACTGATGAGTCGACTGAGCTCTTGGGCTTCATTACTAGGGTCAGCCAGCATTTATAGAACATTTCAAGTTTGTCAAAGAGATTTACAAGCATTATTTCATCTGATCCTTATGACAACCTTGGGAGGAAAGGGATTGTGTTATTATCCACATTTTACAGAGGAGGAAACTGAAGCAGACAAAGGTGGTGGACTTGCTCGGGCTCACACAGCCAGTAAGTGTCTGAGGCTGGATTTGAACTTGGGTCTTCCTGAATCATAGTCCAGCATTCTATCCACTCTATCTACTATCTGCCTCTTCTATCTTCTGCTGAATTCAACCCATTCCTGATCAAGAATCTCTCCTGCTTCCTCCCCAACAAAGAATAATCTAGCCTCTGATTGGAGACAACTAGGGTCACCAAGCAGCCTTCTGGAGGCAGCTCATTTTACTGTAGAATGAGTCTGACTGCTAGGGAGATTTTTGTTCCCAGTTTCTGCCTCAATCTGTATTTTCCATCGTGGTCATTCAGTCATTTTCAGCTATGCCTGACTCTGTGACTCCATTTGAGATTTTCTTGGCAGACACTGGAGGAGTTTGTCATTTCCTTCTCCTGTTCATTTTAAAGATGAGGAAACTGAGGAAGACAGAGTTAAGTGACTTGCTCAGGGTCACACAGTTAGTGTCTGAAGCTGACTTTGAACTCAGGTTTTCCTGAGTCCAGTGTTCTACCCACCACTCTACCTAGATGCCATCTTCCATCTAAATTCTAACTACTGATATTTCTCAAACCCTGAAATGAATCTGTGATCTCATCAATTTGGAGGTTTTCTCCAGTAAAGCACATAAATTGCTTCATAAATATATATTATATTCATAAATATCCCATCCACACCTGGCCACCCTGTGCATCTCTTCTCTGGACTCTCCCAAATTTTGCCACCAGGGGCTGCCCAATAAGAACAAAGAATGCATGAAACAAAGAAAAAGCTGGTCTCTGGGGCCAAAGAGAGTGGATCTAGCTCTTTCTGTATAAACAGCAGGCCTTCCCAGAGTGGAAGGAAGTCCCCAGGCCTGCTGGGACATGACTGGAGGCCTTTTCTGTTATCAGCCCATCCTCCAAAGTCATCACAAAGCTTTTCCATCACCCTCAGCTCCCTGTTCGAGATGCGATCCAGGGTGTTAATATCCTTCCTAAAATGGGGTGCCTGTGGCTGAACCTAGTATTCCCCATAGAGTCTCACTTGGGCAGAGGGCAAAGGGATTATCCCCTTCCTAGACCTGGGCTCGGGGACTGTCAAGGCAGTGCTGGCAGACCAGAGCTGCTTCTTGGTGCTGGGATTTTCTTCATTCATATGGAGCTCCCAGCCCAGGAGATGTCATCCATTCTCACTAGTTCATGTGAATGGCCGCCTAGGATTACCTCTTCGTTCCTACTCTTGGGAAGTGTTTTTTTAAGCCAAGTGTCTGTCCTAAGGCCCCTCCCAGCCCTGACATTCCCTGTTCTGAGGACCTCCCAGCTATAATAGTTCATATTCTACTGGAAATCATAATACGTTCTCTCACAGGGGATTTCCTTACAAAATGAAAATGCCACAGAATGGCTTTTCTTATCATTTTTACAGTGGTGTGGAGCAAGAACAACTGCCTGTGACTGTCTTTCCCAGATATTCTATGACTATGACTCTCTCAGGGAGAGGCTTCAGTCTAGGGGGATGGGGAAGCACATGAGGCAGGCAGCAGAAAGCCCAGCCCAGCTCAAGCCAGCCCTGCCCATTTGTCTGGCAGTCACAGCAGGGAGAAGTTGTCCAGGCCATGAGGCAGGGAATCAAGGTCCCCTTCTGGTCTCTGCCCCACCCTACCCAGCCCATCAGTGTTTGCCTTCTTCCTCTTAAGGAAGAAGTGGTCCTCATGGAACAAAACCTCTTTGTTGTACTAGCTGCCCCTTTATTAACCCCAGCTTATAAAATGGGAAGAAGAGTGGGAGAGAACTGGTTCTGCCCTATTTATCTTGAAGGAACCAGTGAGATCATGGAGACCAAAACCTTGGGTCAATTGTGTGAATTTAAGGGATTTTTTTCCTATAAAAGTTCACCTGGATAGGCTGGGCCCCAAGTGGAAGAGGTGGTAAAGGAGGAGGAAGAGGAAGGAAAGAAGGAAGGAATGAGAGAGAAGGAGGGAACGGGGAAGGGGAGGAGGGAAAGGAAGAATAGAGGGGAAGAAGAGTTGGGGTAGAAGGAGGAAGAAGAGGAGGAGGAGAAAAAAAGAGGGAGGAAGAAGAGTAATAAGGAGGGGGAGAGGAGAAGGAGGAGGTCAAGCAGGATGAAACCTGGGAAGTCACAGGCGGCTCCCAAGAAGCCCAAACTGCTCCACATTCCATGGCTGGTTCTGCCCACACCAACGTTGTCCAGGTGCCAATGGGTTGGACACAGGAGCGTCTCAGGATAGTCACTGCTCCAGGTATCTCAGAGGGCAGTGAAAAGACTAATGGTGCCAAAGAGCACACCAGAGGCAGCTCACAGCTGGGGAAAGAGAGTGAGGTGTGGGGTCAGATGTTCTGAGTTTGAATCCCCACTCTGCCATTTGCTAGCTTGGAAAAGTCAATCTTCCTGGTGTCTCAGTTCTCCCTTATGAAATGTAATGGTTTGACTAGATAGTCTCTAGAATCATGAATCTGCTACTTACCACATGCTGACATTAGCCAAGTATCTTAACCCTGAACCTTACTTTGCTCATCTCTATGATGAAGGGACTGGATTAGATGTCTCCTATGGTTCTAGATTGGAGGTTCTTAACCTGGGATCTGGATTTGGGTTTTGTTAACCTTTTAATAACTATTTTAAAATAACTGATTTCCTTTGTAATCCCCTGTATTTTATTTATGAATTTTAAAACATTATTCTGAGAAGGGGTCCATAAGTTTTATTGGACTTCTTGAAAGGGGTCTGTGGCACAAAAAAACTCTGGCCTAGACCTGACCCAATAATCCCAGGTTCCAGCTCCTTACCAATGACCAATGGCATAACAAGTTTAAGAGCCCTTCAGTGCCTAGGAAGGAGGTGGCCCAGGTACTGAATTAAAGAATCCCAGACTGCTCTGGAAACTGAGGCTCAGAGAGGGGAAGGGATTTGCCAAAGAGCCAGTATTCAAAAGCAAATATGAGTCTTGATCCAAAGCTTCTCCTTCTACTGAAGATGTAAATGACCAGCAGAAATAACAAGACTTGCCATTTATCTGACCACCCTCCCCTCCATCTGACCATGGCTTATTTCAATAATTCAATTCAAGTATCTGCCATGTGTCAGGCTCTGGGCTGGGTTCCAGAGACATAGATACCAAAACTATAACAGATCCTATCCTCAGTGACTTTCTATTCTATTTGTTTATGACCTCATGAAGACTGCCTATGGCATCTTCTCCTCGCCAGGAAGGCATCCATGAAAAAAAGGACTGTTCTGAGCCCAGGCTGAGTAATTTCTTCAAATCTCTGAACTTGACTCAGCTGTCTGTCCAGAAACTTCAGTTTCTGGAAGGTGAGGACCCTGACCTAGTAACTTCTATCTCCTTCCAAGCCTGGGAGCATCAGACCTTGCCAATAAGGTCTTTGTAGACAGGACGCAGAGCTGAGGAAAGAAGGCTTGATTCAGTTCAACTCAACAAATGCTTATTAAACTATTAATATGCACTCAAGGCTAGAGACACAAAGATATGAAAACAATAAGAAGGGTACAAAGATTTATGTGAAAGGATAATTATAACCCTGTAAATGGAAAGAAGAAAAAGAATCAAAGCCAAGTGGTGCAATTATGACCAAGCTAGACCCCAGGAAGAAAAGTACTCTTTCTCTCCCTCGCTCCTATATAGGGGTGGGTGGCTGAGATGGCCATGAAATGCTGCATTTACTATTGGATTCTATTAATTTGTTGAATACTTTTACTATTTCCTGCTTTCTTCTTTCTTCCTTTTTTCTTCCTTCCTTTGTTACTTCCTTTTTTCCTTCGTGCCTTCCATTCTTTCATTTTTCTTTCCTTCTTTTTTCTTCCTTCTTTCCTCCCTTTCTTTTTTCTTTATTACTTTCTTTCTTCCTTCCCTCATTCCTTCCTTACTTTTTTCCTTCCTCCTTCTATTCTTTTATTCTATTTCTTCTTTCTTCTTTGCTAACACTGCCTTTAATAGCCTTTTCTCTGGCTTCCTTCAAGTCCCAGCTAAGATTCCAGAGCTCCTGGCCTGCAGATTGTAGGGGGACCAAGCAACCATTCAGAGGGTAATCACTGTTGCTTTGACCTGCTTGGATCTGGGTCACTCTCTTGGGTGGTGGTGCTGGGGTGTGTGGCAGTGTGCCAGAGCTTGGGGTGTCTGTAGAGAGGGCACCCTCCTCAGACCTCTGACAACATTTGTGAAAACCCCAGCGATTTGGGACATAGCTCTATCCACTCTGGAAGCAGAGTTCTACTGTGGCAAACAGCTCAAAAATCAAGTAATTGGTTGGCAAAATGAGCAAGGAGAGGAAGCACAATCAGACCATAGAATCCTTTTGGGGGGATGAAAAAGATCAAAACATGAAACCAGAAGTCAACAAAGTCAAAAGTCTTGCATCAAAAGCTTCCAAGAAAAATATGAATTGGTTACAGGCCACTGAGGAGCTCAAGAAGGATTTTGAAAATCAAGTAAGAGAAGTGGAGGAAAAATTGGGAAGAGAAATGAGAATGATACAAAAAAAAGTCATGAAAAATGAGTCAGCAACTTACTAAAGGAGACAAAAAAATACTGAAGAAGATAACATCTTAAAAAATAGACTAACTCAAATGGCAAAAGAGGCCCAAAAAGCCAATGAGGAGAAGAATGCCCTAAAAAGCCAAATTTGCCAGATGGAAAAGGAATTTCAAAAGCTCACTTAAGAGAATAATTCTTTCAAAATTAGATTGGAGCAAATGGAAGTTAATGACTTTATGAGAAATCAAGATAATATTAAACAGATCCAAACAAATGTAAAAATAAAAGGCAATGTGAAAGATCTCATTGGAAAAACCACTGACCTGGAAAATAGATCCAGGAGAGATAATTTAAAAATTATTGGACTACCTGAAAGCCATGATCAAAGAAAGAGCCTAGAAATCATCCTTCAAGAAATTCTCAAAGAAAATTTCACTGTAGATACTGTAGAACCAGAGGGCGAAATAGAAATTGAAAGAATTCACCAATCATCTCTTGAAAAAGACCACAAAAAGAAGACTCCTAGGAATATTATAACCAAATTCCAGAGTTCCCAGGTCAAGGAAAAAATATTACTAGTAGTCAGAAAGAAACAATTTGAGTATTGTGGAAACACAATCAGAATAACACGAGATCTAGCAGCTTCTACATTAAGGGATCAAAAGTATTGGAATATGATATTCTGCAGGTCAAAGGAGCTACGATTAAAACCAAGAATCACCTACCCAGAAAAACTGAGTATAATACTTCAGAGGAAAATATGGTCATTCAATGAAATAGAGGACTTTCAAGCATTCTTGTTGAAAAGATCAGAACTGAACATAAAATTTGATTTTCAAATACATGAAGCATGAGAAGGTAAACAGGAAAAAGAAATCATAAGGAACTTATTAAAGTTGAACTATCTACATTCCTACATGTAAAAAAGATAATTGTAACTCAGGAGACTTTTCTCAGTATGAGGATAATTGAAGATAATATATATGTATATATGTGTATATAGATATATGTATACATACATATATGGATGGATGGAAGAATGTATTGTGTATAAATACATATGTGAGTATGTATATGTGTGTGTACATGTATTCATAGACAGAGGGCACAGGATCAGTTGAATAGGAAGGGATGTTATCTAAAAAATAAAATTAAGAGGTGAGAGAATAATATAATAAGAGGAGAAAGAAATAGATAGGAGAGGGTAAATCATCTCATATAAAAGAGGAAAGAGAAAACTGTTACAATGGAGGGGAAGAACAGAAGGTGAAAGGGAATGGGTCAACCTTACTCTCATTGAATTTGGCTTAAGGAGGGAATAACATACACAGTCATTTGGGTATCTTACCCTACAGGAAAGTAGAGGGGAAGGGGAGAAGATGGGGGATGATAGAAGGGAGGGCAGATTGGAGGAGAAGGTAATTAAAATACACACTTTTGAAAAGGGACAGGGTCAAAGTAGAAAATAGAATAAGTGGGTGGCAGGATAGGATGGAGGGAAATATAGTTAGACTTTCACAATATAATTACTATGAAAATGTTTTGCATAACTACACATGTATAACCTATATTGAATTGCTTATCTTCCCAGTGGGGGAGGGTTAAGAGGGAAGAAGGGAAAGAATCTGGAAATTAAAGTTTTAAAAACAAATGTTAAAAAAAATTGTTTTCTTTTGTCTTTTACATTCAATGGGGAAATAAGATATACAGACACAGGGGTATAGAAATCGATCTTGTGGGGAGGCAGAGCCAAGATGGTGGCATACAAGCAGGAAAACTCTGTGAGCTCCCCCCATAACCACCTCAAATACCTATAAAATATGACTCTAAACAAATTTTAGGGCTACAGAACCCACAAAGTGACAGAGAGAAACAAATCTCCCACCAAAGGCAGCCAAGCAGGCAGACAGAAAGGGTCCATCACACCATGCTAAGAGCTAAGCCCAGCCCTGCATGAGCTTGCAGTTTCAGGCCCAAGGAAGCCCCAACCAGCCACAGCTAGAGTGGATTTAGAGATGGTGGATCACCAGCAGCTGTGGCAGTTTCCAGAATTATCAATACATAAATGCCAAAGAAAAAGTGAGAGGTCAGTGTAGACCTCTGTTGGAACTGGGGGGGGGGGGGGAGAAGGGAGGGGACAGAGCATGGTCCAGCCACTGCCCCTGGAGCAAGAAGTGGTGGAGGCATAGCAGCCATGCAGCGTGGCTGCTTCAGAGCTCCTGGCCTGAAGATTGTGGGGGGAACCAAATGACCATCTAGAGGATTATCACTCTCACTTTAACCTACTTGGATCTGGATTGCTGTCTTGGGTGGAGGTCCTGGGGTGTGTGACCAGCGAGTCAGAGCTTGAGAGGGCTGTAGAGAGGGCACCCAACTAATAGCTCTGGCAGCTGAAAAAACCCCAGTGACTTGGGACAAAGCTCTCCTCTCTGGAAGTAGAGTTCTACTGTGGCAAAAAGCTCAAAAATTGAGTGGCAACATGAGCAAGCAAAGCAACAAGGAAGCAAAGCAAGCACAGCAATCAAACCTTAGATTCCTTTTTTGGGGACAAAAAAGAATAAAAGCATGTAATGGGAAGAAGACAATGAAGTCAGAATTCCTGCACCAAAAGCTTCCAAGAAAAATATGAATTGGTTACAGGCCATGGAGGAACTCAAGAAGGATTTTTAAAATCAATTAAGACAAGTGGAGGAAAAATTGGGAAGAGAAATGAGAATGATGCAAAAAAAATCATGAAAAGAGAGTCAACCTGACTGAGGAAGATAACACCTTAAAAAATAGACTAACTCAAATGGCAAAAGAGGCCCAAAAAGCCAGTGAGGAGAAGAATGCCTTAAAAAGCTGAATTTGCCAGATGGGAAAAGAATCTCAAAAGCTCACTGAAGAGAATAATTCCTTCAGAATTAGATTGAAGCAAATGTAAGCTAATGACTTTATGAAAAATCAAGATAATATTAAACAGATCCAAAAAATGAAAAAAATAGAAGGCAATCTGAAAGATCTCACTGGAAAAACCACTGACCTGGAAAATAGATCCAGGAGAGAAAATTTTAAAATTATTGGACTACCTGAAAGCTAAGATAAAAAAAAAACCTATAAGTCATTCTTCAAGAAATTCTCAAGGAAAATTGCCCTGATATTTTAGAACCAGAGGGCAAAATAGAAATTTAAAGAATTCACCAATCACCTCTTGAAAAAGATCCCAAAAAGAAAACTCCTAGGAATATTATAGCCAGGTTCCAGAGTTCCCAGATCAAGGAGAAAATATTACAAGTGGCCAAGAAGAAACAATTTGAATATTATGGAAACATGATCAGGATAAGAGAGGATCTGGCAGCTTTTACACTGAGGGATCAAAGGGCTTGGAATATGTTATTCTAGACATCAAAGGAGCTAAGATTAAAACCAAGAATCACCTACCCAGCAAAACTGAGTATCATGTTCCAGGGGAAAATATGGTCATTCAATGAAATAGAGGATTTTCAAGCACTCTTGATAAAAAAACAAAAACAGAGTTGAATAGAAAATTTAATATTCAGATACAAGAAGCAAGATAAGCATGAGAAGGTAAACAGGGTAAAGAAATCATAAGGAACTTATCAAAGTTGAACTATTTACATCCCTACAAGGAAAAATGATAATTGTAACTGATGAAACTTTTCTCAATATGAAAATAGTTGAAGGGAATAGAAATAAAAATAAATGTCTATATCAGAGAGTATACGGGCATATGAATACATACGTGAATGTGTGTATATATGTTTACAGGTTTACATAGATAGAAGGCACAGGACCAATTTAACAGGAAGGGATGATATTTAAAAAGTGCAATTAAGAGGTGAGAGAGGAATATAATGAGAGGAGACGGGGAGAGACAGAATGGGGTAAACTATCTCATATAGAAGAGGCAAGGGGAAACTGTTACAATGGAGGGGAAGAAAAGGAAGACAAAAGGGAATGGGTCAACCTTACTCTCATTGAATTTGGCTTAGGGAGGGAATTACATACACACTAAATAGGGTATCTTATCCTACAGGAAAGTAGAGGGGATAGGGATAAGAGGTGGGATGTTAGAAGGGAGGGCAGATTGGGGGGAGAATAGTTGGAAGCACACACTTTTGAAAATGGACAGGGTCAAAGTAGAAAATAGAACAAGTGAGGAGCAGGATAAAATGGAAGGAAATATAGTCAGTCTTTCACAATATAGCCACTATGGAAATGTTTTGTGTAGCCACACCTGTGCAACTCATATTGAATTGCCTATCTTTCCAGTAAGGGCGGGTGAAGAAGGAAGAAGGGAAAGAATCTGGAATTCAAAGTTTTAAAATAAAATGTTTAAAATAATTTTTTACATGCAGCTGGGAAATAAGATACACAGGCACTGGGGTATGGGGATCCATCTTGCCCTTCTGGAAAGTTGGAGGGGGATGGGGGAAGATATAAGAGAGAGCAGATTGGGGGAGGGGGTATTAAGTGGGATGGCTGTTTTGGGGTGGTGAGTAGGAGAAAATTCGTAACTCAAAATCTTGTGGAAATGAATGTTGTAAACTAAAAATAAACATAAAATTTAAATTAAAAAAAGAAATCCATCTTGCTCTACTAGAAAATTAGAGGGGACATGGGGGAGTATATTAGATGGAGCAGATTGGGGGAAGAGGTATTCAGTATGCTCTCTGTCTTGGGGTGGGTGTAGTGTAAAGACAGGGAGAAAATTTGTAACTCAAAATCTTGTGGCAATGAATGTTGAAAACTAAAAATAAATTTAAAAAATAAAGAAAAATTTTTTTAAAAAGAGAAGTAGTCTGTTTTTTAAAAGATTTTTCTGTCAAGGTTAGAGCAAGACAATGAAAAATAGAACAAAAAAAGGATAAAGATGTTTTCTTCCTTTATCTTGAGAAGAGAAAACTCTCAGGAAGATCCTTTATTTAGTGTAATGAGATAACAGAATGTTGAGTGAAAAAGAACTCAGTTTGTAGTCATGGTCAAAGGTGACTTTGGCTTTAAACTTTGTTATAACTTTCAATCTTCAGAAAGCAAGCTAAGACCTTCAGAGGGATGTGGCTTCTATAAGGATTATTATCAACAGTTCTACAGTACAGCATAGACTTTCTGAAGATGAAAGGAGAACAAGAAGACACCTCCCTCCCCCCCCCCCAAAAAAAAACCCAGCTGCTAACCATTGCTAGGAATAAAAACTTGTTATGAGCAAGACAATACAAAGACTGGAGTTCTCAAGATAGGAAAGAAGGTAATTTTTACTAATGAAACACATTTTCCAAACAGGGCTATATTAAAAGTGTTGTCAGAAGGAGTTCAAGTAAGCATATGAAATCTGACTATCTTTATTTCTGCAAAATATCCACCTAAAAAATATTTGGGGTTTTTTTTTTTTGTTTGTTTCTGGTGAATCCAGAAGTCTCCATTGAGAGAATGATGAAATCTAATCAATCTATTGATATACTGAGAAGCAGAATAGATTTAGATGAGAATGATAATTAGCATTTGTATAGTGTTTTAAGATTTACAAAGCACATTTTATATATGTATATTTGTAATTTCATTTGGTCTGCACAACAGCCTAGGAAGTAGGGGCTATTTTTATCCTCATTTTACAGATGAGAAAACTAAGGCAGGCAAAGGTTAAGTGACTTGTCACACAACTCATAAGGGACAGAGACCAGATTTTAACTCAGGGCTCCTTGACTCCAATCCCAGTGCTCTATCCACCTTACAACCCAGCTGAACAGAATTGTCTTGGTATTACATAAATTCCCAAGTGGAGATGGAATACTGCAGCACCTCATTTCACGAGCCAGTCAATAAACGTTCATGAAGTATCAACTACGTTCCAGGCATTACGCTAAGTTCTAGGGATGCAAGGAAAGGCAAAAGACAATGCTTAACGTCAAGGAACTCACAGTCAGCATGGGAGAGGCAACACCCAACTATGTACAAACACGCTACACACAGGACAAACTGGTAAGGAACTGATCAGCAGAGGGAAGTCACAAGAATTGAGAGAATGGAAAAGTCTTTCCACAGAAGGTGGGATTTTAGTGGGACTTTAAGGAAATCAGGAGGTGAAGATGAGGAAGGAGAACTTTACAAGCATGGGGGACAGCTCCCATGCACATGAAAATGCCTAGAGTTGGCAAATGGAGTACCTTGTTTGAGGAACAGCAAGGAGGCGAGTGTCACTGTATTGAGCTATTACATTTATCATTAAGAACTGTGTTAATGGCCAGGAGGAGTATAAGTTGTCAAAATACTGGAAAAGTGGGGGAGGGTACAGATTTTGAAGGGAGTGTCAAACAGAAAATTTAATATTTGATCCTGGAGACAACAAGAAATCACTGGAGTTTATTGAATAGAAATGGGGATGACGTCGTCAGACCTGTTGCTTCATGTTGACCATTGAATAGAATATGGACTGGAGTGAGGAGAAACTTGAAGGAAAACCACCAAGCAATAATCTAGGTGTGATGTGATGGAGGTCTATACCAGAGTGGCAGCAATTTCAGAAGAGAGAAGGGGCCATATGTGAGAGATAATGTGAAGGCAAAATCAACAGGCCTTAGCAACAGATTAGATGGGGTGGGGGGGACACCCTGAGGAATTGGGAATGACATTTAGGTTTCAGGATCATGAAGTTGGGGAGATGGTGATGCCCTAGATATTAATGGGAAGTTTGGAAGATGGAAAAGTTTGGGGGCAAAGATAATGAGACATGTTGAGTTTAAGATGTCTACTGAACATCTAGTTTGAGATATCCAACAGGCAGTTGGAGATGTGAGCATGGAGGCCAGCAGACAGGTTAGGGAAGGGTAAGTATTCATGGGCATCAGCATAGATAATTAAATCCATGGAAGCTGTTGAGATCACCAAGTGAAACAGCATAGAGGGAAAAGAGAAAACATCTCAGGAGAGAGTTTTGTGGGACATCCACAGATATCTAACATCGAGATGAAGATCTAGCAAAGGAGACTTGCTGTTGTTGTTCATCCCTCCTTCTCAGAGAGGACCAATAATATCAGGAGGGTGACATCTTGACTTGCAAGTGAAGTGGATTTAAGTGAGGCGGGGCTGTGAAAAATCATCAGCCTCACTCTCTCCTCCAGAGTCATTGGAGGCCAGTGGCAAGACATAGGTATGGACAAGTGGCAATGGCCCTGGATGCAGTGGGAGATCTTGGCCTTTTTAAGCTTGGTCTTTCCTAGGTCTCAGGTTATCTGAGGCAACACCCATTCAGTAGTTAAAGGCTAGGTTGAGAATTGAAGTAAAAGGTGGCCTAGTTTGCCTTCACAGAAGAATCAGTCTGAGAGGGGAATACCCTCAGTTTCTGGCCAAAACAGAAACAATTGCTATTTACACACACTCTGAGCCATCAAAATATAATCAAAGAGCTAATGAGGCTTGGGCTGGGGCCTGTTATTGGCCAATCAGTGAGAGTCACAGTCATTTGGATTTAAAGGTATAGTCAAATCACTCCATTTGAATCTCAATGGGCTTTATCAAACCTGGTTTTCCAGAGTCATATATCAAGAAATCATAACTGAAAACCACTTGAGACAAAAGAGTTAATTGTTCCAGTTTTTTTTAAATGGTAGAATAAAACTAGTAGGGAAGAAAAACTCTAGTCCCCAAACCCCAAAATACCTTGGGAAGAATAAGCAATCAAAATTTACGTTTCTTTGGACAGAGCCCTCACATGGAGTGGATGGAGGAGAAGGAGGAAGAAATAAAAGCATTGCCTAACTGGAACCGACCCATTAGGTCCACCAGAGGGCAACTACTCTCAGATTGTTGTTTGTCTTTCATTCTTGAAGAGGACCAATGACATCAGGAGGGTGATGTCTGGACTTCTACATGAGACAAAAGAGTGGTCACATAGGTAAAAGGATAACCAACAGAGATCAGTGTCATTAAAACCTAGCAAAAAGAGAGTATCAAGGAGGAGAAAATGATAAACATTGTCAAAGGCTGCAGAGAGGTCAAGGAGAATGAGGATTAAGAAGAGGCCATTAGATTTGGCAACAAAGATCATCAGTCACTTTAAGAAAGTAGTTTCTATTGAATTAAGAAGTCAGAAGTCTAACTGCACAGAGATGAGAGGAGATTGAGATAAAAGGAATTGGGGGGTCTAGATCATAGAAAGCCTCCTATCTGGGAGAAAAAGGAGGAAAGAGAGGTGGAATGTAGCCACTGGGGATGTGTGATTCAAATGAGGTTTTTTGGAGGATGTTAAGAGACATGAGCATTTGTAGGCAGTAGAGAAGGGTTAGGGTTAGGGACCAGTAGACAAGGAAAGTTTGAAGATTAGTGATAGAGTGGGGATGACAGAAGGAGAAATCTGCTGGAGAAGATAGGATGGAATGGGATTACTTTTCCAGATAGATGGGTTAGACTTGGTAGGTAGTAAGGTCACCTCTTCATATAAGACAAGGATTAAGGAAGAGATAGTGGAAGAAAGCATATGATCTGAGAAGAAAAGAAGGGAAGAAGAAGGACCATTTGGAGAATTTCCTCCGTTTTTTCTATAAAATGCAAGGCCAGTCTCAACAGCCGAGGTGGTGGAGAGAAAGGGAGCCATGAGAAGTTTAAGGAGGGATGAAAAGGTTGGAAGAGCCAAATGGTGAATCAGGTAGTGAGTTAATTAGAAAGGTGTAAAAGAATTGCCTTGCAGCAGTGAGGGCCCACTTGAGGCTGTGTAATATAACTTGTAGTGGACCCCATCAGAACAGTTGTGTGATTTTCTCCTGTTTTGTTCAACAGTGTGTGTGCAGGAGTTAAGGCAGTGAGTAGTGGGAATGATTCAATACTGAGGTTTGACAGGATAAGATCTTAGATAAAATAAGAAAGCCAAGGAGTCCAAAGCAGAGGACAGCATGGAGTTAGATCGATCAATCAAGGGATCAAGAAGGCAGAAAGAGAAAAGTGTAGTTAGTGTAGAAGTAATGGGGAAGAAATGGGAAAGAAAACTGGGGTCAGGGGACTGTAGGAAGAAGGTTTGGAGGAAGAACAAAGTTTGGAATTGCAAAGTAGAAGGAGAAGTGGAGTGACAATAGACTGTCCAGGAAATGTCAGAGTTTGTGAACACCAAAGTGAAGCATTTGTGAGTACATCAAGGACATAACCATCTCTGTGTATGGTTTAGGACTAGATCATGGACAATGAGGTGGAGGAACTGTGAGGTTAAGATATTGGGATATGTAGAAGTGTGAGGACAGGAGTCACGAAGGAGAGAAAGACTGTGAACTAGGGACTGAATTCATTGAGTAGAAGACTGTCCTAGAGGCCTTTAGACAACAGCTACCTAAGTCTTGATTGAGTGGCAGATATGGATTGTGTAAGCCTCAAAACAGGAGGGTTTTCTGAGTGATGGTGATAGAGGGATCCCTGACACACCCTTGCTCCACACTGCATATCATGAAAGATTATTCAGGGGATGGACATAACTATATTATGGTGACCTGAAAACTCATCTAATTTAAATTCCCTTGATAAGTTATGGGCAATAATTAAGACAAGATCAGGGCAAATGGATTATACATCAAAGGTACACCTCATATCCAATGTGATAAAAATGTGACTTCATGATGATGGTGAAAGAACCCATGTTGAGGCAGCTAGGTGGCGCAGTGAATAGAACACCAGCCCTGGAGTCAGGAAGACCTGAGTTCAAATCCAGCCTTACTTAACAGACAAAAAACTAGCCGTGTGACCTTGGGCAAGTCACATACCCCCACTGCCCTCCAAAAAGTAAAAAAAAAAAAAAGAAGCCATGTCAAAATCTGGGAAAGTCAGTGCCATATTGTTTAAAATAGATGCAACAAAAAGGAGGCATATGGCATGCTAAAAAACCTTCATAAAATTCTAAAGAATTGTGAGTCTTATTGTGTAACTAATGAAAAGTAATTTCTTTCATTTTTTCACTTTGTCATGCCATGGTAACTAACCTGTATTTTATTGTTCACTTGTTTCAGTCATGCCCAAGTCTTCATGACATCATTTGGGGTTTTCTTGTCAAAGATACTGGAGTGGTTTGCCACTTCCTTCTCCAGCTCATCTGATAGATGAGGAAACTGGGGCAAACATAGTTAAGTGACACAGCTAGTAAGTGTCTGAGACCAGATTTGAACTACGGATGATGAGACTTCCTGACTCCAGACCTGGCACTCTATTCATTGTACCACCTAACTGCAACTGACCTGTATAGAAGGCTTTAAAACTTGCAAAGCACTTTACAGACATTCTCTGTTTGAGCTTCATAACAACTTTGTGAGGCAAGCACACAGCTCATGTCCCTATTTTACAGGTGAGGAAACTGAAGGTCTTGATGACTAAGGGTCACAGAGTGATGAGAATTGAGGAGGGGATTCTTCTGTTGTTCTGGTAACTTCCCTACCCTGGTCCTCTCAATGCATTGGCCCATTCGGGTTGTCTTGATCTAACTGCAATGGTTCTGCTTTCCTGCACACTTGTTGGGATTGTGCCCACTTTCTGCTGGATCCCATCCTAAATCCTATTGGGGCACCAACTACCAATGACCTCTATTCTATCTGGTCTTCCTTATGTATCTTTCAAATAACAGACTAGCCAAAATGTGCTATTTTTTAAATTTTATGAATATATTTTATTTTTAGATTACTTTCATTTCCAAATGTATCTCTGTCCCCGCCCCTACCCAGAGAGGCAGCCATCCTTTATAACAAAGATGTGAGACAGAAATAAAGAAAAAGCTGTTCAATAAAACTAAGCAATGGGGACAGTCTAACAGTTTATGAAAAGCTCCACACTCATGGTCCCCCATATAACTGCATTATCCTTAAAACAAAGCTAACAATGTCATAACAAATACCCCACTGGGGTCTTTCAGTTTTTTCCTGACAACTTATCCAGGAGTCAAGAGATGTGGGTTAAAGCTCTGGGTTGGAATCTTGGCCCTGTGATTTACCAGTGAGTGATGTGACCTCAGTTGAGTTTTTCAGCTTCCTGTGCTTTGGTATGTGAGGAGAAAGCCTTGGTCAAGTTGCTTCATCTACTTGATGAAATTACAAAATAGGGACCTTTGAAGGGCATTGCTCCTGGAATGAACCCTGGCACCTTGGTGAAAGGACACAGGGAACTCACCTGATTGGTCTCCAAGGACTGAAGGTGCCACCATGGTAGCTGGGAGTGGAGGGAAAACTGTCAGACTCTTCTGGTAGAGCTGGTCTCTTCTCCTTGGGCTATAAAAGTGAGCCATAAAACCCCAATTCTCATTTCTTTTCCCAGGTTTTCTCTACCTTGAATTTACAAGGTGAAAGGTAGCAGGTTGGGAGAAAGGAGTTGGCAGTGGTAGCCGGCAAGAGGAGAGGCTCTGAAAGTTGCTCCCTGTGCCTTCTTAGCATAACTCTGGCAAGCACTACCAAAGCTTGGCTAACAAAGATCCAAGCCCTATCTCTTCATCAAATTGACCAGGGCAAAGTCCCTTGATCAACCTACCCCCTTAAAGACCTTAATTATTATTTTGTAACAAGTGGGTAATTTCATTGCAAGGAACTCCCAGTGTGGAAACTCCCTCCAGCGATGCAGATGAGAACCTGCACTCACCAGCCTTAGAGAGCTACCTGGGACACCGAAGGTACAGTTATTGAAGTAATTTTGGTGTCACAGCCAAAAGGCAAGATTTTAACCAAGGTCTTCCTGACTGCACTATGTCATAGTGCTGGAGTCTTTGAACAGATGCAAAGTGCTTTGTGTATGACTGTCCCCATCCCCTCTCCAGGGGCAACTAGGTGATGCAATGGATAGAGCGCCTGAAAGTCAGGTGAGTTCAAATCTGACCTCAGACACTTACTAGCTATGTGACCCTGGACAAGTCACTCAACCCTGTTTTCCTCAGATGGAGCAGCAATTGGCAAACTGCTTCACTGTCTTTGCCAAGAAAACATTAAATGGGGTCACAGAGAGTCAGAAAAGATTGAACAACAGCAACAAATTCCTTCTCCATCAATCCTGTGATTCCTCTTGGGAAGTGGGATTACCTTTTCTCATCCAGAAGCAGGATGCCTCTCACATGTCACTGGGCTTGCCCGCAGCCCATCAGCAACCAATGACATCCTTCCTTCCGATTCCTGGGCTAGAGCCTTTGGGGAAAATTCCTCTATGGTCATGGTCAGGTAACTGCATTCTCTGGCTTTGACTTCTGCCTCAATCTCATCCCATAATGGTCATTTGTCTTGTAACATCCTGGGCTCCCCCTTAAAATCAGTCAGACAGTAAACAAACAGGTATGTCCTGTGTGCCAGGCACTGTGCTGAGTGCTAGGAATATAAAGAAAGGCAAACAATTATTGCTCCAAGACAGCTTGAAATCCGCACATTGGATCTGCTTGCTGTCCTAAGCATTGATTAAAAATGTTCTTGTCAAGAGCGCCCTGTTACTTCCCATGCGCATCTGCCACGAGCTCCCACCACAAGTCCCTTATCTACTCCATCCAGAATCCACCAGGAAGCACCAGGCGCCCCACTCTGCACACCCCCAAATCGCTGCCCTTAGCCCAGTGGAGTCGAAGGGAGCTGTAAGTGGACCCAGCAGTGGTCCTTGATTCATTCCCTCAATAAATCCCATTTCATTCTAGAGATGTGTGCCCTAACTGTCCTGTGCCTGTGTGTCCTCATTTAACAGTGCTTGGGGAAAACATCCAGAAACCTGCCACAAGAAAGAACATCAATGTGTATTCCATCTCTGAAGCAATGGATGCCTCTTTCCCCATCAATATTGATTCAGCCAATGGCATCTATGACCAATGTTAATACTGAATAAGTCAATTCAATGAGAATCCGGTTGAGGCAATCCAATAGAGTGGAAAGCACAAAGAATCTGGAGTCAGAGTTCAAGGGTTCAGATCCTGACTCTACACGTAGCTCTGCAGTCTCAAGCACATCATTCACCTCTCTAGACCTCAGTCTCTTTATCTGTAAGTGTAAGAGGTTGGACTAGATGACTCATAAAAGTCCCTTCGCTCTAAATCTATATGCTCCTGTGACACCCAGCTTCCATATCTTAATTTCTAGTGCACCCAAATCAAATTGAACAAAATTATGCCTGAGAAGAATTCCAATTATCAAACAAGAAAGAAGAAGGAAGGAAGAAAGGAAGGAAGGAAGGAAGGAAGGAAGGAAGGAAGGAAGGAAGGAAGGAAGGAAGGAAGGAAGGAAGGAAGGAAGGAAGGAAGGAAGAGAAAAAAAAGATATCAAAAAATATGGGACTGTTTGCCAGAATGTCCTTCCAGCTAAAAACAGGATTCAGAAAATCCTTGGTTTCCAAAGAGAAGGAGCTAACATTCTCCTGGAATGTAAAGGCTGGGGCCAGGACAGAAGTATTTTTTGTTTTTCTTTGTACACCCTCCTGCACATAGGACAGTGCCTTTGTACCACATAAGTGTCTAATAAAAACTTATGCCTTGGATTGAGAGAAATTCTTCCCAACAACAAGCTCCTCCTGATACAAAAATTTACCCACTTCATATCATCCTCACCCACAACTAATTTAGGTACTGAAGTCAGTCAGCCCAAATGGGCCAGACCTCAGACAACACCAGTAAAATCATTATAGTCCTGAAACCAGTTCCCTAGCTGGCAGATTATGATTCCAAAGTCTTTTGTCCCATGCACCTAGGAAGTAACCAGGTATTCCCTACACAGACATTTTTTATCAGTCCTTTGGATTGTAGCACAGATAGCATACATGAATAATGATTCACATATTATCTGCTGGTGTTTATTTTTGTTTTGTTTGTCTACTCAATCTGGTATAAAGGACAGCTTTTGCTTTGGTGGTAAAGGGGACAGCTGTGGGAGCAAGTAGGTAGCTAGAGATGTTGATTCAAAGGAAAGAGAAGAAGAAAAGAAAGAAGAAACTAATGAAACATGGGGTGGGGGTAGGGAGCAGAAGAAGGCAGGAGGAGGTGGGAAAGAGTCCAAGAAAACAGCACAATGTGGTCATGATTGTGCTATATTTAATATACATTTCAAAAATTGGACCTATGAATAGTTCACAATGGTATCCCCATGGCTTCTCCGCTGGTTTTCTTTGTATATCAAAATGCCTCCGTGTGTGTGTGTGTGTGTGTGTGTGTAAATAGCTGTTAAGTTCATAATTTTAAAAGATAAATCAAAATCAATACACGTTCTCTTCCTAACCCTTTGTCTCTTGCGCTCCTTTTCCTGTAATCATTTCAGGAAGGATTTCTTCTTTCAAAGAAGTTTTTCAAAGATTGAATCCCCATTCCTCTCACCCTGAACACAGTACACATTCAGACCCAATGGGATTTTCCCAAGAAGGTTTTTTTTTAAAACTAACGGATGAAACAGTGCTTTTTCCCAAACAAAAGTAACACCTAACATCCAATTTAAATCATCAAAATTAACACCAAAACTGATACCTATTGCCACAGGAGTGCAAGGATTGGTTCTTACCTGGTTTGTATCTCCCCTTGCGCCAAGCAAGGGGCAGCTAGGTGGTGAAGTGGACAGAGCACCAGGCCTGAAATCAGGAAGACTCATCTTTGAAGGTTTGTCCAAATGACCTGCAGCTGGCCCCCACTCTGGTTATGACACTTTCACCTGCCTTCTCTTCAAGATCTTGCTTCTGCTTTCTCCAGTCTTGGTTTTTCTTGGTACTTTTCTGCTGCTACCTACAGCTCATACATCCCCTGCCCCAAATCCACATTTATGCCCAGGTGGCAGAAACAGAAAAGCAGAAAAAGAACCATAGGAAAATCCATGGTCATCTTTTCCAATGCAAAGATTTCTCTCTACTTGACTGTCTTCCTTCCAGCTCCCCACTCCCATTAGGTATTCAACCATTCATTACTGAATGATAGCCACTGTGTCATTCACTCAAGTCCTCCTTCATTCTGGTGTAGAGCTGGCCCTATGGTCTATAAGGCTCTACCAGAAAGGCTTTGAGTCTGGACCTTGAGATGGATTGTACCTGCCATCTCATAGACTTAGAGTTGGAAGGGACAGCAGAGGCCATCTGGTCCAACCCCTTCATTTTAGAGAGAAGGAAACAGCTCTAGAGTAGTTCAATGGCTTCCCTTAGGTGGCGTGTGTAATCAATGAGAGAGGAGCATTTGGTCCAACTCTTTCATTTCACAACTCATAGAATTTAAGTGACTCATTCAGGGTCACTTACAACAGAGGTGGCATTTGAACTCAGGTTCAATGCTTCCAAATCTTATGCTCTGTCAACTGCATCAGCTTGTCTCCAATCCAAGATTCACAACAAAAAACACCTATGAAGGGCTGGCCACCAGGCGATATAACGTGTTTGGCCATGGGCCAGATAGGGATGTATGGATGGTGACTAGCATGGGAGAATGACAGATGCATTAGGGTGCAATTAGAGGTCTTGGAAGCATGGAAATTAATAATAATATAGGCAACAACAACGGTAATAGTAATAGACATTTATTCAATAATTACAGTGAAAAAAGTGCTTTACATACTTTTTTTTCTTGATATGCTCACAGAAATCCTAGGACACAGTATAATGTTATCTCCATTTCAAGGAGGGAAATGAGATCCAGGGAATGGAGATGGCCTGTCTAATATCACACAGCAAATAAATGGTGGAATTGGGACTCCAGTCCAGAACTTCTGAATCCAAGTAGAAAAAAGACTAAGTGGATGAGTTAATTGCGCAATAATTATCCTCATATGGCGATGACAGGGTCTGTTAAACAAAATATAAGGGGTTTGCACCCCCATCCTCATTAGCCACCTCTGGTGAGAAGTGCAGCAAGAAACCCTGAAGCATTCACATAAGGTTGATCTGTGGTTTGACACACCCCCCCCCCAGATGTCCCTCTATCAATCCCTCTCCAGGCCCCTTGGAATGCAAGAAATGACTTACAGAAGCAACACAGAGGCTATATAACCTCCAAGTCATAACAGAGCTGGGAGGGCTCTTAGAACATGGAATGTCAGAGCTACAAAGGCCTTTAGAATAGAGAATATAAACACTCAGAGGGTCCTTTAAACAGAGAATGCCAAAGATGGGAGGGTTTTTAGAACAGAGAATGTCAAAGGTGGGAGGGCCCTTAGAACAGGAAATGTCAGGGCTGGGAGGGCCCTTAGAACAGGGAATGTCAGGATTGGGAGGGCCCTTAGAACAGGGAAAGTGGTAGCTGTGGGGGACCTTAGAATAGGGAATGTTAGAGCAGGGAGGGACCTTAGAACATGGAATGGATAGACTTTAGAGCAGAGGACATAGAATGGCAAAGTTTAAAGGAATGTAAGAACATAGAACATGGCAGGTTAGGGCTCTAGAAGACCTCAAGGCACAGAATAGCAAAATTAGAAGGTTCTTAGAATACAGAATGACATGGCAATGTAAGAGCCAGAAGCACCCTTAGAGACCAGTCATGCCCCAAGGCAGGAGTCCCCTGCCTAGCCTGCAGCCCAGCCCAGTGTCTTTAAAATAGTGCTGGTGTCCCTGCTAGTATTTCTCTTCTCCAGGCTTCCTCCACTTCCTCCAACCCATCCTTGCATGACCCAATTTCCAGTCCTTTCCCCTGCCTGGCTGTCCTCTTTGACATGTTGTCCGGCGTGTTAGTCTCCCTCCCAAAATGTGTCTGATGAACTGGATATAAGCCTCCAGATGGGGTCTGACAGGGCCATAGGATTTTAGCAGCATTACCTCCCTCCACATGGACGCCAGACTTTGGCTACTCTGACAAGATGATCAAGGGATACCAGGGACAGTGTCCTGCTATCAGGCTCAAAGACTCAGTTCTCCCCCCGGGTACCTCATAATCTGGCTCCTTTTGGTGTGATGGGCCACTGGTAGATGCAGGACGCAGTGCACGACCATGGGGTTGGATATAACATCCAGGTGCTTTATTCTGTTCATAAAGAAGAAAAGTCAGGGGACGACTCAAGGGAACAATCTGTCTTAGAATCCGAGTATCTTGGAGTTGGGAGAACTCAAAATCATAGAATCTTAGACTCACCACATCTCAGAATCTTACATACAAGTTCAAAATATTAAATTCATAGCCTCAAGGAACATTAAATTCATATATTTTATTATAGACTCTTAGCATCACAGAATTTTAAAATGATGGAAGGTTTCCAAATCATGGAATTCCCAAACCTTCAAATTAGAAACTTCTTTGAGTCATTGGGTTATAAAGTGACACAAAGTTTAGGATCCTCCAGCTCTGGGCACCAGAGGAAGATGTCCAGGTCATGACCTGGGTTTGAATCCTGATGCTGCAATATGCCAGCTATGTAGACCACAGGCAAGTCACTTAACCTCCGTAAACTTCAGTTTCCTCAACTGCAAAATAAGGAGGTTGGACTGGGTGGTCTTTGATGTCCCCTTCAGGCTCATTCCATCTTGGACATCCTGAAATTCCATCTGTCTTCCCATTCCTGCCCCCAACATTTCTAGACCTTCCTTCTAAATGGATAAAGGAGGTAGGAATAGAGGCTTGGGACAGTTACTCTAGACCCCTTCTCTATTGGGGTCATCAAAGACCCAGCTCCCTCTGAACATACCTCATAGATGAGATCTTCTGGTGGGTCCTGGGGAGACAAACAGAAAGTGTTCACATCAGGGGTTGGGGATGCCACTGTTTATGAATTCTCATTTAGACCAAGTACCAAACCCTTGGCTCTTGACCTTCTGTGCCAGAGAGAGTCAAAGTTTGGGGTTGGGAATGGCAGCGTATCTCTCTGAAGCAAATGGGAGGGAAGGGCAGACCCCAAGGAAGTTAAAGGAGTGACCGAAGAAAGGAGTCCAACTAAGAGGAGCTGAGTATCGTTAACACAGAGAGGCCCAAGCCATGGACTAGGAAGGTGTTGACTTCACATCCCACAGAGAGAGGAGAAGAATCCCAGAGCATAGGCTGGAAAACATCAGGTATTAGATTCCTAGCAGAGGGAGAGAGCAGAAGGATGCCTGCAGTTTTTCCACCTCCACAGATGGGAGCTTCCCCCACCATAGCAGATGGGGAAGGAACCCAGGGAAGTTTTTCCAACCTTTGCAGGTCTGGTATGTCTCTGGGATCCTACAGCATCTATGGCCACAGATTCCGATTGATCTGGAGGGAGAGAAACCCAATATATCCAGAGGCAAGAACTGACCCTCGTGAGACCAGACCATGGCCTCTACATTTCTCCTTAGAGACCATCTTCTTCAGCCCCTCCCATTCTGCAGATTAAGAAACCGAGGCCCAGAGAGGTAAACAAATTTACCCATAAGTCATACAGAGTAAGTTAGCAGCAGAGCTAGGACTAGAATGTAGGTCATTTTGATTTTCACACCTGCAGTCTTGTTTTGGTTTGATTTGGTTTGGGAGGCAATGGGGTTAGGTGACTTGCCCAGGGTCACACAGCTAGTAAGTGCCTGAGGCCAAATTTAAACTCAGGTCTTCCTGACTCTAAGGCACCTGCCCCATGCCTGGACTCTTAACAGAACTTGCATTGGAGGGACAGGAGGGGAGCTTCTGGGCGATGGGGCTCTGGACTGTACCATGAGTGGCTCCACTTACCAAGAGTCTTTCCTCCTCTCGAATGCTCCTCTGACTTCTTTTCTGTGTCCCTGAAAGAGAGTGTTATTGTTATTCTGCCCCTGCCCCCTTCTGGGATGCTTCATTCCCAGGACTACAAAGTATGAACACGGGGCTCAGCCATTCTCACTCCTCTACCCACAAGACAAGACAGCAGGATTGAGAGCGAGCTAATCACCCTCTTTCTTTGAAATCCTCCCCACCCTTCAGGGCCATCTCTAATCCTACTTCTCCCCTGGAGCCCTCTGAGACTTACCCAGAACATTCATGGCCATGAACTCTCAAAGCACATTCCCGATATGCTCCTCACTCCATACTTTGCATACATAGCCCAGAAATTATGCCCTCGCCCACTATCCACCCCCCCAGTCATACCCCAGCCTAGCCCTCCAGTCTCATTTCCAGAGGCTTCATCTGGGATGAAGTAAAGAGAGTACACTAGACTGGGCTTAAGTACTGGCTGTGCGATCCTGGGCAGATGACCTCCCCCTTTCTGAGCCTCAGTTTCCTCATCTGTAAAATGGAAGAGAATGAAATCTATGCTGTGTCCCTCCAACTGTCCGCTACCTACCCCAGTGAGGAGAAGTCTCCATGAGCCCCAAAGAATAAAAACAACAGAAGCTATTATCATTTACAGGCTCTCTCAAAGCTGGGGGGGGGGGGTGGCCACAGGAAGGAGAAGAGAATGGTGCCTCAAAGGTCCTTGGCCTCCTAGGACCATCCCTTTAGGGCAGAGGCGATTTAGTCCAGCCCCTTGCTTTTACAAAAAAAAGCCAGCAATGTACAGAGAGATTAAGCGACTTGCCCAAAGTCTCAGGGTAGCAAGTGCAGAGCTAAAACTTGAACCCAGGTCCTCAGATGCCACATCCAGTCCCCCTCCCACTGACCCTCTGTGCCTTGGAATAGAACACAAAAGAGGTTGCTGAATGGATCCCCCAGGCAAGGAGCCTTCCTCCCATTCCAGAGGGTACCTTTTCCTGAAGACCAGGAAATACACCAGCCCCGAGGCAAGGGCAACAGCAGCCAGAACTCCAATCACAATGCCAGCAATGACCCCAGCAGACAGTGAGGCATCTTGCATACCCAGGGAAACAGGATTCAGATTTGTAACCCCGGACCACAAGGAGGAAGTAGGGACTCCAAGATATTCCTGGAGGGGGTGTCCAGGACATCCCCAGGAGGTGGGGAAGCCCAGGCAAATGGTAGGAGAA
This sequence comes from Petaurus breviceps papuanus, assembly GCF_028583685.1. Taxonomy (NCBI): domain Eukaryota; kingdom Metazoa; phylum Chordata; class Mammalia; order Diprotodontia; family Petauridae; genus Petaurus; species Petaurus breviceps. The sequence continues at coordinate 39,751,994 of NW_027185797.1, forward strand.
GGAGTCAGGGACATCCCAAGGGTGGTATGGTAAGCCTATGATGGGGGTGGGGGGAGCCAGGGACATCTCCTGGGGGTAAGCACCCAAGGACATGTTGGGAAGGATGAGAGACCCAGAGATATTTCTGGGGCAGTGAGCTGCCTGTTCTGAGGCAGGTGTGGAGCCCAGACCTATTCCCAGAGCATGAGGACCCAGAATCATCTCTCGAGAGTGGAATACATCTCCCCCCTTTTGGGGGTCTAGCAGGAGGTACTGACTGGGTAGATCACAAGCTCTACCAACCAAGTCTTCAACATCACAGGAACCCCCAAAGCATGGTGGCCTGGGGCTGACCTGGGGCTTCATATAGGGACTCCCTCCTTTGTCTGTGTTCTCAGTCCATGACCAGGAGGGACTAGATTTCTGAGATCTGTATCTCCCCAGGACCTCAAGGAAGGTGACAAGAGGGCTATAAACAAGCCCAGGGACTCACCAACCACCCTGATGGCGACTGTGGCTGAGCAGGACAGTTGGGTCAGGTTGTTCCATGCCAAGCATGTGTAAGATCCCTGATGATCCCAGGTCACAGTCTCTATAGTGAGCAGGGACCCAGACCGCTCCAATGAGTTGGTGCTATTGAGGGACCAGTGATACTGGGCAACCGGCTGAGAATGAGCCCTACATCGTAAGGTCAGATCTGAGCCAAGCTTAATCTCCATGCTGCTGCTCACACTGGACCCAGATCCCTGAGTGATATTGATAGCGTCAGGTCCATCTGTAAGAACAGGAAGGAAGCAAGGACAAAAGGCTCCACAGGATTGGAATCCTGGCTAGACCCCTTATTAGAGGTGTGACCCTGGGCAAGTCCCTTCCCTTTGGGCTTCATTTGTCTCATCTAAAATGAGGCAGTTGGACAAGATGATTTCCAAAGGTCTTCCCCATTCTACAATTCTCTGATTCTTGTGATCTCTGGTTTATTTGAAGTAGAAGGTAGGAAATGGGAATGAGACATAGTGCAATAGCATTGAACTTGGGAGTCAGGTAGCACCTGAGTTCAAATCCTGTCTCAGATACTTAGTAGTTGCATTACTCTAGTCAAATAGCTTCACCTCCCTGACTTGTAAGTGGCCTGAATTGTAAAATGGGGACAATAAGAGGCCTCCTGGGGACGCTGAGAGAATCAAATGAGAGAGCATATGTAAAGCATTTTGCAAACCTTAAGATACTATTTTAAACCTTAAACCTTTTTATTGTTAAATGTTTAAACCTCAAAATGCTTTTTATTATTATGTTTAAATATTTTTATTATTAAATGCTTAAACCTTAGAATGCTTTCTATTAGAAGGAAACTGATTGATAAAGAACTTAACACTCAAAGCTCTCCTTCCATGGAAGGAGTTGGCTCTGAGAGGCAGTGTGCTCTCCATTGTGGGAGGTCTTTAAATCAGGGACTGACCAACTTTGAGATAATAGGGATGGGCTCTAGCAGAGTACAAGCTCCCTGTGGACAAGACTTGTTTTTAACATTTTGTTCTTGTATCCCCATTATCTAGCTCAATATTGACAATAAACTTCTATTGTATTGGCTTAAAGTGCTTATTATTTTATCTGTGTGATGTTAGGTCACTGAGACTCTCTGTGCCTTAGTTACCTCATCTGGAGCAGCTGGACCAGATGATCTCTAGATTACCTATTAGATCTAGACTGTCTCTTATCACCAAACCCACCCCCAGATGAATGTAAGATCCTTGAGGGGAAGAACAGTGTCATTTTTCTCCTCATATTCCCCGTCCAAGCACAGTGCCTAGGATACGTGTTTGTTGGTAAAAAAAAAAAAATGGTAGAAATAAAGATTTTTGAGCCAGAGATCTAGGCACACCCCCCAAAGAGGTTAATGATAAAAGGAAACACCAAACCATTCCCAGCAGCATCGTTTCTAGTAGAAGTGGAAACAAGGGAGAATCTGTCCAAGCTAAAGAAAGTGTGGTCCCTGAATGACGGAATCCCGCTGTGCCAGAAGTGATAAATGTGGCAAAAACAGAGAAACCTGAGAAGACCTTTATGAACTGATACAAAAAGAACTAAGCAGAGCCAGGGAATCCACATGTGCACTGACAACCACAAGGTAAATGGAAGGAATGACACCACCAAGAATGGCAAGCATAGAATGACCCAATTTGACTCCCAGAGAAGAGACATAGGAATATGCCTCCCTCCTTTCTGCCCGAGGTGGGAGACTGGCTGCAGAACACTGCATCTTAACGTCAGGCTCCGCTGATGTTGGTTAGTTTTTCTAAATGGCTCATTCATATTCTTTTATATTTCTTGTTATAAAAGATGAGGAAGGGAGGAAGGATATGATGAGAAAGGACAGGATAGCAAGCAGACTTCGAATTTCATTGAAATAAGGAGCTCCTCTATGAAAAACTTCCTTTTCCAACGTAGGCCAGTGCCTTTCCTTTCACTTATAATGTCAGAGTGTCACCTCACATACAGAGGGGAAAAGATTTGCCCAGAGCCACATAGACAATAATAAAGAAAAATCCATTCAAAAAATGTTAGCCATCAAGAACACTCAAAGCTTTCTGAGTCAAAGGGTGAGGCGTGGTCACTTACAGTTCACAGTCAAAGCCACTGGGTCACTGCTGTTGCTGCTGATAAGGTTAGAGGTGGTGCATTGATATTGCCCAGCATCCTCCCTACGGACCTGGGTTATGGTCAGTGTCCGGTTCTCCTGGGACAGTACCAGCCGGTCACTCAGCAGGAGGCTTTGGCCGTCCAAAAGCCACTGAACCTCGATCTCAACATCTGGAGTATCGCAAGTAAAGCTCACTTCTCCCTCATCCTCCACGATGGAGGTGATATTGGCCAGCACATTGGGTTTGGTCACCCGCTCTGGAGAGGAGAGAAGGAGACAATACCTCTGAGATTCCAGGATCTCTCCCTGAGACCTGAGCTCAGGGGGTTTCAAGATCACCCAATCCAGCCCCTCTCATTATCTAGTTGAGGAAACAGAAGCCTGGAACCATGGGGTGACTTAATAAAGTCACCTAGATGATCAGGAGCAGACAGGTCTTTGGAATCCAAATTCAGTAGTCTGTATCCAACACATTCCCTTGGTCCAGCCCCTTCACTCCCCCACTGCCCAAACCAATCTCACATGCTATCACTCCAATTCACCCAGGAAAAGGAAGCCAAGAATTTCCTCCCCAAGGAAACTGGGCAAAATATCTCCAAGCAAGCCAAGATCTGGGGTCAAGGACAAAGAGTTTCAAGGCTGGGAATTAGGAGGCCTGGACTCCGGTCCTGGTTTCACTAACTAGCAATGTGACCTTGAAAAGCCTCTTTCTCTCATTGGGACCCATTCTCATCTATAAAATGAGGTGATGACCCCACCTCCAGCTGATAATGTGGGTTCTAAGCTCTGATATTGTGTGTTCTAAGGGCCCTCTCAGCTCTTACCTTCTCTGTTCTAAGGTCCCTCCCAGTCCTGACATTCCCTGTCCTAAAGCCCCTCCCATCCCTGACATTCCCTGTCCTAAAGCCCCTCCCATCCCTGACATTCCCTGTCCTAAAGCCCCTCCTAGCCCTGACATTCCCTGTTCTAAGGTCCCTCCCAGCCCTGACATTCCCTGTTCTAAGGTCCCTCCCAG
>NW_027185797.1:39755635-39773837 GCF_028583685.1 Petaurus breviceps papuanus
AAGGTCCCTCCCAGCCCTGACATTCCCTGTTCTAAGGTCCCTCCCAGTCCTGACATTCCCTGTTCTAAGGCCCCTCCCAGCCCTGACAGTCCCTGTTCTAAGACCCCTCCCAGACCTGACACTCCCTGTTCTTTCACTCCAGCTCTGACTTCTGTGATACTCTCTCTAAGTAGACAAGAGGGGACCTGGGCTCAACAGTCTCACCAGGACTCACCAGCTACCTTGACTGTGACAGATGCTGAAGCAGATTTTGCCACCAGATTGTTGCTTGCTATGCATTTGTAATCCCCTTCATGGTTCCTGGAGGCCATTGAGATGGAGTAAATGAAATCAGAAGTCAAGAAAACTTCATTTAAATACCAGGCATAGGTGGGGGGGGCAGGGTTTGACTCAGCCTGACATGCTAACAGGAGGTCGGAGTTGATTTCCACTGCAACGGTACTGCCCCAAATGGACCCCGTGTCCGGCATGATTGTGGCCTTGTCTGGTCCATCTACAAAGAAAGGACAGAAGGTTAAGGCTCCTCATTCTCTTCTGTGCGGGTATTGATTGTACAAGGCCCTTACTGGTCTTAATCTTCCTCTATCCTCTCTCTTCACAATTCACCTCATCCCCTCCCAGGGCCTTGCTGGTCATGTTTTGTGGAGCCACTGAAACTGCTTGCTTGGCCCTGAGTTTTTGAAGATCTCCCAGTCCACATGTCCAGCTGCCTGCTGGACAACTCCACCAGGACAGCATAGGAGAGATCACTGAGCTAGACATCCAGAGAAGCCTCCTCTGTATCAGAGAATCAAAAATAAACAGGGATAATGAGCTTATATGAATTCACCTACCTCAGTAAAACTAATCAACACATACACTGGGTGTGCCTTCTTGTGCAATATTGCACTAGCAGTTAGCACTTTCTTCTTGAAGAAACCTACTCTGCCTTCCAGCTGCTCTGTACATGTTTTGTATGTTGAGTCTGTTTATAATCATGTCATAACCCAGTGGACAGAGCTTTGAACCCAGAATCAGGGAGACTTGAGCTCAAATTCTACCTCAGACACTTCCTAGCTGTGTGACCCTGAGAAAGTCACTTAACATGTCTGCCTCAGTGTCCTCAACTGTAAAATGGGGAAAATGATAGCACCTATCCCCCAGGGTTAGTATGAAGATAAAACAAGCCAAGGGCTTAATAGGCATTATGTTATCATTTCAGTCGTGTCCAATTCTCCATGACCCTGTTTGGGGTTTTCTTGGCAAAGATACCAGAGTGGTTTTGCCATTTCCTTCTCCAGCTCATTTTACAGATGAGGAAAATGAGGCAAATAGTTAAGTTATTTAAGGGTCTGAAACCAGATTTGAATGCACAAAGATGAATCTTTCTGACTCCAGGTCTGGCACTCTACTCACTGTGCCACATAGCTGCCAAAAAAACAAAGTGAAATGACTTATCCAGGGTCACACAACTAGTAAGTAACTGAGGTCAGATTGAAACTCATGAAGCTGAAATCTTCCTGACTTGATATCTGGCACACTATCCACTTTAGCCCCTAGCTACAGTATTTAGCACACATACTGTATTTAGCACATAGAAGGTGCTAAATAAATGCTTGTTTCCTTTCTGCTTTCCCCATTATGTGTATGTGTGTGTATGTATATCTGTATATATACACACATATATACATAGATAGATGTAGATATATACACATGCATGGAAGTTTTCACCAAAAAAAAAAGCAGCATAAATTTAAAATTAGACAGTCATCAATTCAACTCCCTCATTTTGTAGTTAGAGCAGTCAAAGCCAGGGGTTAAGTTGACTCACTCAGAGTCACAGCTAGTAAATATCTGAGGCTGAGTTTGGATAAACCACTTTGGGCTTAGGCCAGGGAGAGGGAAACCAATAGGTGGGGGGGGGGGCATATGAGGAAAAGGCTCAAGTCAGAGGTGGGATTTGAGCTTAGCTTTGAAAGAAATCACATATTCCAAGAGACCGAGGTGAGCAGGGACAGCTTATACAAAGGCATGGAGACAGGAGAATGAATGCTGCAAATGAAGAACAATAAAAATGCCCTTTGGTTGGGATGCCCCATGTCCCCACTGACCCTGGATCTGATCTCTGCCTGCCCTGTTCTCTCCTGATTGGCCTCATGCCCTTGGATGATGACCCTTGCACTTAGAATCCAGGGCAAGCCTATCCGCCTGGGTCTTCACTCCTTTCCTCAGGGCAGCTGGTCTCCTCCTGTGGATCTTTGTAGTCCCCACAGCCACCGAATGAAGTCACCACCCAGGCATGGCCACTCACAATCTCCCTGCATCTCAGAACTAAAGGAATCTTAGCATCTTCCAGAGGAACTTGGACAAAATCCTTGAGATCATCCCCTATAGGATATAGGTGAGAATGTATGCCCTGGGAGATAGATCAGACTCAGAAGAGCTGGGATAAAATTCTGGCTCTGTCATTACCTTCCAGTATGACCTCAGGTAAGTGACTTCTCCTTTGACTTTTTTCTCTGAGATAAGGTGAGGACACTGGAATCCCATGTCATGATCCTATGACCCCTCTGAGGTTGTCTCCAGTTCTGAGATTCTATGATCTGGGCCATCCAAACCCTGAACACAAACCTCCTCTATGACATGCCTAACAAGTGATCAGACCCATGATGGGGACCTCACTACCTACTCATCTCCTGCTGCTGAGGAAAGATACAAGGTCCCTAGCGAGAAGGGGAGATACTCACAGTAGACAACCAGGCTAACGCTGTCACTGCTCTGGGAGCCCACTGGATTCCAGACTTCACACTCGTAGTGCCCGCTGTCACTTCTGGTGACATTGTGAAAGGTGAGGGTCTTGTTATCCGAAGACAGCGACAGCTGTGGATTGGGTGGGAGCTCAGTACTGTTCAGGAACCACTTGATGTTGATATCTGCCTCGTTGGGGTAACATGTGAACGTCACTGAGTTTTGGGATTCAACGACGTAGCCCTCAGGATTCATGGTGAGGCTGGGTTTTGATGGCATCACTGGAACAAGAGGAGAGAGGTTGGCCCGTTGTGCCAGGGGAGAGGGCACGCCCACAGCCCATACAGTCAGTCAGTCAACAAACATTTATCAAGCTCCTACTATGCGCCAGGCACTGGAGATAAAAAAAGACAAAAGATAGTCCCTACCCTCACAGAGCTTACAGTCTAATAAGGGAGAAGACATGCAGACAACTATGGACAGACACAATCTATACAGGATAGGTAGAAAATAATCAATGGTGAGAAGGCACTAGAATGAAGGGGGATTGGGAAAGGCTTCTGGAGAAGGAGAAGTTTTATCTGAGACCTGAGGGATGCCTCTGGGAAGAATTGGATAGCCGACATAGGGTCATAAGAGGCTGAGATTAAGTGCTGGAAGGGACCTTTGTGGTCATTTTACAGAAGGGGAAACTGAGGCCCAGGAAGATGAGTGGCCCGCCCAGGGTCACCCACAAGGAGAGCTGGGGTAGCCTCACAATTACTCTAGGAAAGAGGTAGTGTGGGGTTATTGCCCCCATTTTAGAGATACAGAAACTGAGGCCCAAAGAGGTTAAGGCCATAGCACAGGGTTCAGAGTAGAGGAGGAAATTGGAGGTGGAGAAGTGATTCCAGATTCCTTGGCCCCATCCACTTTGGACTCAAATGATCAGGAAGGTTGGCCTGAACTTGTGCCTAGATCTGCCTCCTCCCTCCTCTCACTTCTCCTGGCTTTGCACATAGAGGCTCCTTTTCTCCTCCATGGGACAGTCCTCAGCTCTCAGGTCAGCTCTCCCTGACTCCAGGCCCAGCATTCTATGCACTGAGCCACCTGGCTGTCCTTATCCAGGCTCAATGTGCAGTCCCTTCAGTCAATCCTCATGTTGGGAGGAGGCTTTCAAGGGTGTCAACCCCTTGTTTTTAGAGGAACTGAAGCCTAGAGAAATTAGGAACAAAGACAAAAGATTTAAATTAATAATAATGGCATTTTCACAGCCCTTTAAGATCTGCAAAGGGCTTCACAAATGTGACCTCATTTCACCCTAACAATAATACTAGGACGTAGGCGCTACTATTATCCCCATTTTATTGATGGGGAACTGAGGCAGATGAAGGTTAAGTGACTTGTCCAGGGTCACATGGCTAGGCTGTCTGAGGCTGGTTTTGAACTCAGGTCTTCCTAATTCCAGGTCCAGAGCTCTATCCACCATACCAGCTGCTCAAGAAGAGAAAAGAGGGAAAAACTGACATTGAGACCTGTGGTTCTCAAAGTGTGTTCCAGATACCCTTATGGTCCCCAAGATCCTTTCATGGGTCCATGAGGTCAAAGCTAATTTCATAACAATACGAAGATGTTTTAATTTCTAAAAGAGGAAATTTCAACAGATATAACCCCCATAAACAAAGGCTATGGGAGGAGGGGAGGGACAGTGGATAATTTTTATTATTTATTTCTATTTATTATATTTCTATTTTATTTTTTATATATAATTTAATGTATTTATCATCTCAGAAAAGGTCTGACACCTACTAGTTTAGACAAAGGAAGTTATTGGAAGGAGGAGCAAAACCTGGAGAGGAACTTGGAAATCCTCTGATCCTTATTATTTCATTAATAAGGAAACGGGTCCAGAGAGATTCCGTGACTTGCCCCAGGTGAAACACAGAAGCAAAAAAGCTGAGCCAGGATTCAAACTCGGATCTTGTGGCTCCTTTCTAGAGCCCCAAGTCAAGGCCTCCATGGCTTGTCTAAGGGCTCAAGGATCTGAGCCAGGACTTGAACCCAGGCCTCCTGATTTCAGGTCACTGTGCCAAGCATGCCAAGGCAGCAGCCTGCTATGCTGGTGACCTCTGTTGGGATGTGGCCCTGGGGAAGTTTTCTCCTCTCATGACCAAGGCAGGGACCATGTTTTTGCCTTTCTGCATATCTCTGGAGCTTAGTACAGTGCCTAGAACATAGTAGGAGCTTACTTAATAAATGTTTGTTGACTGACTAGTTGACCAACTGGACCTCAACATTTTCAGACATGAAATGAGGATCAGAATGCTCATTATTATTGAACTCCCCAGGTCTCCCTTATGACAGCACTTCATAAACATTAAAGTACATCATGGCATAACAGGAAAAGTGCTAGATCTGAAGTAATAGGACCCAGGTTCGAATCCCGGTCTTGCCACTTACCACCCGTGTCATACTGAGTGCACCCTTTCTCCTCTTTCAGTCTCATATTCTCCTTCCACACAGTAAGGGGGTTGGCCTAGAAGGTCCTTTATTGCTCAAAATGCTGTGTGACCTTGAGTAAGTTACAGAGTTACAGAACTGCAGAGCGTGAATTGGAAGGGACCTGAGTAACTCTCTAAAAAGCCCATGTCCCCTGGGACACACCTGCCAAGTGGCTGTCCCATCTCTTCTTGAGGACCAACCAAGAAAGAGCACACTTGGGGAGAGCTCTAATCAGGAGGAAATTTATTCTTAAGTTAGGTTTAGGGCAATTTTCCCTCATTTCTGTTAAATAATATCAACCACTACAACATTTCTATAGTGTTTACTATGTGCCTGACACTATGCTAAATATTATCTCATTTGGTCTTTACATCATTATCATTATAGCATTTATATATTACTTTAAGATGCACAAATATTATCTCAGTTTATCCTCACAACAATCCCAGAAGATGGTTAACATTATTATCACCATTTCACAGGCAAGGGAACTGAGACACAGGAAAGTGGAGTGACCTTCCCAGGGTCATACAGTTAGGAAGTATCTGAGATTAAATTTTAAATCCAGTCTTCCTGACTCCTGGTCCAGCATTCTATCCACTGAGTCACACAGCTGCCAAATTCTGCCTAGATCCACCCTGTGGGATAAAATCAAACTATTCTAATCCCTCATCTGCATGTCAGTCCTTCAAAAGAGGGTCAGTAGGGTGCAGAGCCAAGATGGTGGATTAGAGGCAGAAGACAAGGTAAATTCTCTCAACATTCCTCTCCAAATAACTTTAAAAGAATGCCTCAAATCGGGGGCGGCCAGGTAGCACAGCGAGTAAGAGCACCGGCTCCAGTGTCTGGATGGCCTGGGGATCAAATCCGGGCTCAGATACTCGGCACCACACCCAGAAATAACTGGCCATGTAACCTTGAGCAAGTTACTTAACCCCAATTGCTTAGGGGTGGCCAGGTGGCTCAGCAAGTGAGAGCACCGGCCCCAGTGTTGGGATGACCTGGGGATCAAATCCGGGCTCAGACACTTAGCACCACACCCAGAAATAACTGGCCGTGCAACCTTGAGCAAGTTACTTAACCCCAATTGCTTAGGGGTGGCCAGGTGGCTCAGCAAGTGAGAGCACTGGCTCCAGTGTCTGGATGGCCTGGGGATCAAATCCGGGCTCAGACACTTAGCACCACACCCAGCAATAACTGGCCGTGCAACCTTGAGCAAGTTACTTAACCCTGATTGCTTTAAAAAAAGAAAAAGAAAAAAGAACACCTCAAATCAAATTTTAGAATAGCAGAGCCAACAAAAGGGGGGTAAGATTTTCTTCAGCCTGAGAAAACTCAGGAGGTCCTACAAAAGAAGTCTTTGACACCAGGGTGGAGACCTGTCCAGAATGCCCTCACATAGTAGCAAAAGTTTCAAGAATTCTCAGCCCTGAGATTGGGGCAGAGAGGATTTCAGGGGACCCTTTGCTGGCGCTGGTTGCAGCTGGTGCTGATTAGCAACTCTATTACCCATACTCAATTCTGGGTCACAGTTCTAGGGCCAAGAGGGACACTAATATTTGTGGATGCAGGGAAGCAGGAGCTCTTGCTAGGTAAAGATCAGAGCACAGACCAGGAGAGCAGTGACCACACCTTTGAAAGCACTGAAAACTGGCAGATGCATAGGACTAGCTTTGAAAACAGTAACACAACAAACCTGAAGCTTGACACAATGGCTCCCCATCACTAAGTGAGCAGAACCCAACTTTAACATAAAGTTCAAAGTGAAGAAATGGACTGGGAAAATGAGCAAGCAAAAAAAATAATTTGGCCATAAAAATCTACTGCAGTGGCAAGTTAGACAAAGACACAAACTCAAAAGAAGACAACAATACAAAAACAGCTATAACCAAAGCCTCAAAGAAAAATGCTGATTGGACTGAAGCCCAATAAGAATTCCTGGAATAGTTTTTTTAAAAAGAGATAAGAGTGGTAGAAGAAAAATTGGGGAAAAGAAATGAAAGTGATGCAAGAAAATCATGAAAAAACAATTAACAGCTTGGAAAAAAAGAGCACAAAATATTGAAGAAAAATAACACATTAAAAGACATAATTGGCCTAGTGGGAGAGAGAGACAGAGAGAGAGAGAGACAGAGAGACAGAGAGAGAGAGAGAGAGAGAGAGAGAGAGAGACAGAGACAGAGACAGAGAGAGACAGAGAGACAGAGAGAGAGACAGAGAGACAGAGAGAGAGACAGAGACAGAGAGAGAGACAGAGAGACAGAGACAGAGAGAGACAGAGACAGAGAGAGAGAGACAGAGAGAGAGACAGAGAGAGAGGGAGGGAGGGAGGGAGAGAGAAATTCATTGAAGAAAAAAACTTCTTAAAAAACAGAATTGGCCAAATAGAAAAAGAGGTCCCAAAGCTCACTAAATAAAATAATTTATTAAAATAATCAGATTGAAAATTAGAATTGGGCAAGGGAAAGCTAATGACTCCATGTGACATCAAGAAACAATAAAATAAAGTCAAAAGAATGAAAAAATAGAAGAAAATGTGAATATCTCATTGGAAAAATAACTGATCTGGAAAACAGATTGAGGAGGAGAAATTTAAGAATTACTACACTACCTGAAAGTCATGATCAAAGAAAGAGCCTAGACATAATATTTCAAGAAATTATAAAGAAAAACACTCCCAATACCTTAGATCCAGGGAGTAAAATAGACATTTAAAGAAGCCACCAATCCCTTCCTAAAAGAAATTCCAAAATTAAAACTCCCAGGAATATTATAGCGAAATTCCAGAGCTCTGAGGTCAAAGGAAAAATGCTTCAAGTATCAAGAAAAAAATAATTCAAATATCAGGAAGCCACAGTCAGGGTCACACAAGATTTAGCAGCTTCTATGTTAAAGGGAGCAGAAGTCTTGGAAGACAAAGCTAGGATTGAAACCAAGAATAACCCACCCAACAAAAGTAAGTCTAATCCTTCGAGGGAAAAATGAATATTTAATGAAATAAAGAACTTCTGAGCATTCCAGATGAAATGTCCAGAGCTAAATAGAAACTTTGACAAACAGAAAACTCAAGAGATGCATAAAAAGGTCAACATGAAAGAGTAATCATGAAGGGAGCGATCAACCTAAACTGGGTACATCCCTATATGGAAAGATGAGACAGTCCTAGAAGATGAAACATATAACTCCTGAGAATGTGGCCATTTAGGGTAGTTGTTTTTGTTAGTCATTTCACTCATGTATGAATCATCGTGATACCATTTGGGGTTTTCTTGGCAGAGACACTGGAGTGGTTGGCCATTTCCTTCTCCAGCTTATTTTACAGATGAGGAAACTAACGCAAACAGGGTTAAGTGACTTGCCCAGGGTCACATAGCTAATAAGTGTCTGAGGGTCAATTTTAACTAAGGAAGATGAGTCTTCCTGAATCCAGGCCTGGCATTTTATCCATTCAGCCACCTAGCTGCCCCATACTAATTTACTTGGCTGCCTAAAAATTCAGATTACAAAAGATAAAATCTTTCAAATTAGCATCCCATTGTGGCAGCACAAAAGTGTTGGAGTCCAACTGTCCCAATTAAAGATTTTCTATGAAAGGAAAAAGCAGAGAGATGGTTGTAACAGCACCAAAACTGGTCCTCTAAGGGCACAGAATGACTCAACATAAGTATAATAGGATAAAGCATCTTTAATTCTAATAGCTAACATTTGAAATAGCCAATCATACAACTAAGTTGCACCTTATTCACAATATGAGAAAATGTAGAAACTCAATAATAACATTCACAATATTTTGCTTCATGGAGCAAAACTTATCACCAGTCAGATGGTATCAATTCAGTCAAATGAATTTCCAAATTAAAATAGAAAATCATTAATCTTATCACCTTTAGCATTTTATACTAATAACATTTAAAATCCTATAGATGCCCAGTGTGAGATAATTACGTTCAATTAAATAATAATAGTAGCAACAATAGTTGACATTTATATAGTGCTTACCACATGCCAGGTACTGTGTCAAGCATCTTGCAATCATTATATCATTTTGATCCTTACAACAACTCTGGGAGGTGGGTGCTATGATTTATCTCCTTTACAGATTAGGAAACTGAGATAAACAGAGGTAAGGTAACTTGTTTAAGGTCACACAGCTAACAAATTTCTGAGCCAAGATTTTGACTCAGGTTTTTCAGAGCCATAATTGTCTTCATGCCAAATAGCTAATGTAGTTTGAATCAGATTTTATTTTATCAAAAGTATCCTATTTTGTTTTAGAAAAAAAATTGTTCAAATTAAATTTGGATTTTTAATCACTATTGGTGATATTTAAAACTTCAAATAATGTTTTCCTTAGGACCATTTGTTGGTAGTACTTTAGAATTTTGAATCCATTGTTATCAATTAGCTCAATTTCACATATTTGTGGTGACACTCTCAATTCCCCATAGCTATCCCTTTGTTTCCTTTTAAATCACCAAAAAGTAACCAATTCCCTTTGTGTTTATACTCTAATCTGTCCCCAAGATTTTTTAGTTTAATCCTGGGCAAGAGATTGGAAGAGTCTCTGCATGGTAACATTGCATTCCCATCTCCCTTCTTCAGAGCCCAGGAATTTCATGTTGCAATTTTATTACTGTAGTTTCCATATCATAAGGAACAAACACATAACATTTCTCATATCCTTCTAATCTCAAGAGGTCAAAAACCTCCCACAGACCTCTCTTTGTAAAATCCCATATCCCTTTTACTTCAAACCCTATTTGCCTAAACTTTCTCTCCCTGCCCCCTTTTTTTTCCTCTCTCCCTACCATCCTACCTCCAACTGACTTTGATTAAAAGCCTTCAGAAGAGAACCTTTGTTGTTCTCCTTCCACATTCTGATTCAACACCACCCCCTTACCTCCTTATGTTTGCTTAATTCCTGTAATCATTATTTCTCAATCATAACCCAGACTATCTATAGAACTAATTTTCACTCCAATAAAGTTTTTCTTAACAGATTTCCTTATACCTGACCAAGTAACTGCTAACTTTTACTTTACAAGTTACAGTTTGTTACAACTCAAGCAACTTAGTTACTAATTTGCTCAAACAGTTATTTCATACTAGTCTCAATTCTGTTTATTCTCTAGTAGGTTAAATCACCTCCTTAACTAGAATAATACATCTGTCACCTCCAATAAGAGGAGAGAGACTTGTGCTGTTTGCTTTTAATCTTAATCCTAGTTGCAGACTTCCAAAAATCTATTAAGATGTTTTTATGAGAAGCCTTTAAACTATAACATGAAATTCACCATAAAGATATTACATCTCAGTTGCAAATTCCAATTTCTAATTCATTGGTAAGGCCACCTTACAATTTTTCCTTAAGTTGAATGCAGTCAGAAGGGGGTGGCAGAGGTGTTGGCACCCAAAGATCTAATAAATCTGTAATTCACAACACAAGGAAGGAAGCCTGAAGTGGCTTATACTTTCTGTTGAGGCACAGGAGATGGGGGGGGGGGGGGGGGGGGGGTTGAGGGGTGTCTAAGTTCTCCCAGCCCTAGCTAACAGCTTACAAATGCTTGATCTATTCAAATAACCATTGTTGTTGTTCAGTGATTTCAGTCATGTCCAACTCTTTGTGATCCCATTTAGGGTTTTCTTGGCAAAGATACTGGAGTGATCTGCCATTTTCTTTTCCAGCTCATTTTACAGATGAGAAAACTGAAGCAAACAGGGTTAAGTGACTTGCCCATTATCACACAACTAGTAAGTGCCTAAGGCCAGATTGAAACTCAAGAAGATGAGTCCTGATTTCAGACCCTCACCTCTCTCCGCTGCAATACCACCTAGCTGCCCCTCAAATAACAATTAAGTTCTGTTATTTCATTCCCAGAAGTAACACAAAGAATTTTTCCAAATTAAATGTTGCTTACTCTTTAGCTGCTCCCTGATTTACATACCCTTTTTAGAATCATTATTAGGGAAGTTAAAAGAGGTTACATGGACAGAGGGAATGGGTGTGAGTCGATTATGTTGGAATAATCATGACTGCTACCCATGAGCATTCCTCAAAGCTCTATCCTGGTCCCTTTCTCTTCTCCCTCTGTAATTTTTCCAGTTAGTGACTTCATAATCTCCCATAGATTCAGTTTTCATCTCTACTTATTAACTCCTAACTTTTTTGCTGATCTGTATGTAGTTCCAAATCCCAACTGCTCATTGCACATTTTGAACTGATATTCTCACTGCTGTAGTGCAGAGCCTTATCACCTCATTCCTTATCTACTGCAATAACCTGCTGATGGGTCTGCCTGCCTCAAGTCTCTCCTCTTTCCAATCCATCCTCTATTTAGAAATCACAATGATTTTCCTAAAGTACAGGTATGACCATGTCACCCCCAAACTCAGTAAACTCTAGTTTCTCCCTGTCTTCTCCAGAATCAACTATGAAACAATCTCCTCAGCCTTCAGAACCTTTAATAATCTACTCCATCACTTTCCTAGTCTTCTTACACTTTAAACCCTAATAAGTACTCTTCATTTCAGTAACCCTGTTCTCCTGGTTGCTCTCTGAACAAGATGCCGAATCTCTCAGTTCCAGGCATTTTCTCTGGTTGCCCTCCATGGCTGGAACACTCTTCCTCCTCCACTCTGACTTCTGACCTCCCTGGCTTCAAGTCCCAACTAAAATCCCATTTTCCACAGGAAGCCCTTCCCAACCCCTCTTAATTCTACTGTAATTCTTTCCTATCTATCCTGGATTTCGCTTGATTTGTGTATACTTGTTTGTCACAAATACCCTTTACTTTCAGTGCTTTCAGAATTATAAATTCCTTGAGGGTGGGATCTGTCTTTTGCTTCTTTTTGTACCCCTAGGGCTTAGTATAGTGCCTGGCACACAATGAGTTCTTAATAAATTCATACTTAGACACTAAGAGGGTAATGAATAAATAATTGTGATATTGCCTGTTACTCTCAGAAAATGATCATGCAATTATTTTTAGTTCCATTTTATCTACTTAGTCATTTCTTATGTGTAACATCAAATTGCAATATAGTCATCACATATGCTGAATACATGTTAAAATGAAATTAATAAGAAATGCTGATCAAAACAAAAATCAGCAACAGTCAGATGGGTTCATATCCTGGCTTTGTGTAATGTTGGGAGTTTTTTTATGCTTGGGGGGGAGGGCAGGGCAGTTGGGGTTAAGTGACTTGCCCAAGGTCACATAGATAGTTTTGTGTTAAGAGTCTGAGGTTGGATTTGAACTCAGGTCCTCCTGACTCCAGGGCAGGTGCTCTACTCACTTCACCACCTAGCTTCCCAGCTTTGTGTAATGTTAATGGGATCTGAAGATCTTCCATTCCCTTGACTGGCAAGTAAACAGATACTTGGCACTTAGTTTCAAGTTAATTATATCAAGCCTTTGTTAAAGAAACAGAAGGTATGAACTCCTATTGATGATGTAACAGGAAGGGGTGGAACAGGGAGAAGCTAATACCATATATAAGGAAGAGCACAAGCTGAACAATCAGAACTTCTTGTGGAACTTCTTGGAGTGAGACACATGGAGGCTGGAGAAAGCAATTTTGATTTTGAGAATGCAGCTGCTGCTGAGACTTTTCTTCTGGGAACTTCTGCTGAGAGTTTCCAAGAACCAGGCTGAGGAGCTCCCTGCTTGAGAGAACCTGTTCAGTTGTGAAGGCTTGGGAGTATGGGTGTTTGCTGCATTAACCATGTGTACCAGCTTCATGGTTAGTGTAATGACTTTGACTTTCTGGCTCTGGGACTCAGTTTTCTGGTATTTGAATAAAGGCTTTGGTTCTATCCTCCATGAGGAGAGCCTGTTACATTTTGTGATTCATAACTATTCCAGCCTATTCATAACTGCTGTGGGTGTTGTGAATATTGCATTATTGCTATACTTTGGCACCTGCTTCCTGGGTAAACTTAGACAAATCTTTACCTCACAGGACTTCAGTAATTTCCTCCTCTGTAAAATGATGTGTGTGAGTGACTTCTAAAGTCCATTCTAGTTCTTCGTCTATAATGCTATGAACTAGGGTGAGGCAGCTAGGCCTTTTCCCCAGAGCGAGTCCTTCCAGAAATAACTGGGCTAAGCACCTGGTAAACAAGAGTGATCACTTAAAATAGAAACTGAACCTCTTCCTCTGCCCCAGAGGCTCTCTCCTAGCCCAACCTCATCTTGCTTTCTTCCCTGCCTCCCCCACAACAATCCTGTAGTATCCTGGAATCTCCACTGACTCTCACCTCCCAAAACATTGAATTGAGGGTGCTTTTGTGCCACTTGTCCCCAAGTTCAGGAGCTGCTAATCCACATTTGGCTAAATGAGCAAAGAAAAGTAACAAACAGAGAAGAGGGAGTGAGAGGGAACGTCAGAGAGGGAAGCCACTGCACCTAAGCCAGCATTGTGGCTGATGGAAGACAAAACCCCAAGAAGTGATGTAGGCAAGAACTGAAGGCAAAGGGGTGAGAATTTCTCAGAAAGGGGAAGCATATACGATGCATTGAAAAGCAAGGAAATTAATTTCATGGGACTCCCAGAAGTGAACACTGATTAATAGCAAGAAATTCCAGAATGGGTCAGAAATGCATTTTTAACTTTTAAAGAAATAACTCTCCTAATTTATAAGGAGAAAATATCACTAGAGAACATTAGACCAGTTGGAAATATCAATATGGACTCAATTCAGAGGTTCTCAACCTTTTTTTAATATCATGGATCCATTGGGCAGTCTGCTGATGCTTATAGATCACTTCTCAGAGTCATGTTTTTAAATGCACAAAATGAAATAAATAGGATCACAAATGAAACCAATTCTATTGAAATGCAAAGTTGAAAATATTTTTAAATCATTTTGGGAACTCTAGGTTATCAACCCCTAAACTGGAGAAAGATCAAGTTTTTCTTTAAAAAAAAAAAAAGTATTAGGGGCGGCCAGGTGGCTCAGTGAGTAATAGCACTGGCTCCAGTGTTGGGATGACCTGGATCAAATCCGGGCTCAGATACTTAGCACCACACCCAGAAATAATTGGCCGTGTAACCTTGAGCAAGTTACTTAACCCCGATTGCTTAAAAAAAAAATAAAACAAAGTATGACACACACAGGTGGTTATGATGAGTAGAAATGTCTTTGTCTTGTCCTGTGTCTTCATTCTGTATTGGAGTGTGTATATTTAGATGATGGTGCCCACCCATGAAGGCTAAGATCACATATGGCGTTTACAATTGATTCTCAATTGGTATTCTTAATTTTTAACTGCTGGAATTGTTTAAATACCTTTTTGTAAAGAATTTGGAAATTCTAAAAATAGTGGACCATCTTTTTTTTAATTGAGTTGTTCAGTCGTTTTCAGTCACGTCCAACTCTTCATGACCCCATTTGGGGTTTTCTTGGCAAAGATACTGGAGTGGTTTGCCATTTCCTTCTCCGGCTCATTTTATAACTGAGGAACTAAGGAAAACAGGGTCCCGCCCAGAGTCCCACAGTTAAGAAGTGTCTGAGGCCAGATTTGAACTCAGGAAGATGAGTGTTTCTGACTCCATACCCAGCACTCTATCCACTATGCCACTTAGCTGCCCCCATTTTTAAAATGAAGACTTTTTATTCCTTCATTTTTTGTCATCAATTATATTTTTACTGACTACAACAATTGATTCTTCTGCCACATTTGATAAATGTGTCAATGTCTCCCAAAAATATTTTTTTAAGAAATATAGCTAGGTTCTTATTTGAGAAAATAGTGAATCCCCTGAGATGTGTTTGAATTTGCACTGTTTGGAGTTCTAATTATGTAAAAAAAAATGTTTATTGGTTCCAGCCACATGGCAATATGTCACACAAATTATAATACAACCACTGTAGGGGGGGATCCATTGTTTGTACTCATTGTTGGAAACTTAGACAGAGATCAGAGAAGAGATCTCAGTCCAGCTACTTACTATCTATGTGACTCTAGGCAAGTCACTGAACATCCCTGGGCCTCAGTTTCCTCATCTGTAAAAAGAGGGGGTAACTGATTCAATATCCTCTAAGGTCCCCTTCAGACAGTCAGGAGCAAAGTCAGGATCTGAACCCTGGTTCTCTGGCTCCAAGTCCAGTATTCTTTCTACTAACCCACAGTGAATTCACAGAACCGTCAGGGTCTCCCTGGTCACACTATCAAGAGTCTTTCCTACCATCATCTTGTCTATGAAATTTCTATTCCATGACCAAGGTCCTGATAATAAGAAGAATTTTAACCCCTCAATTTGTGGCTTTAACTTAGCATCCTACCTCTTTGCTGGAGCCTGCAGGCTTCCTTGACACTCTGCACCTTGCTACATTTTCCCCCTCTCCTTCCTCTTCCCAGGGATTGGAGACTGGACCCTTTGGAGGATAGGGCGCATCTCTGCTTCTCCCATTCTACCCCTTGTCTGACTCTACTCTTCCTTCCAGGGGT
The DNA here is from genome assembly GCF_028583685.1 of Petaurus breviceps papuanus. NCBI lineage: Eukaryota > Metazoa > Chordata > Mammalia > Diprotodontia > Petauridae > Petaurus > Petaurus breviceps. The sequence continues at coordinate 39,771,298 of NW_027185797.1, forward strand.
AGTCTTACTACTCCCTTATGAGCTCCACTGAATCTGGTCCAAGTGTCAGGGACAACTGTGACCACTTTACTTTTGAACTCAAATGTCCTGACTCTGAGACTTCGCCCTTTCTACAAAAGCGGTAAACTTTCAAGGGAGAGAAATAGATGTTAATAAAGAAGGGTCTCCGCGCTCAACCAAAAAAATAACCCCAAATCTCTTAGCTGCCCTGGACTCCAACTCCAACTCTAGAGGGACTCTTACCATAGACTTGGAAACCTTGTGTCACCGATGTCAGCTGATTGTCTTTGCTGTTTACAAGGACAGTGTAGTTTCCAGAGTCAGTCAACATGACTCCCTTAATGATGAGGGAACCATTTGATTTCAGGAACTCCTGGTTGGTGAATGCAGGTCCTCTGGTCTCTATGTCTGTCTCAGCATCATAGGACAGGATGCTTCTCACAAAACCTATCCCTTGAAACCAGGTCACACTGATATAACTTCCCTCCTGGAGGCCATGGAGGGAGAGAAGGACATCCTCACCCACAACAGCGATGGATGGTTGGGGGATGATGGTGAGCTGGGCAGCACCTGGAAGGCTCCATAAGGTAAGGAGAGAGGCTGGGAGAGGGGAAGGAAACAAAGAGACCCATGAGACTCATTGAACAAGAAGAGAGCCACATCAGCCTACAATGGGAGCTTCCCTTGAGATGGAGAACTGTACCGAGGGGAGCCGAAGCAGGCCGCAGCTTTTTGGAGACATTCGGTGTGGGAGTACACTGTCAGATTTCACATGTGTCTGTCTAGTCTACACCTGGCTTGGCTGCAGCTGGTCTGAATGATGAGCCTGGCCCTGAAAGAGAATCCCGGTTCTGCCACTGACTACCTTAGAAGCCTCAGACAAGTTCAAAAGCAAGGCCCTCTCTGGGCCTTGGTGTCCTTAATGGTAAAATAAGGAAAGTGTGAGTGCTCAGACACTGTCCAGCTCTGGGTCTGTCCCCTGAGATGTTCTTAGGATCATCATCTTCAGCAAGGCCCTTTCCCAAGAGGCACTCATTTTGCTTATTTCACTGTGAAATGATGGGGGAGAAGGGAGGGAAGGGGAAGTAGATGCTTTCTAAAGGCCCTCCCAGTTATGAGGGGTGAGGGGAGCCCCACGGAGTGATTGGACTTTAGGCCACAACTGCTTAGATGCAGCTCAACATGGTGGTTAGGACACTGGACCTGGAGTTTCAACCCCACCTTGGCCACTTTTTCCCCACAGTCTCAGTTCTCCTATCTATAAAGAGGATAATAATACTGGAAGTACTCATTCCTGTTTGGAGAAGAAATCTACAGTCAGTCAACAGGTCTACCCTTGGAAGGGAAGAATGGAAAGAAACACGTATTTATTAAATGCCTACTCCACACCAGACACTACACTAAGAGTTTTACAAATATTATCTCATCTGATCCTCATAACAACTCTGGGAAGTAGGTGGTATTGTTATCCCCATTTTACAAATGAAGAAATGGAGGCAAACAGAATTAAGTGACTTACCCAGGGTCACACATCTATTAAGGATCTGAGGCTGCATTTGAATCAGGTCTTTCTGACCCTGCTCTGTGATACCCCCTAGCTGCCTTTAAGGGTGGAGAATTGGGGCAGGGGGCTTATCTGGATTTGAAGACAGCTGGGCATCATCTATCAGCACAATTCAAGAACTCAGAAAAGCAAAGGGGAGGAGTAGGTAATGGTGATCTCCCGTGCCCCTTGAGTTGGCTTACATACATTTAGCATCTCAATCACCCAATCATCCCTCCACCAAGGACACAGGATCAGGTCTGGGCTGTGGTTACTAGGGAATGACCCACCCCACACTTTTCCACAAACACCTTTTAGAGGGGTTCAGGGCCTGGACAGGTCCCCAGAGTGTGTTTTGCCTCAAGCCCTGACCCAAGCCCTACAAAGAATGGCTCTCATGATTGGTTCAGATAAAGGATGAGAACAGAAATATTCCTCTGTCTAGAGAGACCTGAGGCTGGGACCCAGGAGGAAGGGCCCACATCCCACAACTCACCCATCTCCCTTCCTATAGCAGCCTTTTTTTCTCCTATCCTTCACCTAAATAGGTCCAGGAAAAGGCACAAATCCCAGCACATGCTCAAAGCAAGGCAGAATCATAGGATCTTTGGAGCATAGAACCTTGGAGTCAAAAATCATGAGACTCTAGGATCAGAATCACAGAGTTAGAGATAGAATCATGAAATCAAAATCACGAATCTTAACCTCAAAGAATCTCAGATCATAATGTCAGAATCTTTGAGCTGGAAAGTCTTTAAGCAGTCATCTAATCCAATTTTAAATAAATTAAAATATAATTTAATTGTATTTATTTGTTCAATTTTTATAAAATTAAATTTAAAATTAGATGTATTTCATATATATTATAATTGGTATATTTCATTATAATTAAAATATTACAAATTAAATTATTATTAAAATTAGAAACTGAGGCCCAAAGAAGGGAACATCACTGGCACAGGGCTGCAGATTAACTTGTATCACCATCAGAGCCAGG
>NW_027185797.1:39773847-39805658 GCF_028583685.1 Petaurus breviceps papuanus
GAAGAAGGTGGAGTAGGTCAGAAAACTTTCAGTTCTCCAAATTCCCTTGGGCTGTGGCTGTGGGAGAGAAGCAGCCAACAGTAAGAGAGGGACAGGGACCCTGCTGGCTAAGGGCTCTTGCAGGAGAGCAGAGATCCTGGCTTCATTTCCGCCACAGAGAAGACAGCTGTAGTGTGTGGCCACCGGAGGAACCACAGGAAGCAAGATCATTTGTAGGACAGCGTGTCTGGGGCCCTAGCTGTGGTTTAGAAGAGGAAAGGAGACCTCAAAGTTGAGCTCCAGGGACAGATCTCAGAAAATAATGAGAAGGATCTGAGGTTTGGGGGTATTATTCCCCATACCTCAGGACTAGAACTTGATCACACTAATAGCTGCTAAAAACAAAATGAATGAATGAATGAGTGTGTGAGTGAGTGAGTGAGTGAATGAATGAATAAATGAGTGTGTGAGTGAGTGAATGAGTGAATGAATGAATGAATGAGTGAGTGAGGGAGTGAGGGAGGGAATGAAAATGAGTAAGCGAGGGAGAAAGTACCCAGCTATAGACAGCTACTATGGGAATAGAGAAGATCTGAGTTCATATTCAGAAGAGAAAGATAGTGAAGCTTAAAAAGCCACCCCTTTTTCCGTAAGAAACATCAAATGGTCCCAAGCTCAAAAAGAGTTCTTGGAAGAACTTTAAAAGGACTTTAAAATCAAATAAGAGAGATTGAGGGAAAATGAGAAGAAAAAAAAAAGAACAATCCAAGAAAATCAAGAAAATTGTGGGGGGAAAAAGTCAACCAACTTAAATTGAGAATAAAAAACTTAAGTATGAAAATAACTCCTTGAAAACTAGAATTGGGCAAGGGAAAGCTTATGATGTTCTAAGACACCAAGAATCTTAAGACAAAATCAAAAGAATGAAAAAACAGAAGAGAAAATTAAACAGCACATCAGAGAAAAAAAAACCAGTCTAGAGAACAGATTGAGAAGAAATACATAAGAATAGTTGGACTACCTGAAAATTACAATAAAAAAAGAATCTTAATACAATATTACAAGAAATTATCAAGGAAAATTGCCCTGAAGTTCTAGAACAAGAAGGCAAAGTAGAAATAGAAAAAAATCCACCAATCACACCTGAAAGAGATCTCAGGAGGAAAATTTACGGGAATATCAGAGCCAAGTTTCAAAGTTCCCAAGTTAAAAAGAATATATTGGAAGCAACAAGAAAAAAAAAACTTAAATATCATGGAGCCACAATAAGAATGATATAAGCCCTAGCAGCCACTAAGGGAAAGGACCACACACCTTGGAATACTATATTTCATAGAGCAAAGGAGTTAGGGTTACAAATTGTTTACTTCTTATATGTGAAAATATTAGCAGAGGGGCAGCTAGGTGGCTCAGTGAATAGAACACCAGCCCTGGAGTCAGGAGGACCTGAGTTCAAATGCAACCTCAGACACTTAACACAAAAACTAGCCATGTGACCTTGGGCAAGTCACTTAACCCCAATTGCCCCTCCAAAAAAAAAGCAAGAAAGAAAAGAAAATATTAGCAGAACTCTTATAATTTTCATCATTATTTGGGTAGTTTGAAAGGAAGGTGTGGGCTGAGTTGAATATGATGGGCTGATTCTAAAAAAATAAAACTATATAGGGAGAGATAAAAAGGAGTAATTATCTCATACAAATGAGATATAAAAGGAAAAATTAACAGAGAAGAAACTAGTAGGGGGGGCGTGTGGGTAGTTCTGGAACCTTAATCTCATCATTGAGACTGGGTTAAAGAGGGTACAGTGTATTTATCTAGAAGAGTATAAAAGTCTTCTAAATTCAGAAAGAAATAAGAGGGCAAGGGGATAGGGTAGAGGGAGAAGATAAGGGATGGACTCTTAGAGGGATAGGTAGGTGAAGGAATAGGAGGTCGAGGTAGTGGGGAAGGAAAAGCAGAAGACTGAGGAGTGATCGAGTAAATAGGTTGATAAGGATAGTGAGGAAAAATAGGAGGAAGGAAAAACACAAATCCAATCTGTTCTGTGAAGTTTGGATCCAATCAAAGGGCCACCCTTGAGGCTCTAGAAAGTCACATGTGACCTTAAGGCTGCACGTTCCCCATCCATGAGTACTAGACAGTATAAAATACTTGAGAGTATGTCAGCCAAAACAGTCACAGGAACTATATGAATATAAACAGAAAACACTTTTATACAAATAAACTCAGATCTAAATAATTAAAGAAGTATTTATTCCTCATGGGTAGGTAAAACCAACATAATTTTTAAAATGACAATTTTGCCTAACCTGTTTATTCAATATTATCCCAATGAAATCACTAAAAAATTATTTTACTGAGTTAGAAAAATAATAACAATTTATATGGAAGAATAAAAGGTCGAGAACTTCAAAGGAAACTGTGTGAAAGATGAAAAGGAAGTAGATTCAGCAGTGTCAGATCTTAAATTATATTACAAGGTGAGAGTACAGTTGAAGTATAAACAGGAAAATTTCAATTATTTTAAATTAAATTTTTCTTATAGAAATAAAACCTGTGAAGCCAAGAATAGAAGGATGGAGAAAATTGGGGGGGAGGGGTGGAGCTTTCATAGACAATCTCTCAGATAGGATTGATAGAGTTGGGCTGTGGTGTAGGACATGATGAATTGGTTGGTTTAGAAAAACATGGAAAGACTTGGACTGATGAAGGAAGATGCTATCCACCTTCAGAGAAATGATAGGAGGAAATATGCACAGTATAGTCTTACATATATGTGTATGAGTGTATATGTGTGTATGTTTATAGATATCTATGCATATGTGTGTCTGTATATATGTGTGTATACATTATATATATACATATATTCATGCTTAATTGTAGCCTTCTTTAGGGTGGTAGGGGGAGGAAGGGGGGAAAATAAAGCACAAAGTACACAGCAGAAAACAAAAGAAAATCAGCAAGGAAGCAAGGAAAAGCTGGGCATCTTTGAAAACAATGTGTAGTATTTATTATATAGGTTTTCTTAAATGAAAATTTGTTGTTTTATATTGAATTCTCTCTTATGGTCTGCTATGTACATGGCACAGTATTTTTTTTTCTTTTCTTACTTTGTATTTAAGTTTAAAATTTTAAAATCTACCAAAAAAAATTTTTTAAGAGACTAATACGCAACCCCTCCACCTCCCACTTTCCCAGCCTTTAATCTCTCTCACCTGTGAGCAGAAGCCTCTTCCAGGACCTGAAGCCCCAGTGGGGGATATCCATGAGCTCTGACTTCAAGTTCTGCCCCACCCCGTTCTCTTGGAGTATCTGACTAAAGATGGACAAAGCTTTGACGGCTAGTCCCCACACCAGCCCTAATATCTTCCCTCTCCCAATGACCAAGAAGTGTCTTCCAACTCTTATTCCTTCTCTGTCTTTGGGGAAACTGAGATCACTTTTCCTCTATCTCTTAGTTCATTCCTTTCCCTTCTTAGAGTTTCATGTGCTTGGACTTTGACTCTGCCCTTACCCATGTGGGTCGCTGTGGTTTCCTGCCTTGGGTCCTCCCACAGCCCTCCCCTTTCACCTCCAATTGGACTCCATCTAAGGGCTGGGAGGGGCACAGAGATGTGGCAGAGAGCCTTGGGGAAGTGGACCTAACTCAATTCCCATCTGAGCTTTCTCTGAGGTGGAAAAGCAAAAGTTTGAGGCATAGAGTAGTTAGACCTAAGTTAATTTTTTACTTCCTCTAATTACATATAATGTGATAACTATTTTTATGGATTTGTGATGTTACTGTAATGGGCGTTCACTCTATCTGAATATCACAACTCCTTTATAACATCTCTGGGGTCACTCCATCAGTATTCACCAGCACTCAAACTTACTGCTTTGGTCTCCAGAGGGGTGACTACTACCTTAGGTTCTAGGGATAACCCTATTGGGATATGTATTACTAACACTATAGTTCTTGAGCCCCCACTGTGTGCTTACCATTAGCAGTCAGCTTTTGACAAATTAGCTAAATTGTAATTACCTTTTAGCAAAGACATTTACTAAGATAGTATTTAGTAAGATAGCAAGAGTAATTGTTTTTTTTAAAAAAAATTATACACCCTCACCCCAGAAAGTCTGGGGCTCATTCACCCACAGATACACATATAATATATGGAACAGTAGGCATGAACTCAACATATGATGGTAATGAGGCATACATGTGGGATACAGGCAGGAGTGCACTGATAAAGATTTAACAACCAACTCTGAAACACACAACCACTTTTAAGTTAATTGGTATTATTAACATTTCCTTCATCACCTTCTTAAGGCTAAACAATAAAACAAAAAATCAAGTCTTGATTTGTAGCATTCACCAATTTCTGAGGTATAAATGCTCATACTGAACCTTTAACAACTGTCTCAAACCAGTTCAAGCTGGTACCAGTATACCCCTGGAAACAAGTGTGGTAAAGTGTAATTCACAACTGCTGGTACTTCAGAGTGGTGATGTCCTTTCTTTATTCAAAGAGTCCACACACACACACACACACACACACACACACACACACACACACACAAAGCTCTCCTTAGGGGCAATGTCTCTAACACTCCTCTCTCCCATGAGAAGTCATGATGCCTCCTGAGGATACCATCTCCCTCCTTGAATGACTTTATTTCTAAGCCTGATCTGGATTTCCATTTCACAAGCTGGTTTCATTTATATTATTACCATATTTGCATTGATTTTGCTTTTGCACTTGAGAGATTTTTTTTTTCAGCGAAATAGCAGGGGGAATGGAAAATAAGGTGCTGTCAGATCTGGCTGCTCTGCTCCTCAGGACAATGAATGTTCAGATGTACTCTGTGCTAGGCACTGGGGCTGCAAAGACGAAACTATAGGGTGCAGGAGAGTTGGGATGGAGACCTTCAGAGCTACACATGGATAGCAGCTAACAAAACTTTGTTCCTCCTCACAAGGAGAGGGGGAGAAGAGATACCAATAGAGGAAAATGTCTGTGTAGCCCCCATTGCCCCATCCCCCTCCTGAGGGAAGCACATAGTGAGATGGCTTCTATAACTCTGGTTGAAGGTCCAGTGTCCTTCAGGAATCAGAGTTATATAGAGTTTTAGACAAAGAACCTGCAAACATCAATAAGAGACTACCATGCCATCCACAGGGGAAGAAAGTCATATAGCCAGGACCAATGAAAAAAGGGTGCATTCTAAATTGTCTAAAGAGGAGTGAAGAATGAGGGGCCATAATGTAGGAACGTATTGCTAATTGTGCCAATCCACAAGGAGCGGAGGAGGAACAAGGGAGATAATGCCCAGCCTCCAGGTTTCTCAGACTCAGCATACATGCATTTTAGGTGTCTGAAGCCATCCAAATTAAACTGGTTTTAACTGGCCAACAAAAGGAAAATAGTCCTTCAGTTTACATTCTCCTGGGTAAAACCACCCTGTATTCACAGAAATAAATACAATATATGCACAAAGTAATTTCAGGAAGCATCACCAACATCTAGGGAAGGAGACCTATATAACCTCCAAACCACAGTAAAGCTTGGAGAGAGTTACAGATTCAGTGTTAGAGACAAAGAGGGATGGCATACCAGGCAGAAGGAACCAACTATGCAAAAACCCAGAGGTAGGACATGAAATGCCATATGGAGAACAGAAAATGGGCCGTTCTACCTTGTTTTGCCTTGATGATAAGCTCATCCTTCAAGCAAGGGACGAAGGACCCAAAGCTGCTATGCTTCTGGGCCTAATCCTTGCCAAGGAGGAACTGGATCCTGTTGTAGAAATGATGGGCCCCTTGGGGGCAGGTGCTCACTCTATTATAGAGTTTGGGATGAAAGAAAGGTGACCATAGTCTGACACACATCTTGGATTTTGGGAGGTTAAATAGACATCAAAGAGTTTGTTAAAAGGGTAGATACAGGTGTAGGATGCCAAATGTTTAACGACTAATTCTCTGGGGGTATGGGGAAGGAGAGAATGTATGTATGACATACTTTTCAATTGAATCTGCATGATTAACATTTTCTCCATCACTTTCTTAAGTCAATAAACCAATACATCAAGGTCCAATTTGTTGTAATCTCCGGTTTCCGAGGTAAAAATGCTCAGGCTGAAAATGTACCAATCAGCTCTTTTAAGCTGATTTGAGCTGGTTCCAGCACACCTAGAGGACAGGATTAGGTACTATGTTAGGCCTAAAATTCTTCAGAGGAAATCAGTCCAACATAGATGATCTTCCATAGCAAAACACCCTTTTCCAGCCCCCACTCCCTCATATCCAGCGTCTCCTGTATTAGAAGGTAATCTCCTTGAGGCCTGAAATAGTCTTGTTTGTGTCTCCAGAGGTCAGCAGAGTGCTTGGCTCATAGGAAATGCTCAATAAATACTCTTCATTTATTCATTCATCATAAAGTCTCAAAAGTCTAACCCTGAAAACACAAATAGAGAGGCTTCTAATGAGGAAAAGACAAACCAACTTGAAGTGAGTGCTGAAGCTATAAAAGGGACTTGTTGACGAACTCAGATTTTTAAAAGACAAATACAGAAGTTATCTGCCAGGGCAGATCACTGAAGAATTCACACAAATGAGAAAAACCCAAGTCCTCCGATTGTAAATTTAGTGTCCTCTCTGACACCGTAATCCTGTGATTTATGGAGGGCAGGAATCACCCACATTTTATAGCTGAGGAAAATGAGTCATAGAACCGGGAACATGGTAGGCACCTAGGATATAATTATTGACTTGATAAGCTCAACCTCTCCTCTCCCAGCTGGACTCTGGCCCCTTCATAATGTATATTCTCCCTGCCTCCACTTTCTCCTCAACCACCTCGAGCTATCGGATTCCTCTTCCTATAACCAAGCTCCAACCATCCTTTCATCCTCCTCTGCTCAAGGAACACTCAATAGCTCCCCATGACTCATAGGTCCAAGTTCAGACTTCATAACCTGGTATCCAAAGCCTCTAGAGGCTGTCCTCAATTATGCTATCCACAATTATTTTAAATATCTCTTACCAATCTCTTCTCATAGGGCCTTGTTGGTGCTATATAGAAATGCTAGTAATTTACGTGGGGTTATTTTGTATCCTATTCCTTCACTAAAATTATTATTTCAATTACTTTTTGACTAAATCTCTAGGATTTTCCAAGTAGATCATCAAAAAGAGATAGCTTTATTATCCCATTGCCCATTCTGATTCCTTCTTCAATTTCTTTTGCTTCTGTTATTGCTATCACTAGCATTTCTAGTACAATATTCAATCATGTTGGTAGTAACTGACATCCTTTTTTACTCCTGATCTTATCAGGAAGGCTTCTCTCTTGTTTGCCATTATAGATAATGCTTACTGATTGTTTTAAGTAGATGCTTCTTATCATCTTGAGAAAAAAAATCCATTCCCGTTTATGCTTTCAAGCATTTTTTATAGGACTGAGTGCTGTATTTTGTCAAAAGCTTTTAGTGCATCTATTGACATAATCATGCTTTTTATTTCTTCTGTAATTGCTGTAATCAATTATGTTTTTAGTTTTCCACATATTTAACCAACTCTGCATTCCTGATATAAAGCTGTTCAGTTGTTTTAATCATGACCCCATTTAGGGTTTTCTTGGCAGGGAATACATTATACATTACATACACATACATATACAACTAATGGTCAGAGAAAATGCTGCGAGTCTGGGAATGGAATGTTCTGTGTGAGAAACAGCTGAGAGACCAGTGTCCCTAGATCAGAGTAGGTTGTGTGGAAATAAGAGAATGGAGGAGAGTAGAAGAAATGAGGGGGGGGGGGGGAGAGTAGGGCAGGTTGTAAAGAGCTTTAAAAGCCAGAGAATTTTCTATTTGATCCTCAAGATGAAAAGTAACTACTCAACTTTATTGAGCAAGAGTTAGACATGTCAGATCTTCAGTTCAAGGAAATCACTGGTGACTGAATGGACCAGAGTGGGGTGAGCCTTGAGGAAGGCAGACCCACCAACAGCTAGTGTAATGCTTCAGGCATGCAGTAATGATGGATGTGCCAGGATGGAAAGAGCGTCAGAGGAGAGAAGGGGGCATATTCAAGAGATATTGCAGAGGTAAAATTGACAGACTTTGGCACCATATTGGATGTGGGGGGATGAAAGATGGTGAGGAGTCCAGAATGACTCCTGGGTTGTAAGCCTGGGGGCTAAGAAGATCGTTTTGACCTCTACAGAAAAAGGAAGTGGGGGGAGGAGGTTAGGGGGAAAGATAATCAGTTTAGTTTTGGTCATGTTGAGTTTAAGATCCAGTCAAGTGGCCACTAAGAAGATAGCTGCATCATCCCTGAAGTATCCAAGTGCTGAGTCACAGACAGCCAGCAAGAAGCACCTGGGAGCTCATCCTTCCCAAAGTGCCCAAGCACTGAGCTTGTACATCTGATCAGTGGGAAGCAGGCTGGGCAACTCTGTGCATGCCTTGTTCACACCCCACCCTCTCCGCAATTACAACAGAATTAGAAAAAACCTCAGGGACCATTGAGTCCAATCCTATGCCTGTCCCAAAATTCCTGCTATAATGTCAACAATATTTATTCATTCAACAAGTATTTATTAAATGACTACTACGTGTTAGGCACTGGGGTTTATAAAGACAGGAATTAAACAGTCCCTGCCCTCAAGGACCTTACATTCTATTGGAGGGAAACAACATGTATGTAGACAGATACAAAATATAGGCAAAGTGAATAAAAGGTTAATTCCAGAAGAAGGGAACCAGCAACTGGGCAGATCAGGCAAAGTTCACCTGTATAGGGGATGGCAGTTGAGCTAAGCCTTGAAGACAAATAAGGGTTCTAAGAAGTGGACATGAAGAGGATGAGCCTTCCAGGGAAGGGGAACAGTCTGTGGTAAGGTATGGAGGTGGGAAATAGTTATAGATAAAGACCACAGCTAGGACAATAGGGTTGGAGTGCTGCTGCCCTGGTTAAGCAGTGAGACATAGAGAAGGCACCCTCTGAGAACCTCTTATCTCTGTTTACCCTGTTCTCTCTGTCTAATCTGTGGCAGAAAGAAAAAGAGCCTAAACTAGGAATCTGGTCACCTGGCTTTCAGTTTTATGAGACTAATATTAGGAAAACCAAAACCCAGGACAAGATGAGACTTTTAACAAATACTAGGGACAGTGGTAGAGGCTGGAGCTGTAGTTCAACTCCCAGGGAGCTCCCTGAGTTAGGAAACTCCCAGGTTAAGAAAGTCTCTCTACCAATGCAGGTCAACACCATCTCTGTAACTTAGAGAGCTGTCTGAAGCACTGAGTTAAGTGATTTGTCCATGAGTCCCAAAGTTATTAGGTATCAAGAGGCAGGATTCGAACCCAGGTCTTCCTGGCTTTGAGGCTATATACTATGATGCCTCTTCTAGGTCAATGGAATGGAATATTATTGTGCTATAAGAATCCTCGAATCCACTATTCCACATTGATGTTGAACCTGGATCCCAGTCCTGCCTCTGATAGATACAGGCTAGGGGCAGGGAGTATAGGAGGGAAAAACAGAAACCAAAGGGGCATCAATGAAACTTTTTATAAAAGAGTATGGTATTTCAAAATGCCTCTTTTCCTTCTTTGTCACCACTGGTCTTCCTCTTTTGGGGGGGGAGGGCCTTTTTGAACATTCTAGTGTGTTTGCAGTGGGCATTATGAAGTTATCTTGATTTCAGTTTCTCCAGTTATGGAAGAATTTGGTCATTTTTTCATATGATTATAAACAATTTATATTCTCTCCTCTGCAAATTGTCTGTTAGTGTCCCTTGCTCCTTTCAAGGGTTTTATTTTTTTTTAAAGCAAACAGGGTTAAGTAACTTGCCTAAGGTTACATAGCCAGTTATTTTGTGTGGGCGTTAAGTATCTGAGGCCAGAACTGATCCTGGGTCTCCCTACTCCAGGCAGGCGCCCTTACTCACTGCTCTCAAGGGTTTTATTATTAATCTTATTGTTGTACATCAGTTTCTTTTTAGATTCATTGCTTTTTTCAATCTGTTTCTTCTTAAAAAGTCCTGAGATGTTCCTTTATGAATTATAGTCACATCTACATTTATTATATGTGTGTATATATGTATCGTGTCTTCTCTGCCAAGAAAACCCTAAAAGGGGTCACAACTGAAACAATTGAACAACTTCCTGCTGCTAGTCCCAAGGCTGTATCTCCTGAGCCACCAGCTGCTGCCTGTTCTGTAAAGTACATCTGATCAGAATTATAACAATAGCATATGTTTTCCCATTTAAATATTTTCTGGTCTAAACTCAATTTTTTTTCCCTTACATCATTAGTGCCACCTTGGGTTTTTTACCAGTTGAAAACAATAATAATGAGAACTCTAGACCTCTCTGCATATTTTGGGTGACATCTATTCAAAACCATAGCTGCGGAGCCCCTATAATGGGAATGTAAATTTTTAAGATCTTCCCTGCCCCTAGGCTAAAGTGCACCTGGAGCCTGGGGTGGGGGCTTGTTTTTCCGTAGATACTTTTTGATTGGCCAGTGGGTCCAGAAGGTTGTTATATTCTCTGAGCCAGGAGCAGGCTATATAAACCCTGATTTGTGGCTTTGTTTTAGGGCTCACTTTGAGAAGTGTTCTGTGATTTGATCAGATGGGACTCTGGAAAGCCATTGTTGAGAGCCCCCCCACCCCCGGCTTTGAAAAACCCAGATGTTGATTTGGTATGGATGTAAAGGTTGGACAGTTTGGAAACCTGTGTATTTGATCTATTTCTCTGTCTTGATAATTCTGTCTGTATCTGAAGTTTGGGGTGCTGACCTTTTTCCCCTGAACTAGGTAAATGATACATGTTTGACTGATTAAAGTAAGCTAGTTAACCTATTTTGAGTTGCTTTCCTTTAACAAAGCAGATCTAAGAACCTGTGTTGTCAGCCACCCTGGGGATGCTGGGGTGCTTGCTGCTACAGCTCCCACCAATGTCTCCTCTTTTATCAGACCAACCAGAACCTAACACAATTTCTGGCACATAGTTGGCATTTTATAAATGTTTCTTGAATTGAGGGATGGATAAATTCAAAGCAAAAGACATTTGATTAGTCAGCATAGCAAGATCAAGAATAAGAAAAGTGTCCCCATATACACAGAAGGACAGTACCTACTTAGATTTCCTACATCAGTTAGGGAGTCAGATCCCATATAGGGAAAAGACATGGCTAGGGAATGAAGCAGAAAAGCATTTATTAAATGCTTAGCTCATGCTAAGCTCTATGCTAAGTGCTAGGGATACAAAGAGAAAAGTCGGACACACTCAGGACTTAAAGAATTCATGCTTTAATGGGGAAAGGGAGGGTAAAAGAGAGTTAAACTTCATGGCCAATGGAAAGTGCAAGTGGAATTAAAGATAGGCACAAAAGCCAGGCAGTGAGATGGTCAAGTTAACAATGACAGGTCATATCATACTGGATCAATAACTGTTGGAAAGAGAATGGCAAGGGTCTTAGCAGAGTGGGACTCTAGGTGACTTCCAGAAGAGGTGAGCATGGGGAGGAAGGAGGGGCAGCATCCAGCCAAAAGTGAATGTCTGGCACCTAGGAAGACCTGGGCATTGGGGCTTGGGGCACGAGAGGGAAAGAGTTTTCCAAGATCTACCTTTGCTGGTCAATAGACAGGCTGGGGCAGGCAAGGAGATGGCTTTGACTTCCACTGCTCTTCAAAGAGGCAGGCATCCCTTAGAGCTCCCTACCATGCTCCCCCATTTCCTCACCTCCCTGTCCCTATCTTGCCATAAAAGGGAGAAATCACTGTTCTGAGATTTCTCCCAGCTCAGACATTTTCATTTAAATTCTACAAATCTTCACTGACCCCACCCCCCAATGCTGACATTCTGTGATTGTGAATAGAAATTGTGGGCAGGGGGTGTCAGTGATGGAAAAGTTGACAGATTTACAACCAAAAATGTCCAAGCAAGTAGAAATCTTAGAACACAGACATGAGGCCCAGGGGAGACCTTGGAACAAAGATGGTCAGAGCAAGACAAGATCTTAGAAGAGGGGCTGGGAGAGCTGGGAGGGCTCCCAGACATGGCAGAGCTGGAAGGAACTGTAGGGACCACTGAGTCCTCTCTTTTTTTTTTTTTTTTATTTTGTTAATGTTGCTGTAGGCAAAAATTAGACCCATCCAGGAAAGACTGCCCAGAGGCATTAGCAGTTGAAATAGCCCCGGCACAATAAGGCTGGAATTCTTTAGTCTCATACATTCTCTGGACTCTGGAGGGGCTGGGATCTTCCTCTCTGGCTTCAGCAGAGGCTTAGGGACAAAGCGCTTTGACCAGTGACCCAGCGATGGGGGTTACAGAGCAGTAGAAACCTCTGTCTCTCTAAAAAAAATCCATAAAACTTGGTTCAGTGGCATTAGAAAGGAAGTTTCCTCCTTTGTAAAATGATGATATCAGTGCCTCCCTCCCAGGGCTGATGGGAGAATCAAATGAGATACAATTGTAAAGTGTTTAGCACAGTGCCTGGCACATAGCAGGGGATATATGAGTGTTAACTATTATTACTGTTAATTATTATCAATGGAATTGCCAGAAAACAGATTCTCCCTCCAGCCCCCCACTAGCAGCACCAATTTAGAAACTGGACTATGTTAAGTGACTTGCCCAGGGTCACACAGCTGGTCAGTGTCTGAAGCAGAATTTGAACTCAGGGAAGATGAGTCTTTCTGAGCCCAGACCTGGCGCTCTATGGTGCCTGTGGCACAGTGCATATAGCACCTGCCCTGGAGTCAGGAGGACCTGAGTTCAAATTGGGACTAAGACACTTAACACTTGCTAGCCGTGTGACCTTGGGAAAGCCACCTAACCCCAATTGCCCCATCCAAAAAGCAAAAACCAAAATAAAAGATAAGGGGTGAGAGAGGTTGGTCACTAAAGCCACTCCGAGTCCTGACCATCTGACATCCTAGGACTGGAGAAGCCCACCCCCGTCCAATCATGAGGCCATCTCCAGAGTCCAGCAAGGGCCTCTGGAGTGGAGACCTTCCTGTCCTTACCTTGCTGACATGACTTCCACAGCATTTCTGATCTGGGGGAGCAAAGAGCAAAGGGGAGTGTGAGACAGACACGGGAGGGGAGATTCCCCCCTTCTTGCTGCAGAAAGCTCTGCCCCCACCACCACCCCATCCCCCGCGTCTGCCGGCCTTTGCAGGAGAGGGGAGCTCACCACCTCCGAGGTCTTCCCCAAGCAGCAGCACACACCAGGCACCATGCAGGGCACCCATGGTGTGGAGACAAAATCAGACCGCCCTGCCCTCAGGGAGTTTACAATCTACTTCCTCGGTGGACGGTTCTGAGCATCAGGAAGCGGCTCCATGCAAGGAGCTGAAATCTTTGCTCCTGGTTCTGTCCCTTCACATAAGCCAGCCACCACGCGTGGGCTCCCTCCACTCAGCCTGCTCTTCCCAGACCACCAGGACGGACCTTGGGCTGCTCCCCCGTGGCCTGGGTTGGACGTCTCTCCTCACCCTGCTCACCCACTCTAGACACGCCCAGGATTATTGATGTCCTTCCTACAGTGGGGTTCCCGCACCCAGGCGCAGTGCTCTGGCTGGCACCTGAACGGGAGGGTGGGGGCACAAGAGCTGCCATCTCGCCTCTCCTGGATGCCGGGCTTCTGTGATCCCTACTCTCCCCTTGCCTCGTCCCAGGGCTTGCCGCCCACGTCTTCCTTCTCCCAAATCCTTGAGCCCTGCTCTGTGGCCCCACTCACTAGTTTTCCTAAGAAGACATGCTTAACAATTGGAGTGGTCCAAAAGGAGAAGGGGAAACCTGGGGAGGTAGTGAGCCTCCTGTCAGTCTGATCATCTCTACATAGTGACCAGGTTGTATGTTATGGTGTGGATTCTATGGATGTCTCTTCCTGCTCTCAACTTGGCTGATGCTGTGACTCCCAAATCTGTACGGCCAGCCCTGCTTCCTCCCAGGGCTGACCTCCAATAGCTCACTGGGCATCTCCATCTGAACCTCCAATCAGCAACTCAGACTCAGTGTGGCTGAGGAAGAGCTACTGAGAGGAGATGCTAAAGAGAGAGAATGTCAGAGCTGGGAGGGGCCTCAGAAGAGGGGATGTCAGGGCTGGGAGGGGCCTCAGAAGAGGAGATGTCAGTGCTGGGAGGGGCCTCAGAAGAGGGGATGTCAGGGCTGGGAGGGGCCTTAGAACAGGGGATGTCAGGGCTGGGAGGGGCCTCAGAATATGGAAGGTACCTAAAAGATCTTGCTGATTTTCTAGCTTTGTCTGTCCTGTTAGACTAATAATTAAGTGGTCATTAGTCTGATTCCAACCCTCAATAACAGCATACTACTCTGAACCTCTGTGTGCCCTTGGAAGCAGCATAGGATAATGGGGGAAAAAAATGCTGGACTAGGTAAAAATATATGTATTCCAAACCTAATTTTGCCTCTGATTCACCACGCAACCTTAGATAGCTCATTTCCACTCTAAATTTCCTGCTCCTTCCAGCTCTGACGTTCCTTAGTTCTGTGATCTGAGCCTCCTGTCATCTACACCCACACTCACACCAACCACTCTCTCCCAGTCCTTCAGGGCCTCCTCCCTGGCTTCTGTGAGTACTTGGTATCACCTCCCCAGTGCACCCATGCACAGGCACTTGGTTTATGCCACACACACACACACACACACACACACACACCACAACCACCACCCACATTGGACAGAAGACCCCAGCACTACTTGAGAAAGAAACCATCCATACCTGGGACTTCATGACTCCAACAAAGTAGCCAAGTGTTCCCGTAAGAACCACCCCAATCAGAACTCCCAGTGTAATTCCTGCAATGCCCCCA
The DNA here is from genome assembly GCF_028583685.1 of Petaurus breviceps papuanus. NCBI lineage: Eukaryota > Metazoa > Chordata > Mammalia > Diprotodontia > Petauridae > Petaurus > Petaurus breviceps. The sequence continues at coordinate 39,788,659 of NW_027185797.1, forward strand.
CTGGAGATGGACCTTCCACGGAGTGCTTGGTTAATGCCTTGATTAGGAGCTTCTGGAGAGAAAAGAAAAAGAAGCCAAGATCAAGTCTGGACCATATTAGACTGTCCTTAGTAATCATAGAATTTCAGCCCCAGGAAAGACCTTAGAATGGGGAAGGTCAAAACTGAGAGCTGCCTTGGAACAGGGAATGGCAGAACTGGGAGGCCCTTAGAGAAGGGAATGTCAGAGTTAGGGGGGGGGGGTTCAATAAGACACACTGTCAGATCTAAGAGAGACTGTAGAGACCACATAGTAGGACTTCCTTTTGAGTGGATGACATCTTCAGAAGACCATGTCTTGCCCAAAATCTTAAGGGATAAAACGGCAGTTTCATTTTTTTCTATTTTTTTAATTTAAAAAAAATTAATTTTTTTAAATTTTATTTAATTTAACTTAATTTCATTCAATTAACAACCACCATCCAGTCAAACATCTAATCACAGAAACACTTCAGTCCATCACAGGCATCAATTTCAAGGCCAATACGAAAACTGGCAAATGGGAGCCATGGCATAGTGGATAGAGCATGGGTGAGGAGTCAGGAAGACTTGGAGTTGCCTCTAGCTCATACTGTCTCTGTAACACTGTACAAGTCCCTCATCCTCCCAGAGCTCTAGGCAGCTAAGGCAGAAAGCCTCAGAGCTGGTGTCAACCTGGCTCAGTGAATGTTCCTTAGACCCAATGCAATCATGGGTCTAACTCTTCCCCCCACCCCCAGTTTCCCATACTTGCCTCCACCAAATGTCTCGAATTCAATACAAAACAAATCCTCCGTGTGTGTGTGTGTGTGTGTGAGTGTTTGTGCGCATGCATGTCCAAGAAGGAACCAGCAACTTCTTCTCAAACCCCTGACAGACAGCCCGCCAACCCCGTGTACATACAGGATGAAAAAGGATCAGCTCCTCCGGGTTCCACGGAAGGCACCCATCCCTGGCTTCTTTGTGACCCTGGACAGCTCCATTTTTTAGATTCAATGAACAAGGTGGAGTTGCCCTTTGAACATTAGTTTTAGAGGCAGAAGGTCTGAGCTGGAGGCCCGTCTCTGATGTTTCCTTGTGGCTCAAGTCTCATCTTCTATTTGATCATTTCCTGATCTTCAGCTGTGCCAGACTCCTCCATGTCCCTCCCCCGCAAAAAAGGAGGAAGGGAAAAAAAGTACCTTGTATTCATTCTGTTTAAACTTATTTCATTGGAACAAAAAGGGACCTAGAGGTCCTTGAATCCAACTGACTCATTTTACAGATGAGGAGACTGAGATACCAAGAGGTTAAAGGTCTTGTTCAGGGTGATGCAGCAAGTACGAATCCAAGGTAGGATTTTAATTGAGACCTTCCTGCCTCCAAGTCTAGTATTCTATCAACTAAAACACTGGTCCCCTGGCTTCCCCCCAAAGAAGACCCTCCATCTTTCGTCTCTGGGCATTCTCTCTGGCTGTTTCCCATGCATGGAGCTGCCTCTCCCTCTGCTCCAACTGCTGAGCTCCCCAGCTTCCTTTAAGTCCCAACTAAAACCCCTCCTTCTACCAGAAACCTTTCTCACCCCCTTTTTATCCTGGTGTCTTCCCCCATTAATTATCTCCTATTAATCCTGCTTTATATTTTTATTTTGCATTTGTATTTTAAACTTGCTTTGTTTATATTTGTTTGCATGTTGTCTCTCCCAGTAAATCGTGAGCTCCTTGAGGGCAGGGACTGTTTTGCTCTTTGACTCCTCAGGAGCTGGCGCATAGTAGGTGCTTGATGAATATTTGTTCATTGAGTAGTTGGTTGGTTCTGTGACCCTGACCTCTCAGATCCTGTTTCTGTAATGCAGAGCAGGTACTGGAGGGGGCAGTGTGGAATGATGTAAATTCAGTCTAGAAAGGCGGGCTGGAATCAGATTGTGAAGGGCTTTGGATGCCAACACAAGGGTTTGTGCTTCCTCCTAGCGGCAATAGGAAGCCATTGCTATTTCTTGAGCAATGGTGTGACATAGCTACATCATCTCTTCTGACCTCTCAGAGCCTTGGTTTGCCAATCTGGAAGATTACAGCGTTGGACATCGGAGGACCCTTCCGCTCTGACATTCTCTGGTTCTTTGTCAATATACTGAGGACCTGTGATTTTGGCTGCCTGGGGGCTCTCTTCACAGGCACAGATCACAATCCTATTAAACCTGAGGCTCAGAGAGGTTGACTTTCCCAGGGTCACACAGCTAGCAAATTCCTGAAGTCTGCCTGACTCCCGATCCAGTACTCTCTCTGCTGTGATAGGCTGCTTCCAAACTGATCAAAATCTCATGCAACAAAATCAGTTTCTCTTCAAACTCAGCTACAAAGGACCAGGAAGAGTAATAAAAGCTAATGACTCACTTGATATGGCACATGTGAGAGTGAAAGCATCCTCTCTATGAATGAGACACAGGGTGTCAGCTGGCATTGACCTAAGAGCCCTGCAAGATGCCTGCAGAGGACAAGACAATCTGCTCTCTCATCAATTCCCATTATCTTTAGACTAGCCTTTGAGAGAGAGCCCCCCTCAGCCTGGACTCTGGCCCCTGCCTCCTCTCATATTTGCACCCTCAAACCTCTTCCTAGGCTGTCAAATGCCTCTCCTGACAGCCGAGTTCACACCCCACCCCTCCTTTGCAGCAGCCTCCCATGGCTCCCTCTTCTGCCAGGACACCATGTCATCCCCGCTAAAGAGTCTGACATTCAAGGCTTCGAGAGTTCAGACCCAGACTTCAGATTCAGTCTGAGAGCTTCTGTTCTCCCCTTTCTCTCCCTACCCCCAACGTCTACTCCAGTGGCTCGTGAGATCACAGATAAGGAGCAAGATCTACTCCAAACCCTCTGATTTTACAGCTGAGGAAACTGAGGCCCAGAGAAGCTGAACCACTTGTGCCAAATCACTCAGAAAGTAAGTGACAAAATCAGGATTCGAACTTAGTTCTTTTGCCTCTGATTCCAACCATCCTTCCATTACCCTACTCTGCCTATAATGCCCTCATCATCATCTCTGCATAGCTATGTCCTTCGAGGCTCAGCACTCATCTCACCACCTCTGCCAGGAAGCCATCCCTGACAGCTAGCCTAGCCCACCAGATCCTCTCCTTCCTCACAGCAACACCTGCGCTGCCCTGCTGAGCCCTTCTTCACCCAGGCACAGGAAGCCCACAGAGCCCAGGTGAAGGGTCAGGGGGAAGGCTCACCTTTCTATGACTCCCTGTTTTATTTCTCCACATAAGCTGTTGGCTCCTTGAGGGGTGGATGATCAGAATTCTAGCATTTCTGTGTAATAGGGAAACTTGCCAACCTAACCTCATCTCATTTTTGACAGGTTTGCTCAAGTGGTGGTCCTGGGGAAAGCCAGTGAGAATGGGGTTCTTCCCCTTTTCTGGGGCCTGGACCCCTTGGGCAGCCAGTCAAGTGAAGCCTCCTCTCAATCATGCTTTTAGAGCATAATCTAAAATCCATAGAATTCACAGGAAATCAATTCTATTGGAATACAGTTACCAAAAAACTATTTTTTATAGTCCAAGCTCATAGACCCCAGGTTGCTATAGAAGGGGCTTACATAGACTCTACCAACATTCTTGGTAACTTCTCATGTTCTCCTTGCATTGGGAATAGACTCCAGACCATAATATAATTAGATGGGTTCTTGACAACAGGTCAAGGACCAGTGATGGCATCAGCCTGGGGCTTTCTTCACAAGCACAGATCACTGGCCTACTAGACTTGTAAATTTAAAGAGTTACCTGATTCTCAGAGAGGTCAAATGACTTTCTTAGGGTCATCCAGCTAGTTATTTGAACTTGGGTTGGATAGCGGGACTTGGAAGTCAAGAGGTCTCCAGTGGGGGGCCCTGGATCTGTCCTAGCCCTGGACCCTTTAGTCCCTTTACCAATGAGTTGGGCACAAGTGCTGACCTCTAGTTTGCAGACAACACAAAGCTGAGAGGGGCAATGAGCCCGCAGGATGGAAGAGCAGGACCCAAAGATTTTGGCAATCGAGAGCATCAGGCTTTTGGAGGATGAGATGAGGGGAAGAGACCTGAGATTCTACCAGCACAGGGAGGGCCAAGGGGAGGAAGCTCACTTTACCAAAGCAGCTGAGTGCCCTGCTTGCAATGTCAGGCTTAAAGTTACCTAGAACACTGAGAGGTCTGTATGTCACAGGAACTGAACCCAAGTCCCCCTGACTCCCAGGCCAGCTCTGCCCTCTACACCCTGCAGGCTTCTAACAAAAGCAGAGCCCAATCAGACAAAATCTGGTGATAAATGGAATCAGATTCTGGGGGGTAGGAGAGGCAAGTTCCTTCTCCGGCTCATTTTACAGATGAGGAAACTGAGGCAAACAGGGTTACTGTGACTTGCGTGGTGACATACAGCTAGTAAGTGTCTAAGGCTGGATTTGAACTCAGGTTTTCCTGAATCCAGGCCCAGCAATCTCCACCATGTCACTTGTTGAATGACTGATTCTGAGAGCATTCTTCTAATATCCAAATGGGAAAACTGAGTCCCAGAGTAGTGAAGAGATTGGCTCAAAGTTACACAGCTAGTTTACACAGAGCTGGTGTGTAAACCCCACTCTCTTGACATCATGACACCAGTGGGTCTCTTCTTGCTGTACATACCACACTGTCCCTAAGTAGTCACTGGCTAGGATGGTCAGACATCTTTCTGCAAGGTACATTGCATCCCAGGTCAAGGAAGTTTAGTTCATGGAAGTCACAAGACCCTCAAGTAGATCCTACACCTGGATCTCTAAAAGGTGCTCCAGCCCACGAGGAAAAACTCGAGTTGGCCATGCTGTTTGGAGTTTGGAGGAGGCGGTTTCTGGATAAAGGAATCTGGAATTTCTCTAACAAAAGAATGAGCTAACCCAAATTCCACATACCTGATACCTGAATCCTTGCCTGGGCTGTGCTTCGGTGATGGGTGATGATGTTGGAGGCTTCGCACATGTATGTGCCTGAATTGGTCAGGGAGACATCAGAAATGAAGATATGTTGAGTGGATGGCCCGGGGGTCCCATCAATCTCCCACTTGTACTGAGCAGGAGGGTTTGAGTCCGAGAAGCAAGAGATGGTGAGGTCAGAACCCTCCACAAAGGTAGAGTTGGAAGGGCTTAAAATGGGGATATCTGGACCGTCTAGAAGGAAAGAGAATAGTAATGAAGTACAGAGAATGAAAAGCCTTTGAGCCTTCTGTTTCTCAATCTTTAAAACAAAATCCAAACTAGATAGTATTCAGGGTCCCTAAATACTCTGACAATCCCTGTTCTAGGGCCACCTCCCAGCTCTGACATCCCCTTGTTCCAAGGGCCCTCCCAGCCCTGACATTCCCTGTCCTAAGGCTCCTCCCAGCTCTGACCCTCTTGGTTCTAATGTTCCTTCCAGCTCTAAATCCTATGATTTATCTTCCAGTTTGAAGATCTCTATTCTACTCTATTCTCTGTTCTGTTTTGAAGACACAACCTCTAATTTGGTTTCCTGATTGAAAGAAAATGAGACACAGACATAATGTAGAATCTCCAGGAGAACCTAGAAAATTGGATTCCTCAGGAGCATTGGTGGCTATGAGAGGGAACAGAAGGGACCATCCTATTCAGCTCTGAGATATGAGCTGTGTTAGAGGAACAAGAAGTCACTTCCACTCTCTGTGCTCATTTCCTCTGCAAATGAGTTCAATAGTATCTGCTGGACCTTCCTGCTCAGAACACATGGGAAAGTGGGTGTCACATGCAGCCTTTCCTCTTTCTTTAGGTATCCATTATCACCACCACCACCAAGATCTTCATCATCATCGCCATCATCATCACTGCCATCACCACCATAACCACCTTCATCAAAATCACCATCATCATCATCACCTTCATCATCAACACCATCATCATCATCACCTTCATCAACACCATCATCATCTTCATCACTACCATCATCATCATCACCTTCATCATCAACACCATCATCATCTTCATCACTACCATCATCATCATCACCTTCATCATCAACACCATCATCATCTTCATCATCACTGCCATCACCACCATAACTACCTTCATCAAAATCACCATCATCAACACCACCATCATCATCACCTTCATCATCATCACTACCATCATCATCATCACCGCTACCATAATCATCATCACTATCATCATTAATACCATCACCACCATCATTACCTTCATCATTATCATCACCACCATCATCATCATCATCAATCATGTTTCAATAGGGAATTTGAATCAGCCAATCAGATCATTCCCAGAGTACTGGCTGAGTGGTCCCCCAGCCCTAATCTTGCTATCAATTACCTTACTGTCTCCAATTCTTTAACATTCCTTTGCACTGTCCTTATTTTAATATTTCTGTTTCCACTCCTACAATCAGGAAACCCCCTTGAGATTCCAGTTCCAAGAAGCCCCAGAACTTTTCAAGCATCTTATATCCCCATCCAGTTAACAGGATGGGGAGCTGAGAGAACCAGGGGTTGCCTCTGCCCTCCCTCCCCCCTCAGTCCCACACAGCATCCTTTTGTCTGACCCCTTGTAACATTTACTCATCCCACCGAGAGCTCGATTTCTCTTCAGGTTTGTCTCCCAAATTCAGTGAACCAACTTTTTTTTTTGCTTTTTTGGACAGCAATTAGGGTTAAGCAACTTGCCCAAGTTCACACAGCTAGTAAGTGTTAAGTGTCTGAGGCTGGATTTGAACTCAGGTGCTCCTGACTCCAGGGCCTGTGCTCTATTCACTGTGCCACCTAGCTAGCCCATGAACCAACTTTTAAAGTTAAACCAGGGCCTTCTCCTACTGTCCTTTATCCTATTCTCTCTTTTCCTTTCTGACTCATTCACAGGACCAATGTGAGTTTCATAAAGAGATCGCCAAGCATTGCTTTATCTTTTACAATCAGTTCAATTCCTCTTTGTTGTCCTTTTTCTGTTACTAGGTCCTAGGAGTTCTAGAAATGCTTCACATACTGTCATCCCTAGGTGATATAGTGGAGAGACAGACAGACAGACAGAGACAGACAGACAGAGAGAGAGAGAGAGCTGGCAGGTCCCTTCGAGGCCATCTATTCCAACCCCTTTCTTTTACAGTTGAAGAAACTGAGACTCAGAAGCCAGAAAGGTCATGCAGACAGTAACATGTGTATAGGGCTGGAAGGTCTCTCAGTGGTCATCTAGTACTAAGCTGCAAAGGCAGCTTGAAGTGGTCCCTGAGCTCCAGAGTCAATGTTTGTCCCACTGTCCCAGGTGAACATCCCCGACTCCCAATCCAAGGGCTCTTCCCCCTCCCCCTTCTTCCTCCAGAGTAGGGGCGTCTTCCCCCTGGTCATTACTCTTCATGTTCACAGTGACTTACAGATCACTTTGAGGGTGGCAGGGGCACTCATACTGGACACAACAAGGTTCCTGGCCCCACATTGGTATAGGCCACTGTCGTTTCTAGTGACGACCTTCAGGGTAAGAGTCCTATTGTCTGGAGACAGGTCCAGCCCCTGGCCACCTCTGAGGAGGACCTCACCATCCTTGTACCAGAAGATAGCCACTGTACTCCTTGGAGGAATACAAGTCAGATTGACAGAGTCCTTGTTCTCCACTGGACCAGAGTTATTGGCCACAATGCCAGGCTGGGTCAATGTCTCTGTAGGAATATGAGAAAGTGGAATGCAGCAGATATTTCTGGGGGCCCCTCAGGACATCATGGAATGGATTTAGGGTTCAACCGTCTTTAGCTCCACAGTACCCAAAACAGTGCCCAGAACATAGTAAATGCTTACAGATTGATTGGTAATGGACATTTAGGATTATCTAGCTGAACTCTTCATTTTACAAAGAAGGAAACTGAGGTCCAGGGAGATTAAGTAATTCACTTGGATTCACTCAGGCAGGAAGGAACAGATCTAAGATTCTACACCAGGGCCTCTGGTGATGATGATGATGAAGCTTTTACTCTTCCCTCTTTCTCAGCCCCTTCACCCCTCTCACCTTCAGTCAGCCATCAAGTCCTATGGATCCCACCTTCTCTGCCATTCCTTTCCTCTTCTCTTTTACTGTAGTCGCTGTCCTAGTTCAGTCCCCATTACTTGGACTATCCCAATAGCCCCCATGGGATTTTTCAGCTGATTGGACACAAGAGGTGAGGAAGGGGTGAAGCAGAAGAAAGAGCCTGAGTTTCATTTGGAAACCACTGGGTTGACGCAGAAACTCATCATAGTTGTGTTTTGAGATGGCCATAGATTTAGGGCTGGGAGGTACCTCAAAAGATATCTAGTCCTGCCTGTATCTAGGTTGGAATCACTTCAAGCTCCATGACAAATGCTCACCTAGCCTCTATTTAAAGAGCCCTGGTGATGGATAACAGGCTCGTGACCACCTGAATAGGGTCATCCTACTTGGGGACAGCTCTGGGAAATCTCTTCTTCAGAGTTTAAATGTGCCCCTTTGTCACTTCCCATTGCTGGGAAAATCCAGAAAAACTCAAGGAAGAAAATTTTATTTTTTCCTCAACCCCAAACTTCAAGGGTCTGTGATTTCCCCCTGGAGGATCTCATCCCTTCACTAACATGGCTTGCAAGCCTTCCAAGGCTTCAGTGGGCAATCTTTACTGACAAAATAATTCTAGTAGTCTCCTGAGGGTGGATCTTTTAACCTAAATTGATCCTCAGAAGATAAACTCATTCTCAAAATATTTACAACATGGTAAGCTGCAAAATTCCACGTTTTAGGTCCCTAACATTCTATAACTAAGGTTTTCATATCTATGAATCTCTGGTTTTAAAATGCTATCATTCACTTAGCCACTGTGATCAACACAATGATCCATGACAATTCCAAAGGACTCAGGCTGATAAATGCTATCTACCTCCAGAGAGAGAACCGATGAGCTCAGTGCAAGTTACAATTTTTTTTTCCACGTTATTTTTCTTGCCTTTTTTGCGGTATGGCTAATATGGAAATAAGTTTTGCATGACTTTATATGGATAATAAGTACCACATTGTTTGACTTCTCAGTGGGTAGGAGAGGGGTTAGAGGAGTGAGAAAAGATGAAAATGAAAATAAAAATAAATAAATAAGTAAACGAAATTCTACGGGTCTTTTAAAGTTCCATGTTTGTAAAATTCTACAAGTCGGCTGACATCCACTCCCAAAACTCAGGGTCCCCACCATGCTGAACACAGAAATTAAGGGCAGACTTTAGGAATGTTCTCCCTTCACTCCACCCACATCCAACTTCAGAATGTCCTGAAAGCCAAAGCCTCCCTGAATTTCTTAGTATCTTTAATATTTCATTCCTAGGGTATCTCTTCCCATATGCCATGCCTTACCTGATATAATGATTGCTGTTTCTGTCATGCTGTGGAGGCCAGAGAGAGGATTAGTAGCATTGCAGGTATAGATTCCTGAATGCCTCCCAGAGATGTTTGGAATGAAAAGCTGCTGGCCAGATGGTCCCTCAGTCCCATTGACCCACCACATGTACTGAGCTGCAGGGTTGGAGTTGGCAAAGCAGGAGAGGGTCAGGTTGGACCCAATAATGAAATCTGAACCCACGGAACTGACCATGGGGGTATCTGGACCATCTAAAGAGAAGAAGGGAAATTCTTGTTTGACAAAGTTGGATGGGGAATCTCTCTGTTCTACGGCCAGTGAGCTGGGGCCAACCATCCACATCAAGTCAGATCACACCTGGTCTCCTGAGTTAGGCTTCTGAGAGCCTCCAGGCTCTAAGTCAGGAGGCTGGGTGTTTAGTTCTGGCTCTCCCATCAACTGCTCCTGTGGCCTCGTGCCCAAATCCTTTCTCTCTCTAAGCCTTCCATTTTCTCATCCACAAGTCAAGAGTATTGGATGAAATTATTTCTAAAGTCCTTCACAAACCAATAATCTATAATTCTAAATTCCTAATTCCCAAGTTTCTAAGATTCTTTTATTCAAATGTTTCCAAGGATCTAATATCCCAATTTCTCTGCTAAAAAGTCCTAACATTTTATTACCCTAAAGTTCTATGTGGGCCAAGAGATTGTCCTTAAAACCCTCCCCCCTTAACGTCACTGATACCTTCACTGAGAGCAGCTATGGGGAACCTTTGAAGAAACAGTCCAAGGTATTTTGCATAACTTGACCCAACAGTCTTGAAGAAAGACAGGAGTGACTGTGACATGTTCCCATGTAATACCTGAATGGGGGCCACTACTCCTTTGGGTCAAAAAAATCTCCTGGAATGAGGGGTACATCAAATTCTTAAGATTCTGTATTGCTAAATTCTATGAATCTAAGTTTCAAAATATTCAGTGATTACAAAATTCTGTGTGTCTATGACTATGATTCTGAAATTCTGTAAATTCTGTAAACCCCTTAGTAAACAAATGTTTGTTGCTTGATGTAATTCTCACAAGCTCACTTTGAGCTTGGAATATGGGTAACCCTGAAAGTTCCCAACTGGAGATACATATGGGTCCAAGGCAATCTCTGTCCTAAGTCACTCTAGCAAGGAAGTTGCAAAACAATTTAGGAAACCCACCCTTAGGGCTCAGGGATGGAGTGTGAAGCCTTGGGCTTCAAAGTCAGGGAGAACAGAGAACATTACATTGGGAGCCTATAGAGACCTGAAGAAAAGGCAACAGCCCTGCCAACTGTAGTTCTGAGGCTGAGAACCTACCACTATTACCCTGGCAAACACAACAACAGGAATTGGGTGATTGCCATGACAATTAGAATGTAATCTCCTTGAGGGCAGCAGCTATTTCTTCCCTAGTGCCTACCACAGTAATTGGCATGTAGTAGGTGCTTGTTGATTGATGTATGAGTGGACTGCTCTAAGATAATTGCCCTGTTAACCTGACCTCTGGGAGCTGGATGAGAGTCCCCTCCCTTAACCCCCCATGACTCACAGGTCACATTTATCACAAGACGGCTGCTAAGGCTGAACATGAGGTCATTCCGGGCCTCACATTGGTAGGCTCCTGCATCATTCCTGGTGACCCTGGGGATGGTCAGAATCCTTCTATCTGGAGACAACTGGAGATTGTCACCCTCGAGGACCAATTCATTATCTACAAACCAGCGAAGGGTCACACCGCTGTTCAGAGGGGTACAAGTCAGCTTCACTGAGTCCTGGTGTTCTGTTGGCCTGCTGTCCTGGACTGTGACGTTGGGTGGGGACAAACGCTCTAAAGGGGAAAACGAGACAAGAGACAGATGACATATTCATACAACTTAGCTCTGCAATGGCCCTAAGGGATCATTTAGGCCAGTGGTTCTCCAAATATGGGCCAGGCACCTCTGAGGATCCAGAGACCATTGCAGAGTGTCCACAAGGCCAAAATTATTTTCATAGTAATACTGAGATTTTTTTAATATCTAAATGGTAAAGATCAACAGATATAACCAGGGTCATGCTGGAGCCAGCTTGAACTGTAACCAGAGAGCCAATTGTTAAATTTTCAGTATGATCATTTATGTACATATTTCTCCCACCCCACACAAGAAGGACAGTTGTTAGATATTTATTAGCATACCTCTGTATATAACCTACATAAAAGCCCTTTAGGGTTATCAATGTTTAAGAGTGTCACAGGGTCCTGAGACCACCACGTTTGAAAACCACTAATCTCTACCAAAGATCCTTAGTCTTTTTCTAGGTCAAGGAGGGCTTTGGCAGTCTGGGGGCACCCAGAATCCCTTCTCAGACTAATGTGTGTTACCTATATTCATCATTGAAGGAAATGCTAGATTTCAGTTAGAGACTGATGAAAATAAAGACAATAGCTAGCATTTGTTGTTGTTCCATCATATGTGACCATGTGGACCATGGAGTTTTCTTGGCAAAGATACTGGAGTGGTTTGCCATTTCCTTCTCCAGTTGACTAAGGCAAATAGAAGTGAAGTGACTTGCCCAAGGTCACACAGCTTGTACGTGTCTGAGGTCAGATTTGAAGTCAGATCTTCCTAACTCTGAACCCCGCTTTCTATCCACTGAACCACCCAGCTACCTCCACTAAGCATTTATACAGCCCCACAACTCACTAATTCAATCTGGTCAACACTTACTAAATACCTGCTCTTTTAGTCAGTAAATAAGCATTTATTAAATGCCAACTATGCTGTGCTAGGCAATGGTGTTACAAAGCCAAAATGAAACAGGCCTTGCCCTCAAGGAGCTTACATTCTATCAAAGGGGTGGTCTGATACCATTTGTATGCAGGTAAGTACAGTGCATGGACAACTGAGAAGGAAGTACTAACGCTGGAGAGAAATCAGAGAAGGCTTCCTGGAGGAGGCAGCAGTCCAGCTAGAGCTGAGCCTTGAAGGTAGACAAGGATTAAGAGAGAAGGAGGGAGGGAATTCCAGCTCGGGCAGCGGCTTGTGAGGATGCCCGGATTTAGGAGATGGAGGAACAAGGCTGGAGAACAGCCAATAGTCAGTCTAGTTTGCCTGAAATGTAGCATGTGAAGAGGAATCAAGGGAAATAAGAGTGGAAGTCCAGGCAGGAGCTGGACCATGGAGGACCTGAATAGCCAAGATGAGGTGAGCAAGAGGGAGCCATTCAAAGCTCTTGAGTGACGGGAAGGAGCTTACTGTCACTTTTACTGAAAATTACTTTTAGCAACTTAGCATCACTCACCTGGAGCTCCTCTCTTCAAAGCCTCCAATAATCTGCTCTTTTCTCAAGCCTCATCACTCAGGCTCTTGGCAGGGCTGGACCCTATTGGCCACACTGTTTCTTCTCCAGGGTTTCTTAGTCCCCTTTCCTTCCTGATTCACCTCCTACCTGGTTGGATCGTTCCTCAGTTTCCTTGGATGAATTATTATCTGTCTCCTGCCCCATTAGCAACAAGGTTCCTTAGGGCACTCTCCAGGGTCCTCTGATCTCTATATACTCTGTCTCTCTCTATGACTGTCTCTGTGTTTGTCTCTCTTGTTTTCTGTCTCCGTCTCTCTCTGTTTCTGTTTCTGTCTCTGCTTCTCTCTCTGTCTTTCTCTGTGTCTTTGTCTCTCTCTGTCTCTGTCTCTATCTCCATCTCTCTGTCTGTGTGAGTGCCTCTGTCTGTCTGTGTGTGTCTTCATCTCCATCTCTCTGTGTGTCTCTGTGCCCCCCCTCTCTCTATCTGTCTCTGTGTGTATCGCTCTATGTCTCTGTCTGTCTGTGTGTGTGTGTGTGTGTGTCTCTCTCTCTCTCTCTGGGTACATCCCTCGATGTCTCTCTCTGTCTCTCTGTGTGTCTCTCTCTGTCTCTCTCTCCCTCTTTCCCCATCTCTGTCTCTGTCTCTCTCTCCCTTTCTCCCTGTCTCTCTCTCTCTCTCCATCCCTCTCTCTCTGTCTCTCTCTCTCCCTATCTCTGTCTATCTCTTTGTCTCTCTCTCCATTTCTATCTATCTCTGTCTCTCACTCTCTGTCTCTCTCTGTCTCTGTCTCTCTGTCTCTCTCTCTCTTTCTCTCCCCCCTCTCCCTTTTCTGTGTCTCTGTGCCTCTTAGAATCCTTGCTTTCCTTCAAGACTGAGTCCAAATTCCACCTTCTACAGACAGCCTTCTCTACCTCCCCATCCCACTTTTCTAGTATCTCTGTGGATAGGCACTGGGTTTGGAGTCAGGAAGACCTGAGTTCCAATCTGGCCTTAGACCCTTATTAGCTCTGCGACCCTGGTTAAGTCACTTAACCCGGTTTGCCTCAGTTTCCTCATCTACACAATGAGCTGCAGAAGGAAATGGTAAACCACTCCAGTATCTTTGCCAAAAAAACCCCAAATGGGGTCACGGAGAGTCAGACAAGCCTGAAATGACTGAACAACAACAACAGAAGCAACCAGGTGTCTCAGTGGTTAGAGCACTGGACCTAGAGTCAGGAAGACAGAGTTAAAATCTGCCCTTAGACATTAACTAGCTCTGTGTCCCTGGGCAAGTCACCTAATTTCTCTGCCTCAGTTTCCTCATCAGCTCCTAGGGTTATTATAAGAATATATGAGATAATATTGGTAAAGTGCTGATACATACATACACAGTCTGATACATAGTAAGCACTTAATAAATGCTCCTTTCTTTCTTTCCATTGACAATCTCCAATTTACCTTATCTGTGTGTATCTCGTTTACACAGTTATTACTTGTTTCCCCCATTAAGCTACGAGCTCCTTGAGAGCAGAGTCTGGATTTTTTTGCTCTCCACATAGGGAAAGCACATAGTAGGTGATTACCGAATGAATGCTTGTTGACCAATTGATATCTAACAACTGATATCCTTTCTAAAGCACCTAGAATTGCCCCCAGCTCTTCACATGCACTATCTCACTTGACCCTCCCAAAGACAGAAGTAATTGAGGATAATTAGCTCCCTTTTACAGCTGAGGCTCATGCCAAGTATGGCGCCCACTCAGAGTCACACAGTTCCAAGTGGAGGACTCATCTACCAGAGCTCTCCACTAGGGATCGCCAGGCTTTGGTCAATCTTCTCTCCATGACTCCACTCACCCGCCTTGGAGCTTTCTGAACCAAAGTGCCTAGCACTCCTCTATGGGGGTCATCTCTCCCTATTAGAATGTAAGCTCCTTGAGGGCAGGGGCTGGCTTGCTGGCTTGTAATTGTCTCCCCAGCCCTTAACACAAAGAATTGGGGGAAGGCTTCAGGGAAAGCTCCAGTTTCCCCTTAGAAGCATGACAATGGCCAGCAGGGGATCAAACCCACAACCTAGGTGTTCTCAGGACATTTGAGCCAACTAAACTGAGGATCTGAATTCAAATTCCACTTCCGACATTTACAACCTCTGCAAATTCTGGGTGAGTCCCTAAACTTCCCTGGGTCTCAGTTTTCCTCACTAGAAGTTTCTGTGCTCCCTTCCACCTCTGGTCCTATAATCTTGAGTGGTGTGAATTACAGTCCTAGCAAGAGTTGAACTCACATCACTGGATTCAGAGTCCCAGGTACCTTGGATCCTTGCCTTCCCGCCCATCTAACTTTTGCTTGCATACTCCCAGTAAGGAGCAACTCATTACCTCTGTAGGAGGCGGGTTTTTCTCCGTTGATGGACTGCTCAGTTCTTAGGAAGCTATCCCTTCTATTGGCTCTCTTGAAGTTCTCTTTAGTGCCTAATCTGCCCTCTAGGACCAAATAGAACAATTCAAAAACCCCTCTCTCCCTATGACAGCTCTTTCTGCACACAGTCATTTTAACAACTAAGTCTTTCCTTCTCCAATCTAAACATCACTAGTTCCTCCAATCAGTCACCCCAGGTCTGGATTGTGAATCCCACCCCCAACCCCCCACCACTTTTATCCTGGTTGCCCTCCTGTGAATTAATTCCAATGTATTAACTCTTAGTTAGGTAGTACAGTAGATAGAGCATGAGGCCTGGAGTCAGGAAGATTTGAATTCAAATCTGGCCTCAGACATTTCCTAGCTATGTGATCCTGAGCAAGTCACTTAACCCTGTTTGCCTCAGTTTCCTCATTGGAAAAATAATTTGGAGAAGGAAATGGCAAACCAATCCAGAATCTTTCCCAAGAAAACCCTAAATGGGGTCACAAAGAGTTGGACACAGTTAATTGACAAAATGACGAAAAAAATGGGTCTAAGAACCATGCTGATACATCTGATATGGCCTGACCTTCTCAGGCAATGTCAGCCTCTTATAAGCCCAGAAAAACTGTTGTGACCACAGGCAAGTCATTTTCCCCTTTTGGGTCTTAGGTTGCTTCTCTGTAAAATGATTTTGGTTTGGATGACCTCTGGAATCCCTTCCAGCCCTGAATCCTATGAACCCTGATACACATACAGAAACAGGCTCTACCCTGCCTCCACTCCAGAACTCTTCTACCTCCATTAGTCTGGCTGCCCCCTTCCCCCTTCCACACTCTCCCCTTCCAGTTAGGAGGCAACCCAATGAGGTCGAAAGGGCTAGGTTTGGAGTCAGGAGAACTAGTATTGAATCCTTAACCTAATACTAACTAGCTGTGTGACTTTGGACACGTGATTTGCCTTCTGTGAGCCTCAGTTCTCCTACATGATCTCCAGGCTTTTAAGTCTTATGGTTCATGCCAGTTCTAATGATCTGTAATGCTACTTACCAGAGACCAAAAGATTTACATGATACAGGGCATTTCCCGGGGATGATATTAGATGCAAGGTGAAGATTCCACTATCATTCAGCCAGACATTTGTGATGTTCAGGGAGCCATTGGGATCCCCCATCTCTCGACCTGTGTGTGCATTGCCAAAGGTCTGTCTCTGGGTTAAAAAATTATAATTGAGGATGCGAAGATTGGCTACATTTGTTGCTCCCCGGTACCAATTATAGGATATGAGATCCTCGGGGAGTCCTTGGACAGCCAGGGTGACATTCTCACCCTCAATAGAATGGGAGGGGATGGGGGTGATGGTTGGCTGGGCAGACACTCCCTGCTGGCTCCAGGTGCTCAAGATGAGGGCTGTGAGGGAGGAATGAGAAGAGCAGGCAATTTTGGTGTGACCAGTCAATCAACAAACACTGACCAAAAGCCTGCTATGTGTTAGGCTCCATTGATATAAAGACAGAGGGAAAACAGACTTTGTCCTCCAGGAACTTCCACTTATTGGGGGGAGGGGGGGTGTTAACATGTACACAGAGGAGGAAAAATGCAGGACCTTTGATTTCATTGATACAGCGAACTCCCAGATGAAGAAATAAGTTAGCATTCCTTCTCTAAAAATTATAACCTTAGAGAGAATTGCCTAGAGCTTGGAGAAGTTAAATGACCTACCCAGGATCATGCAGCAAAGATGTGTGAGAGAGGTAGGACTTGAAATCAAGTCTTCTTGGCTCCCAAGCCAGCCTTCTCTCCACTAACCAGGCAACCTCTTGCACAAATAAGTAGATGCAAAACATACAGAGTGATTTCCGGGGGATGAATGGAGAGGTCACCAGTTGCTGAGGAGACTGGGTAAGGCCCAATGGCTTTGCCTAATGTGTGAGATGGTACATGAATGAAACCCAGAAGAGAGC
>NW_027185797.1:39810658-39819397 GCF_028583685.1 Petaurus breviceps papuanus
TTAGATAGATAGATAGATAGATAGATAGATAGATAGATGGATGGATGGATGGATGGATAGATGGATGGATGGATGGATGGATGGATGGATGGATGGATGGATGGATGGATGAGAGAGAGAGAGAGAGAGAGAGGGAGGGAGGGAGTGGGAGGGAGGGAGAGAGAGAGAGAGGAGAGGATTTATGAAATCTTTGCTCTGCTAAGCACTGGGATACAAATACAAGCAAACAAAACAGTCTGCCCTCAAGGAGCTTACTTTCTATTGGGGCGACCAAACATAAAAGGGAGCTGGATGGAGGAGCTAATACTGAGTTCAAGCAGCTTGACGTGAGGTTGGCCAGGAAATGTCATGGAAGCCTGGGGACTTCAATAGTTGTACAAAATGTAGGATCATAGAGCCTTAGAAGAATCATGGAGTTTTGAATCTTTAAATCAAAGATTCTTAGACACTAAAATCTTAAAATCACAGAACTGTAGACCTGGGAAAGACATTAGGGACCAATATTCCTTTCATTTTTGCAAATGAGCAAACTAAGACTCAGAAAGGAACATAGAGTCCTAATATAGCAAGGAGAAAAGTTTAGCTCTAATACAACTGACAATGGGGAGTAATGCGGGAAGAAGAAAGTCCTAAGCAGAAGTGGAGGCCAATGAAACTAGTGTTAAGGGGAGATCAGTGGAAAGGGATAATTTCCTTTCTGTCTTCCCACTCCTCACTTTCACTTCTCAGACTCCCTGAGAACAGTTTCCTCCTCCCTCTTACTCCTTGAGACACTCAGGCCAAAGTTGGGGGTGGGGGTGGGGAAGAGGGCCTAAGTCCCCAATTTCAGGCTCTGGAAGTCCCTTTCGAAACAAAAGAGAGTCTTCTTCTCTCACCTGTGAGCAGGAGACCCTTCCAGGGTCCTCCCAAGAGAAGATCCAAGTATCCATGTGTCTGAGCTCTGTCCTCACTTGAATTCTGTCTTCTAGTCTGACTCCAGGCCATTGTCTGGAACAGGTGACCTGGACCCTTCAGGAACCCAAAGGTCCCAGGAATGCACTGCCTGGTTGCCATGTCCTGAGTCTGAATGGCAGCCTGTCTCCCAGAATGAGTTGCTAGATAGAGAGACATGTAATAGTCCAGGGGCTTCAGGGATGAGGCGTCAGCCCCGTCTTTAACAGTCTGGAGCAGGGTCTCTGGACCAGTTTGGGTCCTCAGGCCAGGTGAGTTCTTGTCAATTGCATGAAGGAGCAACACATTCCTTCTGACACAGACCAGAACAAGCCAGAGGAGAAAATGCCTGCTGATGCCAGGGCATCGTTTCTGTCTGTTCAGCACCTCCTTATCATTCCTTATCATCCTAGGCTATGCCCTTTGCCCCATTATCTGGGACTCATCCTGATTTCATCTAATACCAGGGTCACCTCTTCCACATACCTGTATCTGAACTTAAAGACCTGAGATGGAGGGAAGTGATGGGAAGAAGACAGGATGGTACACTGAGAAGGCCAATGGCTCTAGAGTCCAAACACCTGAGTTCAGGTCCCACCTCTGATATGTACTGCCTCTATGACTTCAGGAAAATCACTTCACCTGTCTTGGCCTCAGTTCCCTCATCTGTAAAATGGGAGAGTTTGGACTAACTGGGCTCTAGAGTTGACCCTGAAATTCTCCTGCCCCCAGCTATAAGGGGGGATGGTCCACAAAGCAGGATATACAGGGGCATAAGCCTCCAGTGACTCAGTTCATCTTAACCAACATTTAGTGCCTTCTGTGTATAGAGCCTTGAACTTGGTATGGGTGAGACATGGAGTTTATGTAAGGCAGAGTTCCTGCCTTCATAGAGCTCATGGTCAAGATATACATAGATGTTATAGTTATTCAATCATGTCTGATTCTTCACGACTCCATTCAGGGTTTTCTTGGCAGAGATATTGGAGTGGTTTGTGATTTCCTGCTCCAGCTCCTTTTACAAATGAGGAAATTGAGGCCAACAGGGTGAAGTGACTTGCCCAGGGTCACACAGTTCACAAATGTTTGAGGCCAGATTTAAACTTATGAAGATAAGCCTTCCTGATTCCGAGCCCACTGCTCTATCCACTTCGTTCAACTCAACTACAATTCATATACCAGTGTACCAGATGGGGGCCCCCAAAGTGCTCCATGAGGCCTAAGGAAAAGGTTGTTGCCAATGAGGGAATCAAGGTAGCCATCCCAGAGGAGGCCCTATGTGAATCATGGAATCTCTAAGTTAGAAGGGAGAGGGAATAAGCTTTGTTGTGCTAAAAACTTTACAAATATTATCTTATTTGGAAGGGACCTCAGGAACTCTCCAATGCAACCCCTACACAGAAAAGAACCCTCAAGATAACCCCCTGACAATTGGTCATCCAGCCTTAGGCTTCCAAGGAGGGGGAAGCTGCCCCTCTTTAAGGCAGTCCACTCCACTGTTGGACAGCTCTCATAGTTAAGAAATCCTCCCCACCGCCAATCAAGTCTAAATTGTCTTCTTTGCAACCTTCACCTACTGCTCCCAGGTCTGCCTTCTAGGGCCAAGGTCATAAGTCTAATCTCTCTTCCACAATCAGCTCTCAAAAAACAGGCTTCCCTGACCCCACAATGCCCTAAGACTTCTCTTCTCCATTCTATAGAGACTGGGGCTGATGACTTTGCTTGATTTTGCCTCACTTAAATTCAATTCACTCTCAATTCAAGACATCACCCTCATGATGTCATTAGTCTTCTTCAAAAATGGAGGATGAATGGCAACAATAATAAAAAACAGCCTCAATCACTTCAATGGATCTTTACATGCCAAGGATCTTCACCTTACTCACGTTGATTAGAAAAGGACAGGTTGGAATTGAATGAACAGAGAAGAGGAGGCAAGGACATTGCAGGCACTGGGAACAAGATGAGCAAAGACCAAGAGGCCAGAGAGCACAGGGTGTGTGGGAGGGCAGGAACAAAGGGGCAGGGGAGGTGGCAAGTTTGCCAATTTGACTGGCAGGAGTGATAAAAGAGGAGATTAGGAGGCGAGGGATCACCACACTGTCTCCAATCTTGAAAATCAAGCCAAAGAGTTTGACCTTTGCTAAAGGGGAAAAAAACTGGGCAATAGGGAGCCCCTGAAGATTTTTGAGTAGCAGAATGACATGTCCAGATCTGTGACAAAGAAGAAGAATCTTGACATGAGTGGAAGATAGATTGGAGGTGAGAGAGAAGAAAGATGGGAGACCATCTCAGTCATTCAGACAGAGTTGATGAGGGCTGACAGACCACAGCACTTGTGGGGACTAGAAATGAGGGAATGAATGAAAGAGATGCTATGGGGATGGAGTCCTCAGGGTTTTGTAATCCACTGAGTGTGCGGTGAGGGAGAGAGAGTCAACAGAAGCCCCAAGGGTCTGAGAACAGGAGCCTGAGGGCCGAGAAGATCACTCAGAAGGATTTGGAGCAGGCTCTCTGCCACCTAGCCTTCCCTAAGGAATTTATTATATATAATATCATGGCCTGAATCTGTGATCATGACTGAAGGGAACTCTAAGGAGGAACCCTCTATAAATACAGATTGGCACCTGCCAAGCAACTTGTAGTTTTAAAGAGTCATCTCAGGCACTGGAAGGTTAAGGGTCTTGTCCAGGGTCATGGAGCCAATCGGCATTCAAGCAGAAGTTCCCAAAGTGGATGATGCTGCTGGGATGCAGGAACGATGGGGTGGGGGGGGGTGAACTGTAGTAGCCTCAGGTACCATTGGGGCCCATTAAATAAAAGTAAAAGGGAAGCAGAAGCATAAGGAAAGAAGAGAAGATATTTTTGAAAAATCATTCGTACATGTTTCATCTGTTGTGTAACAGAGTTAAAGTCATAGTGATTACATTATTTTCCAAATAAACATAAAACGCAAGTTATAACTGATCGCTGGTCAAGATCACTGACAGGTCTTAGCAAGCAAGTGTTGGCAGGCAATCAGGCAACTGTGTCACCCATTGTCAGGAAGTCCAGCATTCATGGCAGGAATATGTACGTGCAATGACTTGAATACAAATACATGGTTACATTACACATTATTGCATCATCAAAATTTCAATGCAGGAAAAAAACACAAATTCACAATAAATTAGTAAATTTAAAATGTGTCATTTTTAAAAATATATTTTATATTTTTTGAAATGATACAAAGTTTTTTAAAAGGTTAAAGAAAGTAGATTTCCGGGGGGGGGGGTTGCTACTGAGTAAATTTTTTTTAAAGGAAGCAGTAGGGCAAATAAATTTAGGAAACTCTGATCTACACTGATCAAGAAGAGTTTCCTGCCTGGAAGTCTCCCAATACCAACAAAATCACAGGCCTAGTACCACCACCACCCCAAAAAAATCCCAACTTCATGGTGGACAAAATGTCAATCTGTAGCCCGTAGCAGAGTTTCATATATGCTTGAGAGGGAGCATCATTTTGTTCTGAGCTGTAGAGTAAGCCAGGGATATCTTAGAATCATTTATTTTTCATTAATAAAATGTTATCTCTTTCTCATTAGTTAATCAACTTTAACTCCCATTCCAAGTCATTAAATAAGATATGGTGGGGAATCTCCTTTCTCAGTAATACGCTTATTTTCTAGATGATAAATATATATTAAGATTTCATGTTGTTGGTGGTGGTGAGTCGTTTTGGTTATGAATGACTTTCTGTGACCCCATTTGGGGCTTTCTTAGCAGAGATACTGGAGTGGTTTGCAATTTCTTTCTCCAGTTCATTTTACAGATGAGGAAACTGAGGCAAATGGAGTTAAGTGACTTGCAATTTATTAACAAATGAAACAATAATAAACATACATATATCTATATCTATTATTGCCTTCATTGTTAATATTATTATTAAATATTGCCATTTACAGTATTTTATCTATGAAGACCATTACAGCCTCAATCCCCAATCTCCCTTAATGCTAATATCTTCCCTCTCTCTATTCCGTCCAGTGTGTCCTGTCTATCTCTTGTTTGTACATAGTGGTTTGTATGTTCCCTCCCCCATTAAACTGTGAGCTCATTCAGATCGAAGTCTCTTTTTATCTGTCTTTATATCCTCAACACTTAGCCTGGCTTATAGTAGGAGCTTAATAAATGTTTGTATTGCAACTGACTGGCTTATTTCAGACCTTCAATATTACCCTAGAAGGTTCTTCTCCACTTGTCTGGAAATTCAGTGTGATGCCATTCAACTCCTTCTAGCTTCTAATTAAAATGTCTTAAGAATCTTCTTCATATTTCCCCCTCAAGCATTAAATTCAGTCTCTTGGGAAATAAGCTAGATTAGTCCATTCTCTTTGTCCTTTCTTCAGTAATTGCAGGAACCAGTCTTTCCAGAAGACACTCTCTCTGCCAGCTACTCACAAGCTCTTCATAGAATTGATTTTATAATGTTCCCTTATATTGCTTTTGAGAAAGACATTTCACATCACTTCTCCTCTCTATCTTCTCTGAAGACTCCTACTAGATAATGAATAAAACAGACCTTTCCCTTGACTCTGTGTGTATGGAGAAAGAACTTCATGGAAGCTGCCAACTCAAACTGCTTTACTCAACATTTTTTTTTTGACTCTTAAAGCTGCGATTAATCATAGTCTCTTTGAAGGAGACATTTGAAGCAAGCGTCACATATATATGACAAGAACATGAAATCAAGGCAATATGGGGTAGCAGAAAAGATGCTATATTTGGAGTCAGGAAAAGTGGTTTAGGATCCTGGTGCTAACACATACAGTACCAGCATAGCCAAGTCATTTAACCTCAGTGAAGACCAATGATATTACGAAAGTGATCTCTTGACTTGCATGTAAATCACCTGCAATTCCATCCTCTATAAAACTGGATACTATAATGAGATAAGAATAATCTCTGTCTTATCTCTCAGGGTTGTTGTGAAGGAGACACTTTGTAAAAGCACTAGATAAATAAAAATTCTACGTCTATTATGAGTACAAAGGCCTGAGATGGAGTCCCATCTCTGCCCAGATCTGCGTGATCTGAAGCAAATATTTGTATCTTCTGGTGCCAACTGGAGGAGTTAAGGGGAATAAAGAGGAGCCAGGCAGAGTATCCAATGGATCCCTGGTGGAGGAAGGTTTCTCCTCCCATCTCTGCCACTAACTCTCTATGTGGCATTAGGAATGAAGCTCTATTCCCATCCCTGCCCAACTCAAAGGACTAGAATGAAGATCAGGGAAACTGTGTGTGTGGTGATGTGGAAAGAGCCATAAATGAATACTCTGGAAACCTGGCTTCAAGACTACTTGGACTCGGTGAAAATAAAACAAACAGCTGGTCTTGGTACCAGAGGACCCGAGTTCGAGGGTCAGCTAACACTGGCCATCTCACTGTGGACAAGTTACTGACTTTTTCTAGGACTTTAAGGCTTATAAAACTTTCCTCAAAATGGCCTTGTAAGGACAATAATATAAATATTATTGCCCCCATTTTAATAGTCAAAATTATAATTAGCATTTATATAGCATTTTCAGGTTTGCAAATGTGTTACATTCGGTACCTCATTTGATAATTATTTTATAGATGAGATCATTGAGGCTCAGAAAAAGTCCTAGAAAAGTGGGCCAATTGTAATTATAATTAGTAGTATTATTATCTCATTAACTCTTATGAAATTCATCTAGAAATAGTTACTACTCAATAGTAATGAGCATTACTGTAATCATAATTATTTCCTTTTTCATTATTGTTATTCATCCCAAGTCTGCCCCTAACTTGCTTTTGTGATCTTACCAAGTCAATCCCACCACCAGGGCCCAGGATCTCAATTTCCTCATCAGAAGGATGAAGGGGCCAGGGCAAATAATGTCTAAAATGCTTCTGCCTCTGAGGCTCCATGACCTAAGTATGAGGCTGGTTCAAACTGGGATGAATTTAGCAGAGGCTGGAGGACAGAGTCAGGACATTTTGCAGGACATTCAAATTCAATTCCCTGCTCGAGAAGCTCTGGCGACTTCCCTTTGCAAACACGAACTCCGGATTGACCATTAAAGCCTTTCAGAGCTGGTGTCCTTGATGCGCCGTTGTAACTCATTGTTCTCTTTCAGGTGCTCTTCGGTCCAGTCAGACTTGTCCCTCACACATAACAATTCAAACGTCCTGTGGTTCTACTTCTAATGCTCTAAGGCTCTCTGTCCCTAAGACACTCACTATGAGCCCACAGTTCTGTGTGTTCCATTCTATGAGGCTTGAATTACCCATGTTTTTGTCATTCATCAAGTCTTTATTGAGCACCTACTGTTTGCCCAATCTACATTAGGCACAATGGGGTTCTTCAATATGTATTGGTCCCAATGTCCCTGCCCTCTAGGAGCTGAATAGCATGTCCAGCCCAAGCTCTGTTTGCTCCGAGTCCAGGGAAGGGGCTCAGGCAATCAAGGATGACAGAACTCAGAGGTAGGAGAGGATGCTGTGGGGGAGGGTGGTCTGGGAGGGCTTCTTGGAGGGAGTGTCCTGGGGACATACCTTGAGGGATGGACATAGTATAAATGTTCCAGGTTTGTGGAATGAGCCTTGCCAGATGGGGTGTGGTCCAAAGAAGGACAAGGAAAACAGACATGGGCAAGTTTGAAGGGAGAGTCAGAAGGACCCGGTGAAGGGGAGGGGTTCGAATGGTGAAAGAATGGGAGGGAGTTGGTTGAGTCCCAGCTGTGGTAGAGCCATCAGACTTCCAGATTCTAAGAGGAGCTACTTGCAAGGGATTGACCAATACAATCATGCCGTCATATTGATCTGCCTGGATCTGAAAGGTAAAATATGAGACCAGGGCCAGTTATTCTGGGAATGGAAGGGAAAGGACTGGGCAAAAAAAGTCATGGTCCCAGCCACTGGCCTGGGAGAGCAGATCAGAGGGAACAGCATGAAGCAGCCCAGGAGGGATGGTGGAGGGGCAGCAGGGGCAGCCTGCTAGACAAGGGACCAGAGTTTGGGTTCTGGCTCTGCTCTTAAATAGCTTTGTGACCTCTGAGAAAATCCTTTAACTTGACTGGGACTGCTACCTTCCCTCTTCTCTGAAATGGTTAAGGAAGGGGCTAGCTAGACACTGCCTGGGTGCTGTCCCAGCTCTGACCTCTTTCCTAAAGGCCCTCCCAGCTCTGACAGCTGAGGCTTAAGTCCTCTTTGCACAGAACCCAGAATGTCAGAGCTGGAAGAGATCTTACATATAACCTGGTCCAAGTCTCTCATGTGAGACAGAAAAAACCCAAGGCTCTGGGAAAGCAAGGATTCAGTTGAGGACACACATATGTGTCAGTGCCCAGGAGGGCAACCTGCCACCCTCCGTGGGAAGAGGGTTCAGGGCTCTGAAGTCCCTGGGAGGCCAAGGTCCTTGCATCTTCCTGTGTCTGCTGGGTGCAGAGGGGGACCCGGGGATCACCGTTCCATTATCTTTCTGTCCTCCATGATTAGCCTCACTGTCCCGCCTATGCTCCCACAAACATGGTACTGAGGAAAAGTGCTCACCTCCTCATCCAGTTGAGTAGAACCGACTGAACCTATCCAAGTGAGAGAGATAGGGAAAGGAAAGGAGAGGGGGGAGGAGAGAGGGAGGAGACAGAGAGACAGAGAAGGAGACAGAGACAGAGAGACACAGAGAGAGGAGGGAGGAGACAGAGAAGGAGAGAGAGAGACACAGAGAGAGACAGAGAGAAACAGAGACAGAGAAGGAGAGAGAGAGAGACAGAGGAGAGAGACACAGAGAGACAGAGACAGAGAGAG
>NW_027185797.1:39819497-39890733 GCF_028583685.1 Petaurus breviceps papuanus
GAGAGAGAGAGAGAGAGAGAGAGAGAGAGAGAGAGAGAGAGGTCTTAATGGAACTCAGGTTTCTGCATAGGGAGACAGGGAGAGCTACATTCAATGACCTCAGCCTGTCATTCAAGGCTTCTAAGGTCTCTTGTTCCAGCCTCACCTACCTGTTCACAACCCATTTCCTCCAACCAGGCTTATTTCTTCCTTAACACTTTCTTTCTGACCATTGCTCTTCCTTCCCATGCACAAAGGATAGAGAATTTATCTCCCATCTTCTTCACCTTTTCTCTGTCCTTCAGGCCCATCTCTGTCCTCCCTGATTGACCCAACCCCCAGATCTCTCTCCTGATACATTTGCTCTCCTCCCCAGGCCCAGTCTAAGACTTCACCCATCAGACTGACTCTCTTCCCCACTTCTACCCCTTGAAAATGTTTCCCCAGCTGGAAATGAAACCATTCTTACCTGCTCTCGCATGATGCCCAGAAAGTAGCCCACCAAGGACGTTAGCACCACTCCAACCAGGATCCCAAAGACAATACCCGCAATGCCCCCTGCAGAGATGGAGATCCTGAAGTCTGTAGGTAGGTTATCTGGCATTTCTGGGAGGGAGAAAAGGGAAGCACATGGATAGTGAAGAGTTTGGAATTATCCTTCAAGGCTCAGCTCAGACTCCATTTCTGGGCAGCTTTTCCTTCTGGACCCCAGACTAGAAGGTTTTCCCCCAAAGTAAAAAACACCTTTATGCTGGAAGAAGCCATAGGGGCCATCGAGACCAACTCTCTCATCTTAAATGTGGGACAGCTGATCCCCAGAGAGGGGAGGTATTGGCCTGGGCAGCCCAGGAAGGGGGTCCAACTGCGACCAGGATACATGCCTCCTGCCTCCCAGTTCAGGGCTCTCTCCACAGCACTGGGGCCACTAGCAGACCCTCTGGCCCAGGACAGCTCCAAAGGAAAATGGTAGTAGGAGAGATCACAGGAAATCAGACACAAAGAGACCAAGGAGGGCGACCCATCCATCTCCCTCAGTTTACAGAGGCCCAGGGATTGGAAATTATCTTGTCCCAGGTCGCACAGGTATAATTGGAGGAATTTAAGCCCAGGTTCTCCAGCTGCAAACCCAGTATTCTTTCCATGACAGCGCACAGTCTCTATATCACATTGGTCCATTCACTAGCACACCCCATACTCCAGGCAAACCTGCTCCTCCCCCAGTCCTACCTTGTCTTCCTATGCCCCACATATCCTCCATCCCTCCCCCCATTCAGCATGCAAGGAGCATTGGAATTGGAGTCAGAGGGCCTGAGTTCAAACCCCATTTCAGATGCTTACTACCTTCATGACCTTGGACAATCACTTCCTCAATCTGTTCCTCAGTTTCCCCACTCTATAAAATGAAAGGGTTGGACCAAATGGCCTTGATGGTCCCCTCCAGCTCTAAATTCTATGAATGCCTAGTGACTTCCGCTCCACCCCATCCTTTAATCCCCAAAGATCAAAGGTCAGTTCCTTCAAGGAACTTCTGCTTATCCCCCTAGTTTGGTAATGACCCGGCCCTTGTGTTTCACAGTTTCCTTGGGTTCCACCAATCTGGTGTGCTTATCCTGTTAGGTGGTCACTTTTACAGCAGTTAATATAAACCATCCTATTGCATATAACCTGTTCAACAGGTGCTGGTAGCACTATTAATAGGAAGGAACCTGGCTTTGAAATCAGAGGGAAGGGCTGGGATCAAATCCTACCTCTGGCATATCTCCATGTGACCTTGGCCAAGTCACTTTACCATGCATCGCTTTGTATATATTTGTTTTCACAGTGTCTCCCCTACTAGACTATGAGCTCCTTGAAAGCAAGGACTGTCTGTTGCCTCTTTTTGTATCCCCAGTGCTTAGCACAGTGCCTAACACACAATAGGTGCTTAATAAATGTTGATTAGTTAATTAGTTGATCTGTGTCTGAATTTCATCATTCATAAAAGGAGGGAGTTGGACTTGGTGACCTCTAAGGTCTCTTCCATCTGTGTAGGTGACTCCATCAGCACCATGAACTCTAAGCCAAAGACCACATCCAGGCTTACCTAATAAATACCTTAGAATCCCAGAGCTCTCTGGGTTCTGCAATGGGGCTGGGAATCAGAGAGCTCCTTTATCACCAAAGAAGAATCCAAATTGTTTGAGTTCCAAAGAACTATGGAAAAGTGAAGGCCACCTTAATAGAGATGGCTTTCTAGACAAGCCAAACTAATCCAATTCAAGAAACACTGATTAAAAGTCTCTACTCAGTTCCAGTATGGAACTAGTCCATTAAATGAATGGACCAGACCAAGCTGTACTGGGATGTACTAGATTGGGTTGGATTTGATTGGGCTTGACTTTACTGGAATGGGATGGAATGGAATGGAATGGAATGGAATGGAATGGAATGGACTTTCAGTCATTTTTCAGTCATGTCCAATTCTTTATGACCCCATTTGGAGTTTTCTTGGCAAAGATACTGGAGTAGTTTCAGCCATTTCCTTTTCGTGCTCATTTTACAGACAAGTAAACTGAGGCATACAGGGTCACACAGCCAGATTTGAATTCAGGAAGATGAGTCTTCCTGACTCCAGACCCACTGTTCTATCCACTGTGGCATCAAGCTGCCCATATTCAATACATATTGAAATGGATTGAATTGAATTAAGTTGGATTGGACTGGTCTATTAGTTCCTCTTTTGGAGTGTTCATGGAAAACTATAGATAAGACAATAAGCTAAAAATGTTAGAAGTGGTTGCAGTCTCCATTAGAGAAGAGATTAACCACATAGACAAAATCATAGACCCATGACCCACTGGCATAGCAGAGACTATAGTTTTCTGTTTTGGATCTCACCTCTATCCCCTACTAGACTAAGCTCATGAATTAAGTAAAAATTTCATGTCTTCCATAGCACTAAGTCTACTCTTCAGCACACAGTAGGGTTCTTTTTTAGAGGGGGAAAGGCAAGGCAATTGGGATTAAGTGACTTGCCCAAGGTTACACAATTAGTAAGTATCAAATGTCTGAAGCATGATTTGAACTCAGGTCCTCCTGATTCCAGGGCAGGTGCTGTATTCACTGCACCTCCTAGCTACACCCACACAGTAGGTTTTTAATAGATTGTTGAATGAATGAATGAGCCATAGGCTCCTCACCATAAACCTGGATGTTCACATTGGTGGCACTCCGTCGGCCCGTGTTAGAGTTGGATGTGTTGCAGGTGTACAACCCAGAAGAATTCTGAGAGATTCTGGGAAGGAAGAGGTACTGGCCAGGGGACTCAAGGACACCATCCACTACCCACATGTACTCTGCAGGTGGGTTTGAGTCAGCAAAACAGGAGAGGGTGAGGTTGGAGCCCACGGTGAAAGTAGAATCCATAAAGTTTATGATGGGTTTGTCAGGACCATCTGGGGTAGACAAGAGAAATCCCCATGGGATAGAACTAAAGGAAGAGGAGGAAAGAGAACTACCACCCAGTGACACAAGGTGACCCTGAGGAATAGGACTTATGTCACAAAAGCAAGACAAGTAATCCCCAAGAAAGCAATAAGTAAAGCCCATTCCTATACCACTTCCAGAAGATTGGGATGTAAGGGCAGTCACCCTGGGCCCATCAGAGACAAGCTACCAGTGAGGCACACTGAAGTAATACTTTTTATAAATGCACATGTTGTTTGCCCCAGGAAATGTCATTTTTGTGATTTGGGTTTAGAACAAAGTGCTTCAAAGGTGAAAGAGGCCTTAGAATAGAGAACATAAAATGTTCTACTTGGTAGAGATCTCAAGTGCCTTTACAAAATCCCCTCAAATGGTGATCCAAACTTGGTTAAAAGGGTCTTCACCAATGGGGGCCTCTTTATGTCCCAAGGCAGAGTATGATGCTTTCAGTTCTGATTTCGGAATTTTCCCATATTGCCCAAATTTGAATCTCTACCAGTTTCCCTCCTCCACCTAGCTTGCCTTCTGGGGCCAAGCAGGACAAGTAAAATCCCTCTCCCTTTTAGAGGCCTTCAACCATGGATGACAGCCGCCATATTTCCTCCAGAGTTGGGAAAGACCATACAAAAGAGAAAGAAACATGGATCTCAGTCTGGAAGGAACCTCAGAGGCCCCCTCACTTTGCAGAGCAAGCTAAGACTGAAAAGGGGTGAATTTTCTCCCAGTCACACAGGTGGTAAGCGGCAGAGGTCCTCTGTCTCTACTTCCGCTGTCCCATGCTGCCATCCCAAAGGGACAGAAATGCCTCTCTACCACAGAGGCATGGCTGACATGACCTTAGGGAGATGTCCTAGTAGAGAGATGCAAAGACTTACAGTCCACATTGAGGGTGACAGGGTCGCTGACACTTGAGATGACGGAATTGCTAGTCTCACACTGATAAAGTCCCGTGGCATTTCTGGTGGCATTATCCAGAGTGAGGGTCTGCTGGTCAGGGGACAGCTCCCACTGGCTGCCCCCAGGGAGAAGCTCACCATCCTTATACCATCTGATGGCGATAGTGCTCCGGGGAGGGACACAGGTCATGCTGATGGAATCCTTGTTCTCCACTGGCACTGTATTATTGGCAGTGATGGTGGGCTGGGGCATGGTACCTACAAGGAAGACAGGCATTCTAGGTTTGAAGAAATTGGATAGCCTGCATCAGTGCCTTTGTGCTCCTGAAAGAAGTAGGTAGTTGTCAGCGAGTAGACCCCTCTCTGGAAGACATTGTCATGGCCATCTCTTCTGACATCTTCACCGTACTGATGGGGAAACTGAGACCCAGAGAGAGCAAGGGCTCTTTCTGCTACCACATTAGCATTCTTATGTACAGAAGGTGATCTTGGTCCTGCTTCAGTCCATAAAATGAGGAAACTAACTTCACTATGGTTAAGGTACATCAGAGTTCAAACAATCCCAGAATCATGGGATCTCAGCATCCTAAGGGGCCTCAGTGACCATCTTGTCTGGCTCATACATGAGCAACACTCCTGTCTACAATGTCCCTGACTAGGAGAAATCTGGTTTTTGCTCAAAGGCCTCCAAGGAGGTCTGACCCACCTCCTCTATGGGCCCCCCTTCCACCTAGGACAACTCTAGGTACTCTAGGTCCTAACTCCAAAGAGTAACTTCTGCCCATGACTCTTCTGTGGCCAAACCCCAGCTCTGTCAACTTCCCACCTCTTTGACTTGGGGCCAGGCAGCTCCTTGAGGGCTTCCTCACAGGACAATCCCTCAAAAACCTGGAGATGGCTACCAGGCCATACCCCAGAATCATTTTTTCTCCAAGTCAAACATCCCCAGGTCCTTCAACTATCCTCATAATCCTTTGTGGTCCTAGGGAGTTCTTGGGGCAGTCAGGTGGCACCATAGTGCACAGAGCACCAGGCCTGGAGTCAGGAAGACTCACCTTCCTGAGTTCACATCTGACCTCAGACACTTAGTAGCTGTGTGACCTTGGGCAAGTCACTTAACTCTGCCTCAGTTTCACCATCTGTAAAATGAGCTAGAGAGGGAAATGGCAAACCCCTCCAGTATCTCTGCCAAGAAAACCCCAAATGGAGTCACAGAGAGTCAGACACGACTGAAATGACTGAACAGCAATGAGCTCTCAGTTGAGACGGGCCAATGGCTTTAATCCCAGTGTGAGCCAGAAATCTCTCCTCTGGTATTACATCAGTCTCACCAGAGCACTGTACTTGGGATCGGGAATTCTAGAATCCAACCCCACCTCTGACTCTTTTTAGCTGAGTGACCACAGGGAAGGGACTACATCTCTTTCTGAGTTTCCATTTTTTAATATACAAAATAAGGGTGACAAAGATGTTTGGTAAATTGAAATCTGGAAAGGACGCTTCAGGAGTCCAACCCTATTATTTTTTTAAAATGAGGAAACTGAACAAGTGAATGAAGGAAAAGCATTTCTTTTTCAGGCTTGTCTGGCTCTTCAGGGACCTGTCAGGAGTTTTCTTGGCAGGGATGCCAGAGTGGTTTGCCATTTCCTTCTCTAACTCACTTTACAGATGGGGAAACTGAGGCAAACAGGATGAAGTGATTTGCTCAGGGTCACACAGTTAGGAAGTGTCTGAACCTGCATTTGAACTCAAAGCTTCCTGACTCTGAGGCTGGCACTCTGTCCACTGTGTCACCTAGTTGTCCCATTCATAAATGAATGAGTGAGTGAGTAAAAAGCATTTCTCAGGGCTTTCTAAGGACCAGACACTTGAGTATAAAAGAAGAGATAGGCCCTGCCCTGTTGCAAAGGAGAATTGTGTCCCGACTGGGCAATGTTGATTGGGAAAATCCCAGGGAAGCTGAATAGAACTGAGAGGCCTGGCTGGCCCAAGTCAGAGGTGGGAAGCTGTCAGCACGAGGATCCTCTGACTTCGAACCCAGCATTTCTCCTCAGTCCACAATCATTAAGCATCTACCACATGCCAGGCCCTGGGCTAGCCATGAAGTGAAGGAAATCATAGGCAGCCTGGTCGGCAAACGTGGGAAAGTCAGCTAGCACTCTGGATAACAGCTTGAGTTTAGATAACACATGTAGGGCCTCTGGCAAACCTTACTACCCCATACAAATGCCAGCCAGCATCATTATTAATCCCAGACTGTGGCCTGATGAGAGTTGGGGGCTCTGAGCACCACCACTACAGCCACTCACCAGAGACAGAGATCTCCACATCTGCTGTGCTCTGGAGTCCTGAGAGGGCATTTGAGGCCTTGCAGGTGTACAGACCCGAGTTATCCAGAGACGCAGCAGCAATGGAGAGTTGCTGACCAGAAGGGCCTGCGGTGCCATTGAAAATCCATTCATACTGGGCAGCTGGGTTCGAGGCGGCAAAGCAGGAAAGGGTGAGCTGGGACCCAAGAAAGATGGAGTCTGGTTCCATGGCGGTTACCGTGGGGGCATCAGGACCATCTGGAATGAAAACCCTTTGGAGTGAGATCAGAAATGATGAGGGAAGAAATCTGTGGCCCAGGAGCACCTCTGTCAAAGCAGATTTCCCTGCCTGGACCAGTGGATACCTCAGATTTAACTTCATGCCCAGAATTATAGAAGGGATCTAAGAAAATAGAACCCAGAGTATCAGAGATGGGAGAGGCCTTGGAACCAAAATGTCAGAGCTGAAGGATCCTTAAGCTATAAAATGTCAGAGCTGGGAGGGGCTTTAGACCATGGAACATGGAACTTTGGAGCTAAAAGGAACCTTAGAACAAAATTCTAGAGTTGGGGGGCCTTTGGAAAATAGAATGTCAAGGCTAGGATAGGGGCCTTTAAAATGTAGAATGTGGAATCTCCGAGCTAGAAGAGCCTCTAAAATATGAAAACATAAAATGTTGGATCCGGAAGGAATTTAAGAATATAGACTATCAGAAATGAAAGGCAACCTAGAACATAGAACACAGAATGTCAGAACTGGGAGGAACCATAGAACCATAGGACATATGGATAAGAAGAGCCACCCAGAGGACCTGTGGTTTCATTGGCAAAAGGAACTCCCAGGTGGGGGAATTCCCTCTACTAATGCAGATTGGCAACTTCTTTGTAACTTAGAGTCAGAGGGTGGCATAAAATATTGAAAGTTTAAGTTACCTGCCCAGGACCACACAGCCTCTGTTGTCAGAGGCAGGACTTGAGCCTAGCTGGCCTTCTATATGTTACACCATGCACTCCACTGAACACAGAGTGTTAAAAGTGAATACTTACAGGTCATCTAAATTCCAACCCATTCGTTTTAGTAAAAGAAAAGAAAACTGAGACCCACAGAGGGACAGAGACTCAGCCCAGCATTATATAGGGAATTGATTGATTTTGTTGCTGGCAGCCATATCCAGTACCTGACTGAACCTGGGATTTTGTCCGAGAGCTGCCCTTCCCTGGTGATGTACATGTCAACCCATGACCCTGGTTAGACACCATGGAAAATACCTGGTGGCCCCATTCTGGAATCTGATCTAAGACTTGGACAAGGTGAAGCATGTCCAGAAGAGCGTGGTAAACATAAGCAAGGACTTGAAGCCAGGCCCTGGCAGGGAGTGGTAGAAGGAGTTGGGGGTGTTCGTCCTGGAGAAGAGAAGGTTCAGACTAAGGAGAGAGGACTGAAATATTTGTTCTAAGAGATGAGAGCAGGATTGTACTTATCCTTCTTGGCCCTAAAGGGAAGAACCAGAATCACTGTAGGACTGAAAAGGGGATGGAGAGAGTTGCACAGAAACTAATTTTGGCTTGATAGAAGGGAGAGTGTCCAGAGATGCTCCAAAGAGGAATGGACTGCCTCAATGGGTAATGAGTCCATCACTGGATACCTTTAAGCAGAAGCTATTTGGACACTTCTCAAGGGTGCTTTAAAAGGGGTTTAACTAGTTGACTTCTTGGACCCCACCTAGATCTGACATTCTGTCATTCTAGATTATGGACAGGTAGTGAGTCCTCTGTCCATGGAAGTCCTCAAAGGGCTAGGTGACATTTGTTAGAGATGCTGCAATGAAGGAGATTCTTGTTCCAGTGTGTGTTGGACTATGGATGGCCTCTGAGGTCCCTGCCAAAAATTCTAGGAGTTCTACATTTTCTTTGACTTGCATATCAAACCAGTCAGGGACAACCCTCATTCCCAATGGTAAGAAGGATTACTCACAAGTGATGTCCAGGAGAAATGGGTTGCTGATGCTGGTGATGACTGGATTCTTGACCTCACACTGATAGGGCCCCCCATGAGCACGGGTCACCATGGGAACAGTGAGACTCCTCTGATCAGGGGACAGCTCTGCCTGGTTGCCACCCAGAAAAAGTTCCTTGTTAATGTACCATTGTATAGATGCATCATTGCTTGGGGTGATGCAACTCAGGGTCACAGAATCCATATTCTCTACCGGTGCTGAATTGCTGGCTGTTACATCAGGTTGGGTCAGATTCTCTGTGACGGGGAAAAAAGAGAGAGAGCAGGAAGGCAGAGACTGATGATCAAAGAATCACAGGAACCAGGACTTAGAACACAGAACATGGGATGACAGATATCAGAGAAACCTTAGAACGTGGAATGTCAGAGCTGGAATGGAACTTGGAACACTGGATATGGGGTGTCAAACATAGAAGAAACCTTAGAACATAGAATGTCAGAGCTAGAAAGTCCCTTAGAACCTGGAATGTCAATGCCAAAAGGGCACTTAAAAATAGAACACAGGGAGTTAGAGAAACCTTAGAACATGGAATGTCACATTAGAAAGAGACCTGAGAACACAGAACATGGGGTGTCAGATCTGGGAGAAACCTTAGAACATAAAAGGTGAGAGATGGAAGGGAACTTAGAAAAAAGAAAACAGATTGTCTTACCCTGAGAACATAGAACAACAGAACCATGAGGCCCCTTAAGAGCTGGAGGCTCCTTAATTCACAAAATTTCTGGACTAGGAAGAATGTGTAAAATGAGCTGGAGAAGAAATGAACAAACCACACTCCAGTATCTTTGCCAAGAAAACCCCAAAGCAGGTCATGAAGAGTGACTTTCTGACTCCAGACCCTGGGCTCTCAGTACCCCTCCCTGCCCTCAAGGTGCTCACAGACTCAAGCTCAACCATCAACAAGCATGTATTTAGTGCTCCCTAAGGGCTAAGTGCTGGAGATGCCAAAAAAAAAAAAAAAAAACCCTGCCCTCAAAGAATTTATATTCTAATAGAGAAGACAACGTATGTAAATCAGAACATGCAAAAGAAATACAGAAGAACCCTAGGTGGATGCCCAGGGGGCAGCACACATGGTACTGGTGGAGCTTAGAGAGTGACTGACCCTTGTGAGTCAGAGAGGACTCCCTGGAGTAAGGTGAGGCTTGGCTGAGAGGAGTGAGGAGGGGCGATAAAGGATCATTGGACTATGTTCCCAGAAGGATGCAAGACGCTCTGGGGGATCTCTCCCCCTAAAGCCTGTCTCTTTGTGATGTCACTGTTTCTGCCTGGCCTGTCACTCAATCCACCCATTGTGTTCCCAACTTTGGGCTGATCTGGGACCCTTCTCTCCTCTGGACAATTACCAAGGACGACGGCATCTCTGGGAGCTATGCTTTTCTCTCAATTCTTGCACCAGTCACCTAAGTACAGACCCTTATTACCACCTGGGCTAATGGGACAGTCTTCCCACCTCCATTCTACATGCCTCACCCTGCTAGACTGATCTGACTCATTTGGTCGGTGGCTCCCTATCCCCCCCACCCCCATGTAAAGTTCAAACACCTCTTCCCAGAGCTCAAGGTCCCATTCCCCTGCAAGGAACTGTGTTCCAGCTAAACTGGGCTTCTCCCACCCCCTTGCCTTTGCTCATTCCTTGAGTCTAGAATGCCCCTCTTTGCATGTTTACTTAAAGTCCTATTCATGGTGACACTTCCTCCAGGCAGCCTTCTCTGAAGTCCCCATTGGGAAAGACGTTGTCTTGTACACCTCTCACAGACCTTTGTTTTACACCTCTCCGATGTTTATCATGCAGTGTCCCAAAAGTGTTAGTGTAGCTTTAAGCAATAACATTTGTATTTGTATGTCTTGCACTTTTCTGCATGTGTCTTAACTTCCGACTAGACTGGGAGACCTCGCAGGGCAGGGATCGTGCTTTACACCTAAACTCTGTGTCTCCCTCAAACCCTAACACAGGGCTCTTCATAAATTACTGAATCCATTAAGTAAATGAAGTTTCCTTTCCCATTCCAAGCAGAGAGAGCCCAGGACCCTTCTCTCCCTGCACTCCAATGCCACTCTCCAGGTAAGAGAGCCCTCCGATAAGACAGAAGCACAGTGACAGGGTGGGTGGACAACCCTGAGAAGGAGAGAGGCTGGCAAGCGCCACCTACCATACACAACCACGTAGATGCGATACTCCTTGCTTGACACCCCTTCTGACTGAAGGAGGAGCTTGCGAAGAGTGTAGGTCCCGGAATCATCGACTCGGGCGCTGGAGATATACAGGGAGCCGTCCGCCCCTGCTGTCTCCCGCCCGGTGTGCGCCTGCCCCGGTGACTGGGCGCCAGAAATTACTCGGAAAGTGAGGATCTGCTCGTCCAGCTCCGTGCTGCTGCCTCGGAACCAGTTGAAGGACATGAGATCGTCTTCCATCAAGCCTTGGACCGAGAGGGTGATGTTCTCCCCTTCTATGGGTTGGGACGGGATAGGGGTGATGATCAGCTGGGCAGGTGTCAGTTGAAGCTGGGAACTCAGAAGGAATGCTGGAATGTCAGAAGGAAGGGTGGAAGGGATGAGAGGGAGAGGGGAAGAGATGCTTGGAGTTAGGACATGG
Source organism: Petaurus breviceps papuanus (assembly GCF_028583685.1). Taxonomy (NCBI): domain Eukaryota; kingdom Metazoa; phylum Chordata; class Mammalia; order Diprotodontia; family Petauridae; genus Petaurus; species Petaurus breviceps. The sequence continues at coordinate 39,830,761 of NW_027185797.1, forward strand.
ATTGGGACAAGCATTATCAGCATCCTCTCTCTCCTCTGCTCAAGAACCTTCTTTGGCTCCCCACCCCATTAGGCATAGAGATCCTCCATGGGCTGACTCCAATCTACCTTTTCAAATTTATTGCTCGTTTATTCCTTTACAATCACCCTGTGCCTCAAGCTGACTTCCTTCATTTCCTCCTCCTTATCTCCAAGCCTTGCTTGCTGGAGGATGCCAGATGGAGCCCTGGTCCCATCATCTGCCATTTCCCTTTCTCCCAAATGCCTACCCCATCCCTGTACCAGTAATTCATATGAATACAATACTATGGTTTTTAGAAAATTGCTTTTTCCCTAAGGTCCTATAGGATAAAGGTTGTTATCCCAGATATAGGAAACTGGGTTCAAAGAAGGTCAGTGACTTGCCCCTGGTCAATTAGCTGATAAGGAGAAGAATCCAGATCATTTGGTGAGTTCATGGTACCGTGGAAAGAACACTGGCTTCAGACCCAGAGGACTGGGTTCAAATCCTGCTGCTTATGCTTACTATGCATGTGACCCTACACAAGTCACTTCACCAGTTTGTACCTCACTTTCCCCCTCTGCAAAATGAAACCCCTTCCTGTTCTGTGATCCTTCATGCTTCCTCCTCCTCTAGGATGCCCTTGACAAATGCTCCTTTCCTTCCTTTGAGTCTCCATCACACTCAGTATCTACCATACACAAATTCTCCTGTGTCCTTGACCTTTGAGGAAACATTCCTCTGCCCTCTAGGAGGAGGCTTCAAGGAGTCAGGGCTGTGTCCAGACACCCCCACCTCCACAGCAGGAATGGGCTCCAGAGAGGGCTGCTCCTTCTCTCTCTTTCACCCCTGACTCCTAGGGTGAGATTGAGAGATTATGTGGGATTAAAGATGGAAAAGGGGTCTTAGAAATCACTGAGCCCTCCTCCTTTTACACAAGGGGAAACTGAGACCCAGAGAAGGAAAGTGAGTTGCCTCGGGTCCCAAAGCTATTGCACCACAAAGCAGGGATTCAACCTGTCTTCTGATCTGTCTCCAATCCAACCCTCTTTCTGCCACACCAAGCTCTCATAAACCTTTCTGTCTTCCTAAAGGAGATTGGGCCTTGCATTCTCTTACCTGTGAGCAGAAGCCCTTTCCAGTGCCCATTCCTCAGGAAGGCTCCCAAGGAAAGTTCCATCTGTTCCTTCATCCTGGTCCCAGTGGCCCCTGAGATTGGTTTTCCTTCCCTACCCAAAGCCCTCATCTGCAGAAAGGGAATGGAAGCATAAAGGACACTGGTGGCCCTGAGAGGGCCCTCCCTCTCTCACAAGGCCTGGGGAAGCCCCAAGGTCCCAGAAAAAGGGTGTCCCCTCCCCAAGGCCTGGGCCCACTGTGGGCTCTCACCAGGCTGGAACCGTGGGCCAATAGATAGCGGCAAGTCCAGAAAAGGGTAAAGAGGAGGTGACTGACTGTCACTCAGCTGGTGCTGTTAATGCCAGCTCCTCAGCAGCTCTGCTCTGTGTCATCTCTGAACCAGTGCCCTTTGGTCTTCCAGGCTTCCAGGCTTATCTGGGATTCTCCATATCCCTTCTGCCAAGGAATACTCTCAGCCATCCTTCTTAGCAAAAGAAGTCAGACTTAACCTACTCTCCTATTTTATAGATGGAAAACCTGAGGTTTAGGAATATCCATCACAGTAGCCATCCTCCCACTTCTCTAGTTTGCAAAAGTTCCCAGCTTTGCCATGCCCCTCACCTGACTGAGAGGGTGAGAGTATAATAATTCCCATTTTACAGATGCCAAACTGAGGATCAATTAAGGACATGCTTTGCCCAGCATCACACAGCAAGCTTGAACCCAAGAATCCTGATTCTATCATCACTCAATTCCAGGCACTGGGTTAGATGCCAGGGATTCAGAGACCCAAAAAAACAAGCAAAGCCAAAAAGTTTGCTGTATTCAACTTAGAGGAGAGGGGGAGGCTGGAGAGATTGTCTCATGAGCCAGGGAAAGGAATAGGCATTTATTATGCACCTAATGTGTGCCAGGCATTTGGATTCCACAACCTGAGAGGTATTCTCAATCAATCAGGAGGGAGTAGGAATCCTGGGTGGGGAGGAGGAGGAAGAAATGGAAGCATCCCAATAGACTGTAAGTCCCTAGGGGAAGGAGCTATAGTGTTTTTAGCACAAGGTCTGGCACCGAAAGGGTGTTGAATAAATGCATAAGGAAAGCTGTGTCTCAGGATTCCAGGGAGTAAAGATAAATGGAGTTTGGTGCCTGGTGTAAGATAAAAGATGGCCATAAAGGAAGAAATCAGATACTTCATGTCATAAAGGCATAAAACAGATCTTGCTTGAGATTATGTCAGGCTAGAGAAATTGATGCCGGCGCAGAATCCAGCCAGTTCTGAAGGTCAGTACTTGCAGGGCAGAACACCATCCTGCTGTGTGAAGGGGGACTTCTGATTTTTATAATAATTGATCTGATGTGTGCCATGAATATACTTATAGATTAGGCTCCTCAGAATTGCTTCTGTTGTGAGTCAGATTTGCAATGCAGCCTGAGATGATCAATCGAACCTTGCCAACGTTCCTGATGGGGTACCTGGGGTCTAAATCAATTTGTAAAACCAGTTTGTACAATTGTAACTGCAATTTGTATTGTAAAATTGTAATCTGTAAAATCCCTTTCCCAGCCTCAAACTCTGCCCCTTCCCCCTATCTGCACTCACCTAGGCAACACCTTGTGACTCCTCTGTTCTTACTTAATGTCCTCCTGTCTGGCCCAAATCTCATCTAAACTATCTATGCACTGAAGTCACAAGTTCCTCTCAGTCAGCCCTAACCTTTATCTATGCACTGAAGTCCCTTCCCTCCATCTGGTCAGCCCTGACAATGGCAGCCCTACCCTTTAAAAGTAAAAGCTTGTACCCCTCTCACTTGCAGGTCCCCTAAAGGACTCTTGCCCGTTTCTTATAGAAGCATAACAATAAACTTCTACAACTCTCACTCCAATTAAGCCTGAGACCTTGAATTCTTTCCAGACTCTATTGCAGGTTTTCTGGTCTTAGATAAGATCAGAATTCCTGCTGAACCTAGAGGGAGCTATCCCTCATCATTTGGTCGAGCCAGTCAGGATAAGTCTGTGGTCTCAAGCTTTCTTGGAGTTCTGGTAAACTCCCTTTACCCCTTCCCTCTCGTCCTGTACATCAGGTTCATTCAAGCACCTAGGAAGGCTTGGTTGGACTATTCCGGTCTGTGATTGGAATCCAGTCTATTTTTTAATAGACCTGGAACACATCCCACATGGACGGGACACCCTGCCTAGGGACAAGTATCTCTGCGTCTAAAAAAATATACACATATATTTTTTTAGGCAAGGCTTTTTCTCATGCAGTGTCACAGAAAAGCAGCGACGACAGTGACCTTTGGCAGCTAGGTGGCATACTAGCTGTGCAGGTCCCAATTGTCCTGCCTTCCCCCCTCCAAAAAGCTAATGGGTCAGTCTCATTCCATCTTGGGCTTCCCCAGCTCGAGTACCCACAGAGCACTTCTGCGTGGTCAGGCTCCACAGACCAGTGTTCCACTCTGAGCTTGTGCTCCTGGGCCAGAGAGGCAGGACTCACTTCTGGAATATCTTTTGTACAACTGAAAAACACTCGGTCTTCAAGACCTCAAGGAGAAAGGATGGGCCAGTTTCCCCCTGCACTTGGGGATCTGTGCCTACGCTATCTCAAAGCAATCTTACCTGGCCCTAGTTGGCATCTATCTGAGGGCCAAGAAAATGTGATTTGTGCCGAGGATTCCAGAAATCACAGAGTGAGCTTTTGAATCTTCCTGTCAGGTTCTCTGTCTCTGTCTCTCTCTGTCTCTGTGTGAATGAGTGTGTGTGAGTAATCTGACATCTCTAAGCTTTAAACTGCAGCTGGACTGCAAGACATTCCTTTGAAATGCTGATATCTCTTTCCCTCCTCCTCCTTTCCCCTGCTGCTGAATGCAGGCTGGAGAGGGAGAGAAAGAGAGCAAAATATTGGACTTTACTTATTACTTTCTTGGGGATTAATAAATATTTAGGGGACCTGTAAGTGAGAGGGGCACAGACTTTTACTTTTAAAGGGTAGGGCTGCCATTGTCAGGGCTGACAACAACCCTTGAGAAAGAGGAGAGATTCCAGGTAGGGAAGCCATGGGTGTGGACAGTTACAGTGCAGGATGCTCACTCCGGCCTCCATCTCATCACACGGTGTTAGAAGAACTTTAAAAAGCTGGAGAACATCCAAAGAGAGACAACAGGGGCAGTATCTAGACAAGAATCTCACATTCAAACCAAGAGATGGTCAACTGAATGAACTGAAGATGAGAAGATTTAGGGGAAATACCATAGCTGTGTTCTCATGTGAAAAGGTATGAGATTTCATCTGCTTGGCCCTTGGGGGCCCTAGAGGCGGGTTTAGGCTTTAGGTCAGGACAAACTTCCTAACAATTAGAGATGTCCATGAATGAAATGGTTTGCTTCAGGGGGTGGTGGGATCCCTCCTCTAGGGATCTTCATGCAAAAGCTGGATGCCACTAAGTAGAGGTGATGTAGGAGGGGTTCTGGTTAGATTTCAGAATGGACTCAGCCTCCATGAAATGCAGTTTGGTTTAGGGTAGAATTCTAGAGTCAGGGGCAGCTAGGTGGAGCAGTGCATAGAACACCAGCCCTGGAGTCAGGAGGACCTGAGTTCAAATCCGGCCTCAGACACTTGACACACTAGCCATGTGACTTTGGGCAAGTCACTTAACCCCAATTGCCCTCCAAAAAGTAAAATGATAATAATAATAATTCCAGAGTCAACTTTTAAGTTCAGGAAATGAAAATGGGGCCAGAGAGTGGGGTTAGCCTGCACTCTGAAGACAGTAAAAAGAACCCTCTCCTCAATCAAGTCAGAAACACCACCATCAAGATACTATCAGGAAAAAAAATGCTATTTTTATCTGTGGACTAGCTAGTCATTAAGATGTTAAGTGAGTCAAGGGGAAAATTATAGCTTGGTTCAAAGGGACCTTTTTAAAAAAAAAAGCCCCTAGCAATTTGGAACTATGCCCAAAGGGCTATAAAAATGTGCATACCCTTTGACCCAGCAATGCCACTTCTAGGGCTGTATCCCAAAGAGATCATACAAATGGGAAAAGGACCCACATGAACAAAAATATTTATAGCAGCTCTTTTTGTGGTAGCAAAGAACTGGAAATGGAGAGGAGGCCCATTAATCAGGGAATGGCTGAACAAGTTGTGGTATATGAATATAATGGAATACTATTGTGCTATAAGAAATGAAGATCGGGAGGACTTCAGAGAAACCTGGAAAGACTTGCATGAACTGATGCTGAGCAAAGTGAGCAGAACCAGCAGAACATTGTACACAGTAACAGCCACAATCATCAATGACTGACTTTGATAGACTTAACCCTTCTCAGCAATGTAAGGACCTGAAACAATTCCAAAGAACACATGATGGAAAATGCCATCCACATCCAGAGAAAGAACTACGGAGTCTGAATGCAGAACAAAGTAGACTATTTTCTTTTTTGTTTTGTTTTTTGTTTGTTTGCTTTTTCTTTCTCATGGTTTTTTTTTTCATTTGTCATAATTCTTCTATGCAGCATGACTAATGTGAAAATGTGTTTAATAGGAATGTATGTGTGGAGCCCATATCAGATCACAAGCTGTCTTGGAGAGGGAGTGGGATAGGAGACGGAGAAAATTTAAAACTTATGGAAGTAAATGTTGAAAACTAAAAATACATAATTTAATTTCAAAAAATAAAAATAAACACAATTTTTTTTAAAATCTCCTACTAGGCATTGTGCTAAGCACTTTCCAAATATTATTTCATTTAATCCTTCCAACAACTGTGTAGGAAGGTGCTGCTGTTATCTCCATTTTACAGTTGAGGAAACTGAGGCAAAGGTGAAATGACTTACCCAGGGTCACATAGCTAGTAAGAGACTGTTATGGGAATGGGAATCTAAGACCTTCCCTGCCCCAGGCCCTTTGATAGTGTTAAGTGAATCTGAGAACCTTACTTGATTTGAAAATATACTCTGGGGTGACTAGGTGGCACAGTGAGTAAAGTGCTGGCCCTGGAGTCAGGAGGTCCTGAGTTTGGTTCCAGCCTCAGACACTTAACACCCACACACACACAAAAAAAAGCTAGCCGTGTAACCTTGGGCAAGTTACTTAACCCCAAATGCCCTCCAAAAGGCAAATATATATATATATATTCTGCCCCCTAATAGACTGAATGTGGTCAAACCTGGAGCCTGTGGTGGGAGGCTTGGTTTTCAGGAATGCCCACACCTTGATACTTTGTGATTGGGCAGTGGGTCAAGAAGGTTGTGACATTCTCAGAGTCAGGAGAAGGCTAGATATACCCTGATGTGAGGTTTTGTTTTGGGGCTCACTTTGAGAAGAGTTGTGTGATTTGACCAGAAGAGACTCTGGGCAGCCGTTGAGCCCCCCGGCTTTGAAATCCCAGATGTTGATGCTTCCCTCTCTGGTAACTGACTAGGTATGGATGTAATGGTCAGACAGCTGGAAGCCTGTCTGCTGATCTGTTTCTCTGTCTGCTTGTAACTTGTTTGTATTCTCTGACGTTCGGGGTGCTGACCTTTTTCCCCTGAACTAGGTAAATGACATATGTTTGATTAAAGCAAGATTGTTAAGCCATTTTGAGTTGCTTTCCTTTAGAAAAGCAGATCTAGACTTCGCCTCCGACCCCTGCCCGCTCACCCGCCATGCTCAGCGCCAGCCGCACTGCCGTTGCCTGCCTCACAGGGCCCGGCTGCCGGCCTCCACCAAGATGGCTGGAATGGCCTTAGTCATGAGGCTTTTCGAATCATTTCAGCATCTGAACCAATCAAAGGGGCCGTTATTGGTATTGACTTGGGTACAACTAATTCCTGTGTGGCAGTAATGGAGGGGAAACAAGCAAAGGTGTTGGAGAATGCTGAAGGTGCCAGAACCACTCCCTCAGTTGTAGCCTTCACAGCAGACAATGAACGCCTTGTTGGCATGCCTGCCAAACGACAGGCAGTCACCAACCCAAACAACACATTCTATGCCACCAAGCGCCTCATTGGACGTCGATTTGAGGATCCTGAAGTGCAGAAAGACATTAAAAATGTTCCTTTCAAAATTATCCGTTCCTCCAATGGTGATGCCTGGTTAGAAGCCCATGGGAAACTATATTCCCCAAGTCAGATAGGTGCATTTGTGTTGATGAAGATGAAGGAAACTGCAGAAAACTATCTAGGACATTCAGCAAAAAATGCTGTTATCACTGTGCCTGCTTATTTCAATGATTCTCAGCAACAGGCCACCAAAGATGCTGGGCAAATATCTGGCCTAAATGTACTTCAAGTGATTAACGAGCCTACAGCTGCTGCCTTGGCTTAGGCAAATCTGAAGACAAAAATCATTGCTGTATATGACTTAGGTGGTGGAACTTTTGATATTTCTATCCTGGAAATTCAGAAAGGTGTGAAATCTACCAATGGAGATACTTTCCTAGGTGGTGAAGACTTTGACCAGGCCTTGCTCCAACACATTGTGAAGGAGTTTAAGAGAGAGACAGGACTTGACCTGACCAAAGACAATATGGCTCTTCAGAGAGTACGGGAGGCCTCAGAGAAGGCCAAATGTGAACTTTCTTCTTCTGTGCAGACTGACATCAACTTACCATATTTGACCATGGATGCTTCTGGGCCCAAGCATTTGAACATGAAGCTAACTCGAGCTCAGTTTGAGGGCATTGTCACTGATCTCATCAGGAGGACTATTGATCCATGCCAGAAAGCCATGCAAGATGCTGAAGTCAGCAAGAGTGACATTGGAGAAGTCATCCTGGTTGGTGGCATGAGCAGAATGCCCAAGGTTCAGCAGACAGTACAAGAACTCTTTGGCCGGGCTCCTAGTAAAGCTGTCAATCCTGATGAGGCTGTGGCTATTGGAGCTGCCATTCAGGGGGGCGTGTTAGCTGGTGATGTCACAGATGTGCTACTTCTGGATGTCACTCCCCTTTCTCTGGGCATTGAGACATTAGGAGGTGTCTTCACCAAACTAATCAATAGGAACACAACTATTCCAACTAAGAAGAGCCAGGTGTTTTCTACAGCTGCTGATGGTCAGACACAAGTAGAAATTAAAGTGTGCCAAGGAGAGAGAGAGATGGTGCAGACAACAAACTTCTTGGACAGTTTACTTTGATTGGAATTCCACCAGCCCCTCATGGAGTTCCACAGATTGAAGTCACATTTGACATTGATGCTAATGGGATTGTGCATGTTTCTGCAAAGGGCAAAGGCACAGGACGTGAACAACAAATTGTGATCCAGTCTTCTGGTGGATTAAGCAAAGATGACATTGAGAATATGGTTAAGAATGCAGAGAAGTATGCTGAGGAAGACAGGAGGAAGAAAGAGAGTGTAGAAGCTGTCAATATGGCAGAAGGAATTATTCATGATACTGAAACAAAGATGGAAGAATTCAAAGACCAACTTCCAGCAGATGAGTGCAATAAACTAAAAGAAGAAATCTCTAGAATGAGAGAGCTCTTGGCTCGGAAAGATAGTGAAACTGGAGAAAACATCAGGCAGGCAGCATCTACTCTCCAACAAGCATCATTAAAACTCTTTGAGATGGCTTATAAAAAGATGGCATCTGAGAGAGAAGGATCTGGAAGTTCTACTTCTGGGGAACAGAAGGAAGATCAGAAGGAGGGGAAGCAGTAATGTCACCAGTTGGCCTTGACTGGAGCAGAAATTAGGAAAACATTTGTGAAGCTTGGGGATGAAGGGGCACAAGGCCCTTCCTGAGCAGAAATGGGCAAACTTCAGTCTTACTGTGTTTTTGCAGTATTCTATATGTAATTTCCTTAATGTATAAATCTAGTGAGTGTATTAGCTAATTATCACTTGACAGGTAATTTCCCCCAGCCCATCTTTATTTTCCAGCTGCATGAAAGGGGCAGGGGGGATTCACTGATCATTATAAAGGCTTGACACAGTTGTCTGCAGCAGTGACTGTGATTCTAAGGAGTGAAACAAAACCATGTCACAAAATTGAGGGTAGGGGACCATAACCCTTAAAAGACTCAGTAGGGACTGGTCCTTCTAGTTAGCCAAGTACTGATCAGCTGTGACTGATGGACTCCTTATCCATAGCCCATGCAGGGCCAGCTGCATTGCCAGAGAAGGGAGAAACTAGATTGAAAGAGATGGGTCTGCTTCGTTCTATCTAGAACTATTCCTTTTGAAACAGGGTGATTAATGAGACTCTTCAACTTACCCAAAGCATTGTTTTCTCCACCTTCCAGCTTTTGCTTTGGGTACCTACTTCCTTGATAATTGTTCTTTTGATCCATTCTGGATTTTTTTAAGAAAAAATAAATATGAAAAGAAAAAAAAGCAGATCTAAGAACCTGTGTTGGCAGCCACCCTGGGTATGCTAGGGTGCTTGCTTCTACAGAGGCTGGTTTTGAACTCAAATTTTCCTGACTCCAAGGCCAGGATTCAAGAAATAAGTGAGCTCATGCGATCTGACTTTGTTTCCAAAGATTGAAAAAAAGATGCTAAAGTTTTAGAAAGAAAAAAAAATCTGATGTTTAAAAATTATTAGAAAAAATAATGGTCACATAGAAATGTTTAGATATAAACTGTTTTAAGTGAGGGAAAAACTAGTAAGGATAGAAAAGCAACTGTTTTCAATTGCCTAGCCTTTGCTCCTGCATACGTGCTTCTGAACAAAGGTGGAGAAAATCATGCCACTGGTCAGCCTAAGTCCACTACAAATTTATATCACACAACACCAACTGGACCCTCACAGCAGCAAGGAAATCCTTCTCCACCTTCCTTATCAAGTCTCTTTCCTGAGCTTCACAATGACTCTTCCAAAACTTCTCATCCCTCCTCAAACTTCCCATGGCTCCTCTTCCCCTCACTCTCTCAGCTGAGAAGCTTGTTTCATATTTTACAGGAAAAATGGAGGCCATTCGGTGTGAGCTCCCTCTTCTCCTTCTTCTTCATCTCCTATCACTCAGGTGCTTTCTACCCCTCTCTCCTCCATCATTCATTTCACATAATAAGGAGGCCTTACTCCTTACCAAGGCCAGCCCCTCTACCTGTCCAAGAGATCTTGTTCCATCCCATCCCATCTCCTCCAACAGACTGCCCCCTCTGTCATTCCCCTCTCTCTCCCTCTCTGGTGACTCCTTCCCTCCTGCCTACAATCATGGCCATGTCTCCCCCATCCTGAAAAAAAGACTCATGTGATCCCTCTATTCCTGATGACTATCATCCTCTATCTCTTCTGAAATTTGTAAATAAACTTCTAAAAAAGACCATCTACAATAGGTGCCTCCACTTCTTTCTTCTCACTCTCTTCTTAACTCCCTGTGATCCAGCTTCTGACCTTATCATTCCACTGAAGCATCTCTCTTCAAAGTTAACGACCAGCTCCTAATTGTCAAATCCAGCCGTTTTTTCTCAGTCCTCATTCTCCTCCACTGCCCTTCAGCCTTTGACTGACAGTTGGTCCCACTTTCCTCCTTAATACTCTGTTCTCTTGAGGTTTTCAGGGCATCGCTCTTTCTCTCTGGGTTGTCTTCCTACCTCTCTGAACGCTTTCTCTCTCTCTCTCTCTCTCTCTCTCTCTCTCTCTCTCTCTCTCTCTGTCTGTCTGTCTGTCTCTTTCTCTCTCTCTCTCTCTTTCTCTCCTCTCTCTCTTTCCCTTTCCCCTTTCTCTTTTTCTCTCTAGCTCTCTCTCTCCTTCTTTCTCTCTTTCCCCTATCTTCAGCTCTCTTTTCTTTCTCCTCATCTATTCTTTTTTCCTTCCTTTCCTCTCCTTTTCTCCCCCTCTCTCTATCTCCACCATCTTTCTCTCCTCCTTTCCCTATCCTCCCCTTGTCTTCCCTTTCCCCTCCTTCTTTCTCTCTGTCTCCCTCCCTTCCTCCCTCCTTGTCAGTCTGTTTTAGATGTTAGAGTACTGCACCAAGCCCAACGTGACCTGTCATCAACACTGCCAAAAGGACTCACAGGACATAGTCTCCCCGACATTCCCAGAGCTGCTAGAGAAGTAAAGGCATTTTGTATAAGAGGTCAGTGAGCTGGAATTTGAGCTCATTTGGGGTTTTGAAGTGCGAGTAACTTTCCTCAAGTCTCTTTAGAGCCCAGTCTCAACCAGGAAGGTCCTTCTCCTGTCCCAGACTTCCTCCCCTGGTTAGAAGGGCCATTGGATGGATGGAGTAATGATCTGAGAGAGATGTTGACAGGAAATAGAAATGTCTCTTACAGCAATGCCCAGAAATCTTGCTACACACACACACACAGACCAGGACAGGTACTCTGCAAAGGGGGTGCGCATATGAGACTCCCCAGGAAGAGGAGACCTTAAGAGGCCAGAAACCCACCCCCAAACTGGATGGCATTTCTCCTGAGCTGGCAGCTCCTTCCACATGGCTCCTGGAAGGTGGTTTTTTTCACAGGTGAAAGGGAACCCAAGGGGAAGGGAAGGGAGGAAAGATAGAAAGAAGCCCCAGGAGGGAAAACAAGAATTCCAGGGCTCCAGGATGAATCTTAGCCCTGAACTTGACTCTCTGAGCCTGGGGACCTGACTAGCAAGCCTGGTTCTGGGGCGAACATCAGAATACAAACTGGGGCAGACAGAACGAAAGGAGGCTGCCTAACCAAATCACTACAGAAAATTAATTGGGGGGAGGGGGAGGAATCTTGTGAAAAACTTTCAGACCCACAGTGGGAGAAAGAGGAGCGTGTCCAGACTGTGGCTCGGGCTGGTAGCTTCCTGTCTTGTGCTAATCTTGCTAATGAGGCCAAGAGCCAATCCTTTCTACCCACTGAGGCCAGAACATTGGCTCTCTTAACCTGACTCCCTAGAAAACATCCCAATGGTTACCCCTGCCTAGCTATAACTCATTCGGGGCTTCAGGTTTGCCCATCTGGAAAAGGAGAAGCTGGAACTGAAGTCTCCTTCTCATGTGAAAATCCTTTCTTTGTTCTAAGGTCCATCCAAACTCTGCCATCCCCTGTTCTCAGACCCCTCCCAGTTCTGCCATCCCCTGTTCTAAGGCCTCTTCCAGCCCTGACATTCCCTGTTCTAAGCTCCCTCCAAGGTCTGTCATTCCCTGTTCTAAGGCCCCTTCCAGCTCTGACATTCCCTGTTCTAAGCTCCCAGGTCTGTCATTTCCTGTTCTAAGGTCTCTCCCAACTCTGACATTCTCTGTTCTAAGTGAAGTTAATTAACAATCCCACTCTCAGGGGGACTGAAGGGAGGGATCTTGAATGTGGGAACAAAGGGCCGTCTATCCCTAACACACCGTCGCTCTCCTCTCAGCCTCCGTTCTGAGCTCCTGGAATGTGACCGGATGGGCCCAGGTGACCATCACCCTAATCCCTGAGAAGGCCACAGCTGGGGGCAGCATCCTGCTCGTGGCTCACAGTGTCCAGAAGGATGTCCTTTCTTTCACGTGGTTCCGGAAGAACAGGAATGGAACCAGCAGGATCGGTATCATTAGGCCTGGAGGAAGACAATGTCTGTCCTTCGGGAATCAGAGCGATGACCATGTCCTTATGTATGCAAATGGCTCCCTGAGCCTGAAAAACCTTGCACTTAGAGATTCTGGCTTCTACTTCGTCAAAGTCAACACCCTGCAAGGAAAAGACTTTTGGGGGGCGAAAGACATCCAAGTATATGGTGAGTCGGGTTTCTTTTGGGGATGATGGAATATTCAGTGGAAGGAGCCCTGGGAACCAGCGGACACCCTATGGCCTAGGCCTAGCCACAGCACAGATATGTCATGTGACCTGACCTCCCCCACCTCAGCCTCTATGTCCCCACTTGCTAAGGAAGGTAATAAGCCTTTCAGAGACCTCCAGCTCTCACATTGTTTACTAAGTGACCCCACCCAAGTCTAACATTCTCTGTTCCAACATCTCTTCCAGATCTCATGATCCGTTTCAAAGCTGGAGCTCTGACATTCCCTGTTCTAGGGCCCCTCCCAGCTCTGACATTCCCTGTTCTAAGGGCCTTCCCAGTTCTGGTATTCCCTGTTCTAAGGGCCCTCCCAGCTCTGACATTCCCTGCTCTAGGGCCCTTCCCAGCTCTGACATTCCCTGTTCTAAGGGCCCTCCCAGCTCTGACATTCCCTGTTCTAAGGGCCCTCCCAATTCTGGCATTCCCTGTTCTAAGGCTCTTCCTAGATCTGACATTCCATGTTCTAAGGGTCCTCCCAGTTCTGCTCTTCCATGTTCTAAGGCCTTTTCCAGTTCCTGCATTCCATGTTCTAAGGGCCCTCCCAGCTCTGGCATTCCCTGCTCTAAGGCCCTTCCTAGATCTGGCACTCCATGTTCTAAGGGTCCTCCCAACTCTGACATTCCATGTTCCAAGTTCATAGGATTACAGAGAGATCTGGAATTGGTAGAGTCCTTAGAGGCTGTCTTCCCTTGGAGGACAACTCCCCTTCCAGCTCTAAAATCTCTTAACTTTAAACCATCATTTCCGAACAAGGCTACCACAACACAAAGAGTCATCCCAAGCTGTGTGGTACTTACTGAGGAGGGCAATGTTCTATCAGAGAAAAACCCTCTGGTCAAAATACCAGTCATGAACCAGGTGTTGAATGAAGGGAAGCCTGGGAAGCCCCCTGACACAGCCAAAGGGCACATCCTGAACAAAAGTGCAGTGGTGGGAAGTACTAGGGTCAAGTCAAGTCAAAAAATACAAGTTCAAGGCTTCCTATAGGCCAGGCACTGAGCTAAGCACTGAGGTTAGCAAGAAGGGCAAATAAAACCAGTATCTGCCCTGGAGAAAGTCCTGGTCTGATGAGGGAGACCATCCAATCAATGAGGGACAGAGTACAGACAGGCTAGACTGGAAATAACCCCAGAAGGCAGGCCCTAAGTTTAAGGAGGACTGGGGAAGGCTCCTGGCAGAAGGAGGGGTGGGGCTTTAGCTAAGACCTGATGGCAGCCAGGAGGCAGACACCAGGAAGGAGCATATGCTGGGCATGGAGGTCTGCCTGTCTGGAGGAGGGTTGCAGTAAAAAGGAAGGCTGAGGAGAGGAGGGGAGAATATAGAGGGAGGGCTGGGGCTTGAGCTGAGGGGGGTTATGTGTTCACTTATGGGAGATGATGCCATCTGATGCCATCTGTCCTGCTGAAGGTTAGAAGAGCCACTTACTCCCAAGAATCGCCAAGCCCAAACTGGTTGGGGGTCCTCATGCACCCAAGGGCATACCAAGCCACTGTTGATGAAAGGCAGAAAGAGAATAAGGAAGGGCTGGCAGTGAGGAAGGAGGGGCAAAAGCCCCAGGTTTTACAAGACTCCTTTCCTCTTTCCTGCCAGGGTCCCATCTGTTCCCCTTTAGCCTACCATCATCTATCCAAGCTGGTCATAGCCACCCCGGGCGCACGCTCAACTTGATCCAAAATCAACTTTTATCCAAACTAGGCCTAGTTCACCGACTCAAAGAATGTCGGATGGAGAGGGAACCTTGCAATTTAGAATGTCAGGGCTGGGAAGAACCTTAAACCATAGAATGTCAGAATTAGGTAGGGCCTTAGACCATTGAATGTTGGGGCTGGAAAGGACATTAGAACACAAAATATCAGAGCTAGAGGAAACCTTAGAACAAGGGTAGGGAACCTGCGGTCTCGAGGCCACACATGACCCTCTGGGTCCTCAAGTGTGGCCCTTTGACTGGGGGCCACACTTGAGGACCTAGACAGCCACATGTGGCCCAGAGGTTGCAGGCTATCTGCCCCTACCTTAGAACACAGGTCAGAGTTAGAGGGAAACTTGGAAATGAGAGCATAGAAATCCATATTCGCTCCTCCTACTCCAGCTTTTCTGTTGTTAACATCTTCCAATGAATCTTGAGAGAGTTTGATACATGGATGGGAGGGGAGACACCTTCCTTGAAGATATTTCTAAGGCAGCACTGTCTCCTGTGGTGGGTTCTTATACTCTCTGGCCACTAGGTGGCAGCAATGGCTAGAGAACTGAAGATAGACTCAGAGAGAGCTGAGTTCAAATCTAACCTCAGACACTTACAAGCTGTGTGACCCTGAGCGAGTCACTTCACCTATGTTTGCCTTAGTTTCCTCATCTGTAAAATGTGGATGATAATAATAACACCCATCTCCCAAGGTTGTTGTGAGAATAAAATGAGATAACATTAGAACACACAGCCCAGAGCCTGGGGCGTATAAGCCCTCTATCGGTGATAGCTCTCTTTATCTCTTTCAGTCAGTTGTGAAATAGGAAGGTCCATTTGCAAATATCATTTGCAAAAAAAGCTGCTTGCTCTCCTGGAGGATGTGTTCAGCTCCAGCACAGATGACCCTCACAAAGACATTGTGTTGATGGGAGAGTAGGAATGTCAGTAGGCAGTTTGAGGCGTTTTCTCTGTCCTATTTTCAAAAATCAGTAATGTCTGAGTTTTTCCAAGCCTTTTGTATTTCCCTCTCCTTTAGAGACCTTGTGACTTAGTCCCTCCTCAATGTCCTCACAATAGTATTACATCCAGCAGATATCTCCTCTCTACTTAATTCAATCCAAGTCCTTTTCCTCTATGTTCCCAGCCTTGTCATTTTTATACCCTCTGTAAAGCATTTCACCAACTCTGATGTTAGGGTCCAAGGGTGGAGCCACTATCCTTGTGGAAGTAAACAAATTGTTGACTAGAAGCTTCCTGGGTTCTTTTGGTCTCCTTGTTGTAGCAACTGGTTTCCATTGGTTTAATTTCTGGGTTATTATAGTACGATCATTTCTTTCCCCCATTTCTTATATTTGAGTTTCTATTCTCTATATAGCTGACAAATTAATATACCTGAAATACAGAACCAAACGTCACTCCACCCTCACCTTCTTCAAAATTTTCAGTGTCTCCTATTGACTCAGGGATAAAAAATGAACTCTTCAACTTGGAATTTTAAGCCCTTCACAAACTATCCAGGCTTATTTCATATTAAGATAGTCATGGTAGCCCAAAGAATATCAGTATCTCCTAAAACACCAGCCCTGCTTCCATCTCAACCCTCAGAAACATCATCCACGGAAACAATTCCTGTAGAGAAGGGGCCAGCCATCCTCACCAATTACCACATTCAGGGCAGGCAAGGCACCTAGCTAAAGTAATAACATACTCTGAGGGAGAGAGGGGAGTAAACCTGTCCTAGGCAAGTGAGACCAGCAGCACCACCTTGACCACCATCTCTCTCTCAGATCTTCATGGAGAAATCCCAAGACCCTGAACCCAAGAGCCTTGGGAATAGCAATGCTTCCAACCCAACATCCTCAGTCATCATCCTGGGAAGCATCCCCTGTGGAGATGCAGCCTAACCACTGAGACCCAGCAAAGGTTGCAATTACAGATGCTGAAGACCCAGAAAAAAATGTCTAGTCACTATGAAATGATTCAAAATCAGAAACGTTCAGTTGATGCTCTAGATGCCTAATTTAATACTCTAGATGTGAAATTCTTGTCTAGTGTCCAACAAGTGGATTCATGGAGGATTTGAATATTATTGATCTTGACATTCTCAATATAAGTGAAACCAGAAGAAAGAAAGAGGATATAATTGAATGAAAGGATGGCTCACAGGTACCAATCAAAGAGGCAAAGAAAGGAGTTGTCAGAATGGGTTTCACCAAACTCCAAATGACTAGAAACGTTATTTCACAGGACATTTGATCATCATAGTATTAATTTTAGAACTAGTAACAGGCAATTTGCAAAAAAAAAAACTGCCATGAAAATAATCTCAGATTATGCATTTAGTATGCAGTGGTAGAGAAATCCTAAGAAGAATTTAATAAGACTGTCCACATTAAAGTAATGTACAGGTTGCCCCCAAAGTCTTAGTGTGATTTTAAGCCTTAATAATTTTTCAAGTATAAATTCAACAAATTTATCCCTCAAAATTCATTTGGGAGTATTTTTCACTCCTGAAAAAAAAATAGGTTATGTCTATTAATTAATTGCATTTAAAGATAATAATTTAACAGACCAGAAAATGCATAGTATTAATGTGAGAATCATCCCTGTGTCAGTTGTCTGTGCACAGTCAGGCTACTAAATCATCAGAGTCAAGACCAGAACTTGTGAAAGAAAAGAGGAAGGAGCATGAGGAGGAGGAGGAAGAAAAAGAAGATAAAGAAGATGTTGACAATGGTGATGATGATGGTGGTGGTGATAATGGTGATGATGATGGTGGTGGTGGTGGTGGTGATGGTGATAATGGTGATGATGATGGTGGTGGTGGTGGTAATGATGACAGTGAGTTGAAACAACTTAATCCCCAAGTTATTTAAACAAATAATTAACAATAAAATATGGGACATGGACAACATAGATGGCATCAATAACAATAATGCTTTTTATCCAGAAGTTTAACCAATGCAAATTACTCATCTTGACAAAGAGGTCAAAAGATCCTAGTAAGCGGTTTAGTCAACAAACATCCTACTTGCTTGACAAATGGAGAGATGGTTGCCAAAGGTTTTTGAAATCTTGTGAAGAAGAATGACAGATGATTATAAGAAGTATTAGCACATAAAATTGAGAAGCAATAAATGGTAAAAACCAGTATAAAGAACATTTTCTGAGATATCCCAGGATAAAAATGGATGAATAAAATAAATCCATAAATCAAAAATGGAAGGACCACGTACAAGAGATAATTTGAAAATATTTTCAAAAGTCATTATAGTGAGTTGTTTTCTCCATCAAGGAAAATGGAGCCATCACCCTTGGACTCTGACATCACAGACTGATATAAATGGCACTAAATAGAACAAGATGGGGAAAGAAGCAGAACTGAACAATTGTCTATAAAGGAAGTCTATGCTGGAGGCATAGAGCAGGTATCTGAAATAAGGAAAGATACTAAAGGCCTGGGAAAAAATCTCAAACCTTATTAACCCTAAAAAAGAAAAAAGAATACCAATAACTACCAACCTATGTTCCTACTCTCCCACCAATACAAAAAAAAATTTGATTATCATCTATGCATAAATCAAAAGCATCTTCAGTGAGTGCATTAGTAGGGGACAAGTAGGTTTTCACAAGCAATAATTAATTATAAACCACATCTTGACCGTCTTACAATTTACTGAAAGATGTAGAAAATAGTCAGTTTCATTGTGCTTGTTGTTTATAGATAATGAAAAAGTATTCAGGGGGTGGCTAGGTGGCGCAGTGAGTAAAGTGCTGGCCCCAGAGTCAGGAGGACCTGAGTTCGATTCCAGCCTCAGACACACAACACCCACACACAAAAAAAAAATGAGCCATGTAACCTTGGGCAAGTTACTTAACCCCAATTGCCCTCCAAAAGTCAAAAAAAAAGGAACCAACAAAAAAAGTGTTCAACTGTAGGACAAAATACACCTTCGTCTCTTACAGCTAGGTATCTTCTATCATAATCATTCCAGATTCCCTGGAAGATATGGCAACAGAAGTTATCCTGTAGTAATGACCATCAAGTGAGAAATAAAGAGATAGTTGTATGCTTATTCGAAGATTCAGGACCATGATGGAGAGATCTGGGTTGAGGAGAGATTCTCTACAGATGGTGAAGACCTCCAGATTCTCCTGTTTGCAGCTGGCATTGGACTGGTTGCATTAAGCTGCAAGACATTGCAAAACCTCCTGGAAGAGAGTGATTACTAAAAGGAGTTTGGCCTGTCCACACACACAGGAAAAACCTAATGGTTAAAGAATGTCTGTTGATTATATTTCAACATACACATGGATGGACCCACCATTGAGCTAGCCCAACAATATGTACATGTGAAACAAACAATACAGATAGACATTAGCTGGGCCCCAGGTTGAAAAGATCAGGATTGATTGGTTTGGGATAAGTACAAAGTCCTTTTATTGACCCCAGACTCTCAAGAAACTGTACCATGTTGTTCTGTCTCACTGGAAGTCAGGCTGGTTACTTTCCCTTGAGGATACCCTGAGGGATTTTGTGGATATCTCCTCTCTACTGTCATTGGCTCAAGACCCTACTAACTATATCTCTCCTCTGTATTGTTAGGGACCGGTGAGGAGCACCCCAGTTCTGTTTAACTGTTTAACATCAATTAGCTATAACAAGGGGATATTTACTTCAGAGATATAACAAGAACAAGTTAAGACATTCTTCCCATTATCTCGACGGCATAATCTTCCCAACACCACAACCAATCAAAGACACTCCTCCTTGACACGTGTTTCCCCAACTGGAAACAGATGCACGATGTCCACACATTCTCCATAGTCTCTACAAAGGACCTGCCATAGACATCGTCACAATTCTTCCTGAAGGAAGCCCCTAAGCTGATGTGGAAAGATATTATCCAAGAGCTCTTCAGATGTGCCAGATCCCCAGCCCCAAAGCAGAGACCCATCTTTTCCACAACAACAGTATACTAGTATTGTTGTATGCTACGGAGACCTGGAACAAGACTTTCTCTGAAGAACGAAAGACGAGCTTCACACGTTCACACGAAGGGCCATGAATAGGTATGTGGTGGATGTGAACAAGTTGCCACATGCATGAAGAACAGAGCTAAGATTAGGAGTCAAAGATGTCATTGGGAGACTGTTACAGGAAGAGAATAGTAGTCAGTCACATAAGTGTGTGGATCACATTTGTCACCACATGGCTGGTTTGGGAGGTGAGCTCCCACAAAGAAAGACAGAGGAGAACAGCTTGCAAGAACAGCAGCATCGAATAAACATTTGTTAAAGATGAAGGAGTCCTGAGCATGACTGTGACCACCCAGGAAAGACATGAGCAGAACTTGGTTTTCATACTTTTATAATAATATCTCTTCTTGTCTTCACAGATGAACTTGTGAAATTTATATTCAACCTTGACGTTGACTCCAACCAAGACAGTACCATTGAGGTTAAAATGAAGTCCACCCTGACCTTACACTGCAAGACTAAGTCCCTCCCAGTGACCTTTTATCACTGGACTCACAATGGTAACAGTCTGGACAACACTGGGGATCAGCTCACCCTACAGAACGTGTCCCGGGCCCACCAGGGCACCTACACATGCTCCTCTCACACCAAACAGGCCCAAAAGTCCAGCTCAGCTAAGGTCATCCTTAGAGTGGCAGGTGAGCTCTGGGAGAACTGGGCAGCAAGGGGGGATGGAAGTTCTCAGGCACCTTCCACTGGCAGGGAAGTAGGGGACTGCAACCAAGGTCAACATTATGTAGCAGAAGAGCCCAGGATGTGGGGTTGGAATCTGTGTGGTTTGGGGCAAATCACTTCCCTGGGCCTCAGTGTCTTCATGTAAAGTGAGGAGGTTAGACTGATGGCCTCTAAAGTCCCTCCCAGCTTTCTCTATGATTCTGTGACTTTGGACAAGTCTTTAACCTCTCTAAGCCTCCACTTTCTCCATTGGATTGTCAGTTCCTTGAGAACAAGAATTTTTTGCTTTCCTTTTTCATACCCAGTGTTTAGCACAGGGCAGGGCACAGTAAAAAGTTATTGCCCAGCTGACTGGAAAACAGTGTTTGGACTCTGTCCCCAGAGGCCCTTCCTATTCTATCATCCTCTGATCCCCAAATATCCTTCATTAAACACCTCTTCAGAGTATAGATATGAGTCAGCTCTGCTCTTTTCTACCCAGTGACCCTGAAAGAATCCCTTCCCTTCTCTGGTCATCAGTTTTCCCATCTACAAAATAGAATTACTGGAAAAGACCATCTTGAGAATCTTTTAGCCAGGACATTCCATCATCAGTGATCCCATGAATGCCAACAAGGTAGATGAAGAATACCTGACCTTCCTTCCTCTCCATGCAGATTCTCAGGATTCTTCTGGGACCCCACAGTCTGGGGAAGTCAATCTCATCTTCCTTGTTACCACTGCTGTTCTGGCAATACTGGTGATAGCTGGGGCCCTGGGCTTTATTCTGTTTATTAGAAATACCAAAAGGTAACCATGTTTCCTCTATTGCTTACCTGTTTAGCAACAGATCACCAACTAAGGGTGTGGCTGATGACCACACCGCCACCACCACCCCATCACCAAGGGAGGCTGGTTGGACACTGCAAAGACAGGTCAGGGTGGAGGCTCTCACACCGGCAGTAACAATGTTGGCCCCTTTGGTAGAGTACATCATGGAGAGGGAAGCTGGCACTGGTGAGAACACAGTCATCTTGGTGAGGCTGGGGCCACATTGTCACGGCGGGCTACATCATGGCAGGGGACTATGGGATGATAACTAGACAACGGACCGTAGTCACAGAGAGCACAAGTGGCAAGCAGGGGTCTGTGTCCAGAGGAACGAGAAAGATCCAAGAGTGCCAGAGCCAAAGAGCAGAGAGATGGCTGTGTGGTCTGTGGTGCAGGGAAGCAAGCAGGATGGATTAAGGGGCCCAGATGCTCAGAAGCAGGGGGTTTCAAGCAGTTCACATTTATCAGAGGTCAGGATTCCTGGGACATAAGCACAGAGTGAGGAGCATCAGAGATCAGAAGTAACAGAGTTAGAACAAACAGTAGAGCTAAGACCCTTGGAAAGATATACAGAGGAGTCATCCAGGAACTTCTTAGGTACGCCAGTACCCAACGCTGCGCGGGCGCTTCTGTATCTAAGGCAAAAACAAATGCCCCGAATAATGTTACTATTTTAAGCTAGAGTCATTTCTAACAGCTAGAGAACCGATTGTTAAATTTTCAGCTTGAGAATTTAAATTTTGGAAATCGGCAAATGCCAATCGGAGCTTGATTTATTGCGCAAGTGATTGTTTATGTCTTAAACTTAAGAAATAGATG
The DNA here is from genome assembly GCF_028583685.1 of Petaurus breviceps papuanus. Classification (NCBI taxonomy): domain Eukaryota; kingdom Metazoa; phylum Chordata; class Mammalia; order Diprotodontia; family Petauridae; genus Petaurus; species Petaurus breviceps. The sequence continues at coordinate 39,852,583 of NW_027185797.1, forward strand.
GAAAAATGTTAGTGGAAATCACACTTTTAAAATGTGTCCTGCATACATTTGTTTTCAGAGAGCCAGTCGTTAAACATTTGCCCACACTCCTCTGCCTGAAGGTCTGCAGTCCAACGTCCTAGGACTGGCTCCTACTTTGAGGCAATGTGAAAAGAGTTCTAGACTTGGAGACCCAACCACTTAGCTATGTAGTCACATGCACCATCATCTTTCCTCTCTCTGGGCTTTCATGTGTCCATATGGAAAAGGAGGGAGTTGAGAGCCTCCTTTGGGAATAGTCCCTTCTGATGAACTCCAGGGTGAACAAGTCCTAAAGAGAGTCACTGATTCTGGGATTTTCCTTACTCTTTCCTTTCAGGGCTTCACAGAAACAAATGGAAGATCTAGGACCAGTTGAGGAGAGTCACACAGCCAGGATCCAAAGTGAGTGGTGTTAACCATTCATCTAACCTCCTCACTTTACCGATGAAGAAGGGAAGTCAGGGCCTCCATCCTGACCTGAACCATAAAAGAAGTCAGGGCAACTGGGCTGTGGAAGCCGGAAGGAAGAGCTGCAAGACAAAGCCTTGTTGGTTAGGAAAGGAGGGAACCATCTTTTTTCCTCCTCTAAAGCAGAACCTCTAGATCCTTATTTTAGACTGGCCCCTTGTGCTGTGGGTTTGTTGTGGAGCAGGTGAAGGTCAGGGGGAAAAAGAGAGAGAAAGAGAGGAAGACAAAGAGAAATGGAAAGGAAGGCAGGGACAGAAAGGGAGACAAAGAGCACAAAGCATGATTTCTCTTCTGTGCTGTGTGTGTCCCTACTGTGTCTGGTGGACTCAGTTTACACCTCTTCAAAACAAGGGGATTAATATCTATGTTTCTAAGGTACTTTAGTTAAAGTGCAGGACTTGGTGTGAAGAAGAACCAGGTTCAAATATCACCTCTGACCCTTGATGTGTGACTATGGGCAGGTCACAACTTCTCTGTGCCTCAGTTTCCTCACCTGTAAAATGAAGATAATGATACCCTTAGGATCTACTTTGTAAGGTTATAAGGCTTAAATATATATATATAAGGCTTAAAATGTATATTATAAGGCTTAAACTTATCAAGTTTGCTCTGCCAACTTTAAAATGCTTAGTAAACATCAGTGATGATGGTGGTGGAGAAGAAGTTTAGAATTCACCCACCTAGCCCTGCCACTTAACTAAACTGAATTTGGGCAAAGGCCTTGACCCTCTGGACCTTAGCCTCTCCTTCTGTGAAATAAGAAATATGGATTAGAATATCTCAGAGGTTCCTTCTTACTATGGTGTGACAAGTAATATTGTCGAGGGGTACACTGAGTGATGATGTAGAAGCAAAAACAGCCTTCATCTGGTTCATTGACCTACTTTCTGCCACCTACTGAAAGGCAGGCTGTTACTTCAACCAGCAAGGAGTGCAATCTGTCATGTAGACACCAGGTGGTGCTATTTTCAGGCTACAAGCCAAGTGGTTTGCCCAGAAAATATAGGATGTTTGGGCTTGCTTTTCTAAGGGTGGATGGACGCCAGTCAGGGATATGGGAGTTCTAGAGGACAGAGGAAGAATCAGTGATGGAGATGGATTTTTAGGGGTTACCATGGCTCTTGCCCTCCTAGGGTCACCGTGTGCGGAGGTCAGGTATACCTGAGAACACTACAGTGAATGTTTGTCTCGGGGGAGGCTTAGAGCAAGGCTGTTGGTGATCCCACACAAAGAGTATACTATGTCCACACTGTGCACACAGCTGAGCTTGCCTCTGGGTGCCAGTCCTTTATAAATCGTGCCTAAAGGGAAAATTTGAGGAGGCAATGCTGGTCAACCTGACCCATCTTGTTCAAATTCTTATTGTACACATAAGGAAACTGTCACAAATCCAGTAAGTTGGAAAGGAAAGATTCAAATCTAGGACACCTCAATAAGAAGAGTAGTCTAGATAACTTCTGAGGTCTCCCAAAGCCTTGGGACTCCTTGTTCTAAGGCTTCTCCAAGATCCACGGTCTAAGATCCTCCCAGCTTGGTATAGTGGATAGAGTCCTGGGCATGGAATCCGGAAAAACCTAAGTTCAAACACAGTCTCAAACATATTAGCTATGTGACTCTGAACAAGTCACTTCCCTATTTGCCTCAGTTTCCTCATCTGTAAAATATAGATAATAATAACACTTCCCAAAGGTATTGTGAGAGTCAAATGAGATAATATTTGCAAAGTGATTTGCAAATCTTAAAACACTATATAAATTATTATTATTAGGACAGCTAGATGGTGCAGTGCACAGAGCGCTGGGCCTTGAGTCAGGAAGGCTTATCTTCCTGAGTTCAAATCTGGCCTCAGACTCTAGTTCTGTGACCCTGGGCAAGTCACTCAACCCTGTTAGTTTTGTGACTTGGGAGACCCTGACAAAGGACCACCCAGCATGGCATGCCTACATCAAAGGCAGCATACCCTAAAAATAAAGCAGAATTGCAGTGCCTCAAAAGAAATGTGAGAGGCACAAATTTAGAACCATTTCCACTCTAAATGTTCATGTGGACTATTTGTGCCTGACCTGTGGTAGAGCTTTCTGAGCTGGTCTGATCTGCCACAGGTGGGCCACTGTACCTCAATCCCAACATGGTGATATTAGCAACAACCACCAACCCTGTTTGCCTCAGTTTCCTCATCTGTCAAATAAGCTGGAAAAGGAAATAGCAAAGCAATCCAGTATCTTTATGACTGAAACACCTGAATAATATCATCATCATTACTATTCTTCTCTATTCTCTGATTTCTGCAGAAAAGGCTTTTCACACATATGAAAATGATTCCCAGTCCCGAGTCCTACACACATATGAGAATGAATCACAGCCTGCAGTTCCACACACATATGAAAACAATCCCCAAGCTGGAGGTGGGATGGAAGCCACCCAGGTAGGAGCACCGCCTCTGATCTGTCTCCCTTCATTGCTCTCCTCTGTCTGTGGACCTGGCCCTTCCCTGACCCTGTTCTGTGTCTCAGGAGGGAGGATCCCCAGGCCCCTCAAACCTAACTCAGGATGCTGATGAGGGAGAGCCCTCCTCTAGAATGGAAGGAACTTAGCATCCCCCCTGAGTCACCTTTTATGAATATTTATGTATGTGCAAGTGTGGGGGGCATCCAAATACCACATAAGCTCCCTGGTGTCAGGGATCTTTCCCTTTGTCTCTGTATGCCAGTGCCAAGTGCTTGCCTGGCACATGCTTGTGGACTGATTGGTTGGCTTCTTGAAGGACCCTTGGAACTTTCTTTGGGACTGAAGGAGCCACAATTAATTCCTATTCCTCTCTACAGGGCCAGAGTTTTGCCTCAGCCTCCCCCTCCACTGTGTCTGAGAAAGCTTACCAGGTAGGCATGGGGACAAATGGAAGAAGCACCCAGACCCCAGGAGAGAGGGATGCTTTGGCTTGAGTCAGTCCCCTTGACATTGTCATCTTGATGGCGAATGATCTTCCCCAAGAGGACTTGAAGTAGGAAAACCTGCTTTCCAGTCCTAGCTCCAGAATTAAAGGATTCACTGAGAGCTGGAGGGACCTCAGGGTCACCTTGCCCAGCCTCCTTGTTGTGTGGATGAGGAAAGTGAGGCCCAGAAAGGTTGAGTGAAGAGTTTAAGGCCCCACAGGAAAGACGAGGCAGGCCTTGTCCCGGCACGGTCTGCTAGCTGTGGGACGCTGAGCAGGGCTCTGTTCTCTGGATCTTCGGTTCAGAATGGATCAGACTTGAGAGTGACTCTGAAGGCTGTAGTCATTAGCAGCTTCTTCTCAAAACAACCTGAGATGGAAAACTTCTCTTGACATTCTGGAGACAACTTGATGTGCCTTTGCTGGACAGCTCCTATCCCCACCAAGTCCTTCCTTAGGTTAAACTGAAATTGCTTCTCCATAACTCTATAACCCAGCCCTTACATTCTCTGTTCTAAGGGACTTCCCAGCTCTGACATTCCCTGTTGTAAGGACCCTCCCAGTTCTGACATTCCCTGTTCTAAGGCCCTTCCCAGCCCTGACATTCCCTGTTTGTAGCGGCAAGCACCCCAAGCGCGTCCTCAGGGTTTGCTGCTACCACAGGTTCTTGGATCTGCTTTGTTAAAGGAAAGCAACTCAAAATGGGTTAACAAGCTTACTTTAATCAGTCAGACATATATCGTTTACCTTGTTCAGGAGAAAAAGTCAGCACCCTGAACCTCAAAGTATACAGGCAGAATTATCAAGACAGAAACATCAAGTAGACAGATTTCCAAACTGTCCAACCATTACATCCATACCCAGTCAACATCTGGGTTTCCACATTCTGGGCTTTTCAAAGCTCAACAACGGCTTCCCAGAATTCAGATCAAATCACAGAACACTTCTCAAAGTGAGTCCCAAAACAAAGCTACACATCAGGGCTTATATAGCCTTCTCCTGGCTCAGAGAATGTAACAACCTTATTGACCCACTGGCCAATCAAAAAGTATCTACTGAAAAACAAGCCTCCCTCCCCAGGCTTCTGGTGCACTTTAGCCTAGGGGCAGGGAAGATCTTTAAAATTGACATTCGCATTACACTGTTCTAAGGGCCATCCCAGCTCTGACATTCTCTGTTCTAAGGCCCTTCCCAGCTCTGACATTCCCTGTTTTAAAGTCCATCAAACTCTTGATATTTTATGATTGTATGAAAAGATAATTAAGATTCCAGGTCATGTGAGCTCAGAAGAGAGTAAAGGACACCAACAATTAGGGTTTGGGAGAATGGAGAGGAGGTCTGAGCAGGTTCCTAGAGAAGGCAGAATGTGAACATCACCCTGAAGGATAGGGAAGGATGGAAAGGAAAGTGATTCCTGAAGGCTGGAGTGCTCAGGGTGGGCTTCCCAGGGAGAGGGGGCGATGTCTGAGGTAGGCCCCAGTGAACTTAGAGGCTTGGGGAGGCTTGGTAGGAAAGAGAAAGGCATTCCAAGTGGGCAAGATCTCCCAGGTAAAAGTTGTGAGAACAGAAATGAGCCCATGGAAGGGGTGACAAGGGCTGAAGCAGTTGTGGGGGAGATGGAGAATAACAGAGGTTCAGCCAAGATTCTTTCCTAAGAACCACACTGAGTTCTCTCTTTTGGCCTCCAGGAGCTAGATATCACCAAAGTGGATGTCTATGATCAGATCATCCAACCAAGAAGCCAAGGAGGAAGGAAGATGTCCCAGAGATAATGCCCTCTGACCACAAGGCACCATCTTGCTGGAAAAGGATCCATGGAGACAAGATGAAGGGACTGGGAGCTCTTGTCAAGGACTCAGTCAGAAACCACTGTCCCCAATTCCTGAGCTAAGCCCAATAAAATCACCTGACCCCAAGAAAGTTTTGCAAATACTATATAAATGCTAGCTATTAGTGGTATTATTAGCATGTTACATAGGCTAAGTAAGATCCAGGAAGTCTGGGGAGAGAAATATGAGACAAATCACTTCATCTCTCTGAACCTTACTTTTCACCTCTGCAAACTGAGAGCATTGTACAAGGTTCCTTCCTTCTCCCAATGTGTAATCTTAAATTCTAAGTGATTGTGCAGAGATCTGGGTTCTAGTGCCCTCCCACACCACAGATTTGGTAGTATATATATATATGAGGGAAGGGGGAAGGAGGAGAGCCAGATTCCATATTACAACTCTCTGGGCTCCCTGGAATCTCTTTGAAGAATCAGAGTAATCAGAAAAGGGTGAAAGGACCTAGAACTTGAGTCATGAGCTTCAAAAGGCTGTGAATGAATCTGTGACCTTGACCAAAAATTCAACAACATAAGAAATATGGATGTCAGAACTGTGAAACATAGATGTCTATTGTCCATTCCTAGGATTCTGAACTACAGAAAACCAGAACTAGGAGTGATCTTACTTAGAACCAGAGCTGGACCGGACCTTCAAATAAAGGATTAAAAGTATCAGAGATTAAAAAAAAGAGCTCAGAATATAGAATGTCATAATGTGAAGGGCTCTTAGAACATGGAATCTCAGAGGACATCCAGTCTAACTTGCATAGACAATGAGTCCTAACATACCTGACAAATGGTCATCTAGAACCTGCCTGAAGACCTCTAGTGATAGAGAGCTCACTACCTTCCGAAAAAACATCTGTTCCCCTTTTGGTCAGCTCATCCTTAGGAAGTATTTCCTTCAATGGACCTGAAATCTGCCTCACTTGAAGTGTTCCCATATTGTTCATAGTTCTACCTTCTGGAGGCAACCAAAAGAGGTCCATTCGCTTTTTCAACTGGTTCAGATTAGGGAATCTGTGGCTTCAAGGCCACATGTAGCCCTCTAGATCCTCAGGTGTGGCCCTTTGACTGATTGTATTCCAATCCATTGGAATTGCCAAAGGGCCACACTTGAGGACCTAGAGGGCCATATGTGACCACGAAGCCACAGGTTTCCCCACCCTTGGTAGTCCTTCAGATATTTGAAAATAATTGTTATTTCCTCTGAGGTAAATATCCCAAGTTCTTTCCCAGTTCTCCTGTGACATGGTACCTAAGTATCTCCTCATACAGGCTACCCTCCTCAGGATGCACTGCATTGTGTCAACATCCTTCCTAAAGTGTAGCCCCTTAGAACTGACCCTAATCCTCTAGGTGGGATCTGAGCAGGGCACAGTAGAGTGGGATTATCATCTCCTTTTTTTCTGGGAACCATTCTTCTATTGTCATTTTTGTTGCTATTCAGTCATGTCTGATTCTGTGACCCCATTTGGGGTTTTCTTGGCAAAAATACTAGAGTGGTTTGCCATTTCCTTCTCCAGCAGATCCATTTTATCAGACAATCAGAAGTTAAGCAACTTGTCCAAGGTCACGCAGCTAAGAAATGTCTGAGACTGGATTCGAACTTGGGTCTCTCCTGAGTGCTCTATCCACTGAGCCGCAGGCTTCCTCCTTTAATCCTATTTACATGATCTCAACAGAACCCTTACCGCCCAAGGCAATTCTTTTACAACTCACTGACCAGTTCACTCCCCGTTCACCACAGCAGTCATTCAAGATCCCTTCATTCCACCTCAAACCTCCCATCACACACACACACACACACATGCACACATACACAAACACACATACATAAATACACATACACAAACACAAACACACACAGACACACACACACACACACTGAAAACCTTGCCTCATATTTTACTGGAAAAAAAGTAAGACCATTCACCAACAGCTCCCTCTTCCCCCTTCCTCCTCATTTGATTTCACTCAGGTGCCCTTTGCCCCTATCTCCTCCTTCACCCCTGTCTCACTTGAAGTGGTGCTCTGTCTTCTTTCAAAAGGCAAAGTCCTCTTCATGCTATAGTGATCTCATTCTATGTGCCTTCTCCAACACATTTCCCCCTCTCTCATTCCTTCTTTCATTTATCTGCCATTTTCCCTATTTCCTGGTGGCTTCCCTACTGCCTACACACATGCCCATGTCTCTTTCACCCACAGGCAAAACTCTAACTTGGTCTGATCATCCCTGCTTGCTAATATTCTGTGTCGTTCTTCCCCTTTGTGACTAAACTTAAGAAAATGGTACATGTTCTGTGCCTCTCCTTCCTCTCTTCTCCATTGTAAACTCTTGGAGTCACAGGTGAGAGTTAGATGGAACAGGACACAAGCAGTGGAAAGCAGCCCTCACACCAGAGGGGCTAGTTTTCCCTGAACACACTTCAACTTGAAAAGGCTACAAGCCAAGACCAAAGTGCAGGGAGATGTGGTGCATGATTTTCTGTTTGCAGATAAAGCTTAGATGCAACAAACTATGGATCAGTTCTCTGCTGCTTGTTCTAATTTTGGTCTAACAATTATTGCCAAGAAAACACAGGTGCTCCATCAGCCACCACCCCACCATCCATACATAAAACCGTTGGTTACAGCCAATGGAGAAGTTTTGAATGCTGTGGATAAGTTCACTTTCCTTGATAGTGTGCTTTCCGGGGATGTACACATTGATGATGATGTTGACACACACATTGCCAGAACTGGCTCAGTGTTTGGGAGGCTCCAAAGGAAAGTGTGGGATAGAAGAGGTATTAGACTGACTACCAGACTGGCAGTCTACAGAGCCATTGTGCTGACCTCATTGTTGTATGCCTGTGAAACCTGGATGGTCTACCAGTGCCATGTTAGGAAACAGAATCACTTCCTTTTGAATTGTCTTAGGAAGATTCTGAAGATTACCCGGCAGGATAAGGGACCAGACGCTGAGGTCCTTACTCAAACTAAACTGCCAAGCTTTCAGACTCTGCTTCAGAGACTGCAGCTCCGATGGGCTGGCCACGTTGTTCAAATACAAAACATATGCTTGCCAAAAAGACTATTTTATAGAGAACTCACACAAGGCAAGTGCTCATGTGGTGGTCAGGAGAAGTGATACTAACTAATTCTAAACTCTGCAATCTGGCTTCCGAATTCATCATTCAGCTGAGCCTTCTTCTCCTGTTACCAGTCCTCATCCTTCTTTACCTCTCTGCATCTTTTGAAGCTAGCTATCACCCTTCTTTCATGATACTTCTCTCTCCTTATTCTTCTCCTACCTGTCTGACTGCTCTTCAGTCTCAGATTTTCATCTGGGTGATGCCCACTAACTAAGGGTGTCCCCCAGGACTTTGAACTGAGACCTCTTTCTCTTTACTGTCTTGCTTGGTGAGGTAATCAGCTCCCCTGGCTTCAGTGACCTCTATGCAGATGATTCCCAGGTTTATACATCCAGCCCTAACCTCTCTCCCAAACTCTAGTCTTGAATTACCAACTGCCTCTTGGACATCTCACACTGGGAAGAAGGCATATCAAACTCACTTAACCATCTTTGCATCCAAACTATCTCCTCTTTACAACTTCCCTATTACTGGAAACTACCTGTTCCCTGTTGAGGAAACCACCCACCTCCCAATAACCGAGGCTCAAAGCCGCAGTGTCTTCCTCACTCACACTTCCCCCCTGCCCCGAGTAAAAGATATCAAAAGTCTTCTTGCCTCTGAAGCTACCACCATCCTGGTGCAGGCTCTCACCCATTTCCACAGGCTTCTGCTTGTTCTCCCTGCCGAAAATCTTTCCCCATTGTGATCTATTCTTCATTCTGCTGTTATCATTCATTTGTCTGATTCTTTGTGACCCTATCTGGGGTTTTCTTGGCAGAGATATTGGAGTGGTTTGTCATTTCCTTCTATAGCTCATTTTACAGATGAGGAAACTGAGGCAAACTGGGTAAGTGACTTGCCCAGGGTCACACAGCTAGAAGTGTCTGGGGGTGGATTTGAACTCAGGAAGGTGAGTCCTGACTCTAGGTCTGGTGCTCTGTGCACTATGGTGCCCCCTAGCTGCCCTTTACTCAGCTACCAAAGTGATTTTCCAAAAATGCTGCTCTGACCATGTCACCTCAGCCCTTTATGCAATAAACTCCAGTGACTCCCTAGTATCTCCAGGATCAATTATAAAAATCCTCTGTTTGGCTTTCAGAGCCCTTCACAACCTACAGCCTTCCTGCCTCTCCAGGTATCTCACATGCACTCTCCTCCATCTACTCTATAAACCAGTAACACTGGCCTCCTTGCTCTTCCCGTCTTTTCTTGGTGATTCCCCATACCTGGAATGCTCTCCTTCCTCATCTCAGCCTCCTAGATTCCCCGGCATTCTTTAATCCCACCTTCTATAGGAAGCTTTTCTGGCCTCCCTAACTCCCCACCCAACTTTAATGTATGTGTCATTTTTTTGCCTGTCTCTCCCATTAGCATGTGAGCTCCCTGAGGGTAAGGGACCATGCTTTTGTCTTCCTTTGAATCCCCCTACTTAGCACAGTGCTTGGCACATGCTACGTGCTTTCAAGCTGTTGGTTCTTTCTCAAAGAGGCCCGATGACATCGCAAGGGTGGTCTTCACTCACTACTGAATTGAGTTGAAGCAAGGCAGAGATGTGCAGCCATCAACCTCACTCTGATTTGTGTTAAATTTACATTGCATTGTAACTTTACCATAAAAATTTCTGACCAGTCACACCTTCTCCCATCTTGTACTTGTGGAGTTGTTTTTTGAACCCAAGTATAGTACTTGACATTTAACTTAATTTTTTAAGATTCAGTTCATCATTCTAGGCTGTTGGTACACTCTGGGATTTTAATGCTGTTATCTAATACATTAGCTATCTCCCCCAATTTTGTTTCCTCTTCAAATTTCATGAGCTTTTATCCAAGTCGTTATTTAAAATGCCTTTAAAATTATTATTCAAAATATTGACTAGCACAGGACCAAGGGCCTATCCATGGAGCAATCCACTAAAGACATAACTCCACAATGAAAACTACCCATTAATAATTACTCCTTGGTTCCACTCATTTAACCAGTTCCAACTCTACCTAATGATATTATTTAAGAATTGAGAATCAAAGAGGAAAATGAGCCCCTCAGAATAGCATAGTCAATTAGCAGCAGAGCTAATTCTGAAGTCTCTCCCAATACTTAGCATGGGGACTTCTTTCCCTCCCTAGTCAACTGCTCTGGAGCTGTTCCAGAAAGTCTAGTTTTATAGCACTCAAGCCATTCAGGCATTCATGGGATCCCTGGAGGAGATCTTCAGGGGACCAGAGCTTCCAAGTACACAACCAGAGGGGAGGAGCAAGAGAGGATGAACAGGAAACCTCAGCTGGCCCATGTGATCAGGTAGGGGAAAAAAGTCTCCCTGGGAAGAACAAGCAGAGAGGAACCTCAGAGCCCATCAGAGAAGGTCATGGCCAGGGTTAGGATATGAAGTATCAGCTTGAGAAACCACACTGACTCGGTACAAGATGGACCTTTCCTCCCACCCTTCTAGACCTTGGAAGGCACTCCTGCTCACAGGTGAGAAAGAAGAGGTCCACACACCCACATATCCATCTAGAGGGCTTATTCAGTTAGACCACCCCAAATGCCAGACAAAGCAGAGAAGGAGAAGAGGTATCCAGGAAAGAAATATGAGAAGGTCTGTTTGCTGGGGCTGAACTCCTTCAAGGGCCACTGAAAGAGAGAGATACAAGAGATTCATGGGGTGGAGGATTAAGAAGGACTCAGTTCTCTTCCATAGGAGTCAAGTCTGTCTCTATGCCTAGGGATGCAGTAGGTCATAATGGATACAGTAATGAACTTGTACAAGGGAAACCTGGGTCCAAATCCTGCCTCTGACACTCACTAGCTGGATGGTTATGGGCATGTCACTTAACCTCTTTTTACCTCAGCGTCTTCATGTGTAAAAATGGGAATAAAAATAGCATCTACCTCTACTGCACTGTCGTGAGGTACAAAGGAGATAATGTATTTTTAATTAAATTTTTATGTTTATTTTTAGTTTACATCATTCATTTCCACAAGATTTTGAGTTACAAATTTTCTCCCTGTCTTTCCCCTACCCACCACCTCAAAACAGCAATCCCACTGTATACCCCCTTCCCCAATCTGCTCTCTCCTATATCCTCCCCCATCTCCCCTCTGACTTTCCAGTAGGGCAAGATGGATCTCTATACCCCAGTGCCTGTATATCTTACTTCCCCAGTTGCATGTAAAAAAAATAATAATATTTTTAACCATTTGATTTTAAAGCTTTGAATTACAGATTCATTCCCTTCCTCCCTTGTCACCCACCCTTACTGGGAAGATAAGCAATTCAATATAGGTTGTACATGCGTAGCCACGCAAAACATTTCCATAGTGGATATATTGTGAAAGACTGACTATATTTCCCTCCATCCTATCTTGCCCTCAACTTGTTCTATTCTCTACTTTGACCATGTCCCGTTTTAAAAGTGTGTGCTTCCAACTTCCCTCCCCCCCAACCTGCCCTCCCATCCATCATCCCCCTTCTCATCCCCTTCCCCCCTACTCTTCTATAGGGTGAGATACCCTATTTAGTGTGTATGTCATTCCCTCCCTAAGCCAAATTCAATGAGAGTAAGGTTGACTCATTCCCTTTTGCCTTCCTGTTCTTCTCCTCCATTGTAACAGTTTTCCCTGGCCTCTTCTATATGAGATAATTTACCCCATTCTGTCTCTCCCCATCTCCTCTCATTATATTCCTCTCTCACCTCTCAATTTCACCTTTTAAGTATCATTCCTTCCTATTCGATTGGTCCTGTGCCCTCTGTCTATGTATACCTGTACACATATATACACAGTGTATACACACACTCACATATGTATTCATACTCCCATATACCCTCCTATAAAGACATATATATGTATACATATATATATATATATTTATATTCCCTTCAACTATTCTCATACCGAGAAAAGTTTCAAAAGTTATAATTATCATTTTTCCATGTAGGAATGTAAATAGTTCAGCTTTGATAAATTCCTTATGATTTCTTTTCCCTCTTTACCTTCTCATGCTTCTCTTGCTTCTTATATTTGAATGTCAAATTTTCTATTCAACTCTGGATTTTTCATCATGAATGCTTGAAAGTCCTCTATTTCATTGAATGACCATATTTTGCCCTGAAACATGATACTCAGTTTTGCTGGGTAGGTGATTCTTGGTTTTAATCCCAGCTCCTTTGACCTCCAGAATATCTTATTCCAAGCCCTTCGATCCCTCAATGTAGAAGCTGCCAGATCCTGTGTTATCCTGATTGCGTTTCCACTATATTCTAATTGTTTCTTCTTGACTGCTTGCAATATTTTCTCCTTGATCTGGGAACTCTGGAACCTGGATATAATATTCCTAGGAGTTTTCTTTTTGGGATCTTTTTCAGGTTATTGGTGGATTCTTTCAACCTCTATTTTGCCCTCTGATTCTAAAACATCAGGGCAATTGTCCTTGAGAATTTTTTAAAGGATGATTTCTAGGTTCTTTTTTTGATCATGGCTTTCAAGTAGTCCAATAATTTTTAAATTATCTCTCATGGATCTATTTTCCAGGTCAGTGGTTTTTCCAATGAGATATTTCACCTTGTTTTCTATTTTTTCATTTGTTTGGATCTGTTTAATAGTATCTTTATTTCTCATAAAGTCACTAGCTTCCATTTGCTCCAATCTAATTCTGAAGGAATTATTCTGTTCAGTGAGCTTTTGAGATTCTTTTTCCATCTGACAAATTTGGTTTTTTAAGGCATTCTTCTCCTCGTTGGCTTTTTGAGCCTCTTTTGCCATTTGAGTTAGTCTATTTTTTAAGGTGTTATTTTCTTCAGTCAGGTTGTTGACTCTCTTTTTGTGATTTTCTTGCATCATTCTCATTTCTCTTCCCAATTTTTCCTCCACTTCTCTTATTTGGTTTTCAAAATCCTTCTTAAGCCCCTCTATGGTCTGTAACCAATTCATATTTTTCTTGGAAGCTTTTGGTGCAGGAGTTCTGACTTTGTTGTCTTTCTCCTTTTCCATGCTTTGATCCTTTTTGTCCCCAAAAAAGGAATCCAAAGTCAGATTGCTGTGCTTGCTTTGCTTCCTTTGCTTGCTCATGTTGCCACTCAATTACTTGAATTTTGAGCTTTTTGCCACAGTAGAACTCTGCTTCCAGAGAGGAGAGCTCTGCCCCAGATTGCTGGGGTTTTTGCAGCTGCCAGAGCTATTAGTTGGGTGCCCTCTCTGAAGCCTCCACCAACTCTGGCACCTGGTCATGTACCCCAGTACCTCCATCCTAGATAGCTATCCAGATCCAAGTAGGTTAAAGCAAAATCAATTACCCTTCAGACTGGTCACTTTGTCCCCTTACAATCTGCAGGCCAGGAGCTCTCAAGCAGCCATGCAGCAGTGGTGATCCATTCTCCCAAAGTGCCTCCAGCTGGCAGCTGTTAGGGGCACCCTCAAGCTAAAACCATGGGCTCATGTGGGACTGGGGTCTGCTCCTAGCATGCTGCAATGGACCCTTCCTGTCTGCCTGTGGTGCTGTCTTCAGTGGGAGATTTATTTCCCTCTGTCTCTCTGTGGGTTCTGTAGCCCTAAAGTTTGTTTAGAGTCATTTTTATGGTGTTTCAGGTGGTTATGGAGGGAGAATAAGAAGTTTTCCTGCTTCTACACTGCCATCTTGGCTCCACACCTGGAGATAATATATTAAAGCTCTTCGTGACCTTTAAAGCCCTATCAAAACGTCAGTTATTAATTATTATAAGAGATTCCTTAGATATTCAATTCAATTTAGTCCAGAAAGTAGGAAAAACTTCAGAAATGAAAGAGATATGAGAAACATCTATTTCAAAGATGGGAAAACTGAAGTTAAAAAAGAGAATGGCCAAAAATCATACAGTGAGTCACAGAACCAGAGAATGTCAGCAATGGGAGGAACCTTGGGAACCAGTAGTCTAATCTTCTCCTTTTACGAATGAAGATACTGAAGCCAATAAGAAGGAAAGGGACTAGTCGCACAGGAAGAAAAGGCTATGATTCTTAAGTGGCTTCTGTGTGTCTAGTCTGGACCCATGTTCCTGCGTCATTTGTATTCCCTCTTCATCTCATTTCTAGTTCAATTTCACTTTATTTCCAGCTCCAAATTCTCTCTTTCCTCTCCTTTCCCTTTAAGAAGACAAGAAAAAAGGAATGGCTAGGTGGCACAGTGAGTAGAGCGCTGGCCCTGGAGTCAGGAAGATCTGAGTTTGGATCTGGCCTCAGACACTTAACACAAAAAAACTAGCCGTGTGACCTTGGGCAAGTTACTTAACCCCAATTGCCCTCCAAAAAGCAAAAAATAAAAATAAAAGACAAGAAAAAATTGCAAATATGTATAGTCATAGAAAAAATTACTGTTAATTTTTAATAGTGTCCAAAAAAGGAAGAGCAATGGAAAAAAATATACTTCAATCTGCCTTTAGAGTTCATCAGCTCTGGAGGCAGATAACATTTTTCATCATGGGTCCTGTGGAATTGTCTTGGATCTTTGTCATGAGCAGAGTAACCAAGTTTTCACAGTTGATCATCTTTAAAATATTGTTACTATGTACAGTGCTCTCCTGGTTCTGCCCACTTCACTTTGCATCAGTTCATATAAGTCTTCCCAGATTTTTCTCAAGTGCTCCTGCTCCTTATTTCTTATAGCACAGTAGCATTCACAATCATATACCACAACTTGTTCAGTCAGTTGATGGGTGTACCTCAGTTTCCAATTCTTTGTCACCAGAAAAAGAGCTTCTAAAAATATTTTTGTGCAAATAAGAACCTTTTTGCTTTTCTTTTATCTCTTTGGGATAGAGGGCTAGTAGTGGTATTGCTAAATCAAAGGTTATGCATAGCTTTATAGCTTTGATCAGTTCACAACTCCACCAATTATGTGTTAGTTTCCCAATTTTTCCACATCCCTTCCAACATTTATCATTTTCCTTTTCTATTATGTTGGTCAATCTGAAAGATGTGAGGTGGTACCTCATTTGCATTTCTCTAATCAGTAGTGATTTAGAGAATTTTTTCATATAGCTATAGGTATCTTTGATTTCTTCTCAAAACCGCCTGCTCATATCCTTTGAGCATATCTCATTTACCAAACATGGACTCTTTCCCTCCCAACAAGCCATACACAGAAGAAATACCTGTTGGGCACCAGAAGACCAAAAATCGAGATCTGACTCTGCCACTGAGTCATGGAAGAAATTTAAATATCATTTCCCCATATCTGGGCCTCAAATGAGAAAGGAATAGCTTCAACTAAGCATCCCTTAAAGCCCTCCCAGTGCTGACATTCTAAGGTCCCTTCTAGTCCTGATATTTCTTATTCTAAGGGAATCCCCCATTTCCATCTCCCACGTTGTCTGTTCTTAGACCCTCCCAACTCCAACATTTCCTGTTCTAAGTCTGACATTCTCTTGTCTAAGGTCCTTCCCAGTTCTGACACCTGTTCGTAAGTCTCTCCTACTTGTTGTATTCTACTTCTCAGTCTCCCTCAATTCTGACATTCCCTGTTCTAAGAACCCCTCCCAGCTGACTTTCCCTGTTCTCAGGCCCTTCCCAACCCTGCCATTCCCTGTTCTAAGGCCCCTCCCAATTCTGACATTCCCTGTTCTAAGTCCCCTCCCAGTTCTGACATTCCCTGTTCTAAGGTCCCTCCCAGCTCTGACATTCCTTGTTCTAAGACCCCTCCCAGCTCTGACATTCCTTGTTCTAAGACCCCTCCCAGATCTGACATTCCTTGTTCTAAGACCCCTCCCAGATCTGACATTCCCTGTTCTAAGACCCCTCCCAGCTGACTTTCCCTGTTCTCAGGCCCTTCCCAACCCTGCCATTCCCTGTTCTAAGGCCCCTCCCAATTCTGACATTCCTTGTCCTGAGGTCACTCCCAGCTCTGACATTCCCTGTTCTAAGGCCCCTCCCAGTTCTGACATTCCCTGTTCTAAGACCACTCCAGCTCTGACATTCCCTGTTCTAAGACCACTCCAGCTCTAACATTCCCTGTTCTAAGGTCCCTCCCAGCTCTGACATTCCCTGCTCTAAGGCCCCTCCCAGCTCTGACATTCCCTTTTCTAAGACCACTCCTGCCTCTGACATTCTCTGCTCTATGGTAAGGGCTAAAGCTGCCTAAGCTGTTTCTTCCCTTTAGAACATTCTCATGGACATATACAAATATGTACAAATATACAGTCACAAGTGTGCATAGATTCATGCATGCAGGCACACCCAGTCAAGCCTCTGTACATACTCATGGACATGGTATATATAGGAACCCAAACCAACCCCAACTTGTAATGAAAATGCACTCTAAGAATTCAAATTATGTGGACATTTAGTTGGTGTAGGACCTTGGATGAGTCACTTCCTCTCTCTAGTCCTCAGTTTCCTCTTCTGTAAAGTGGAGAAGATCATCTTTGTCCTTCCTATCTCCAAGCATCAAAGCACAAAGGTGAGCTATTCCCAGACCTAGGTTCTTAATCCTTAGCTAGCTCACAGAGGCACCATTTTACAGACAAGAAAATGAGGCCAAGAGTGCCTAAGTGTCTTGCCCTGGGTCACACATCAAGTAAGCATTAGAGCCCACACCTGAAGCCAGGTGCTCTCTTTCCAGTAGTCCAGACTTCCTCCTAGGGGCAGACACTGACTCAGTTCCTAGAAGTAAAAACCAAAGACTTGTCTTCTTCCTCCTCTTAGAACGATGGAATTGGAGACAGAAGACCTAGGTTTGAATCCCAGTTCTGACACATTACCCTGCACAAATATCTTCCCTCTCTGTACCTCAATTTCTTTATTTGTAAAATGAATCAGAGATGGATCAGATGACCCCTAAGACCCTTATGGCTCTATTTCCAAGACCCTATAATCCCAAAGGCATCAATATGTTTGCTAAGCCTCACCCTCCCCTCTCCTCTTTCTTCTCTCCCCCCTGTCCCATCCTCTCATCTCCTTTTCCCTTATCTTCCCTTCCCTTCCTTCCTCTTCCTTTTCCTTCCTTTTCATTTTCCCTTTTTAAAATTTACTCTTATTATCTCTCCTTTCCAGCCTCATTTCTCACTTCTTGGAGTCTACCAGGTGACACCCAGCTTGCCATCTACCCCAGAATACCCATAGCCATTGCAGGACAGGATGTCCTTCTCTCTGTCCATGGAATTCAAAGGGAAAGTCGTGCCTTCTCCTGGTTCCAAGGCCTTGATCATCAAAACCTCATTCTATCCTACAACATTTCCTCTAAAATCTACAATACAGGCCCTGGCTACACTGGCCGGGAAGTACTTTATGAAAATGCTTCTCTGCTGATTAGAAATGTCAGGCTGACAGATGGGAGGAACTATACTTTCCAAGAGATCAGGCCAGATTTCTCAATGGCGACCACATCCAAGGAACTCCAGGTCTACAGTGAGTATTGGGCTTTCCCTTCACACCGGGGAGGAAAACCTGGTAGTCAGTCAGACAGCATTTATTAAACACCTACTTTATGTCAAGCACCGTACTAAGAGCTAGGGTTACAAAGAAAGTCAAAACATTGCCCCTGCCCTCAGATAGCTTTGAGTTTAATGAGTTTTGTTGCCAAGACCCTGCCTCTGCCTGGGGAAAGTGCCCATCCTCCTCCTGCTCCCCAGGACGGCACTGATGGCCATATTCAGAGGAGGATGATATAAGGACAAAAAGAGTTGATTCTAGAACCGGGGGGACTTGACTTTGAAAACTGTCTCTACCACTCACTGTCCTCATGACTCTGGGCGATTCACTGAACTTCTCCTTTGGCCACAATTTTTTCATCTGTAAAATTTAAGGAGTTGGATTAAATCCTGAGAATAGCTGGCATATCTATCGGTTAAGGTTTGCCAAGGGATGCCCAGGTGATACTCACCTTGGCATCGACCCCGATATACTCACAGCCATGATGGAACAAGATGTCCTTCTGTCTGTCCATGAGATTCAGAAGAAATCTCATTCTATCCTACAATCGTGTACCCAGATAAATAAGTGTGAGGGCTAGGGATAGGGTCTGGACTCAAGAATTCATTGACATAGGAAACTGCTGGGTATGGAAACTCCCTTTGCCAGTGTATGAGACATGCAAGGTGAGTACAGATTTGTAGGGAGTGGAGAGGGGAACACTGAGAACCAAGGCAATCAGAAGGGGTCCTGTATGGGAGAGAGCACTGGAGATGAGCCTTGAAAGGGAGAATTGAGGGGAGAGGGCAGCCTGTTCAAATGCGTAGAGGTGGGAAACAAAATGTCAAGTACAGGAAATGACAGTCAGGCCAGTCTGGCAAGATCATAGGCTATATAAGGAGGAAATCATGTGAGATCAGTCTGGAAGGATAAGTTGGGGCCAGATCACAAGGGACTTTTGTAAACGGCAAGCCAAGGAGTTTGGATTTTAGTCTAGAAGCCATAGAGAGACATCGGGGATTATGGAGGATGGCAGTAACTCCCAGGCTGTCTGCCCCCCTATGCTTTCTCTGCTCCTAGGCTGCAAAAGGAAAAAGGTGCTTAACTCATTAACTAGATCATGAATCATAAGACCTGACCCAACTATTCACCACTGTGTGCCAAACACCATGCTAGGGGTTGGGTAGTGAGAGACAAGTGAATCACCCTCATCCTCCAAGAGCGAATATTCTATCCAGGGAGACAATGTGTATGTGTGTCTGCATATGCATACATATGTATACAGACACACGCTATCTCCTCTGATAGAATGTTGCCACTGTGAAGATAGAAATGGTTTCGGTTTTGTGCACGGATGTGCATACACACAATACATGAGCATGTGTTCATATGCAGATGTGTGTACATGCATGTAGAGAGAACAGGTACCCAAGACGTGTCAGGAAATTGGGAGGGGAGAGGCACCATAGCAGCAATCAGGGAGGTCTGCACGTAGGAGGGGGTGCATGCATCGAAGAAACCAGAGATTCTAAGTAGCAAAGTGAGGAGAGAGTGCATTCCAAGTCAGTGCAGAGGCAGAGATAAAAACAATAACACGCAGTGTCTATGCATGTTTTAAGGTTTGCAAACACTTAATGAATATGGTTTCATTTGATGTTCATGGCAATTCTGGAAGGTTATTGATGCTAAGTCATTTTTCCATCATGCCCAGCTCTTTATGACACCATTTCGGTTTTCTCAGCAAAGATTCTAGAAGGGTTTGCCACTTCTTTCTCCAGCCCATTTGATATACAAGTAAATTGAGGCAAACAGGATTAAGTGACTTGACCAAGGTCATATAGCTAGTAAAATGAGTCTTCCTGACTAGGATTCTATGCACTATTCGACCCTTAGTTGCTCTCACGTAGCTGGTAAATGTTTAAGACTAGATTACAATCCAGGTCTCAGGACCCCAAATTCTGCAGTCTAATTATCACACTGAACAGTCTCTCCCAGCAAGGGTTAGAGCAAGAATTCAAACCCAGGTCCTTGTGACTCCAATGCCAGGGCTCTTTCCTCTACATCATCAAGCTCTGTGTCTGAGGAAAGAAGAGGGGCTTGTGTTATGGTGGGAAAAGAGCAGCAGGAAGCCCCAAGAAAGTCATTGTAGCCAAGAGGAGGAGAAAGGATGTGGAATCCTCAGTCCTCAACCCCATGACCCCTCCCCTCACCCCGGGCAGCCCAGATGGGCAGGATCAGAGGAGGAGTGAGGACACATGGCAGGGGCTCCCTCTGCCCTTTTCCTCCTTTCACCAACTTCCCCCAAGGGACAAGAAGTTCTCTTGAGACACCTCCCCACATGGTCCTCCCCCGGTCCTCTTGCAACATGACCACTCTGTTTGTCCCTCACAATATGCTGGTGGCTGTGGTTTGTATCTTCAGGTCATGGAAACCTAGACCATCAGATCTAGATTGGACTTTGGAGCAGAGCTTGTTAGAGCTGGGAATGACCTTAGAACACAAAGTGTCAGGGCTGGGAGGGCCTTAAAACAGGGAAGGTCAGAGCTTGAAGGGTCCTTAGAACAGGGAATGTCAGAAGTAAAAGAAACTTTTGAATATAGAACATGTTACATCAAAGCTGAAAGATCATTTCATCCCACCCATCCCATTATACAGATGAGAAAATTGACTGGGAGAGAACTCAGCCAAAGGCAGGGCAGAAGCAGCAGTAGACCGAAGGCATCCTGACTTCTATCCAAGCCAGATTTCCTTGCCTTCTCTCTGCTGTAGTCTTGGAGGGATGGGGATGAGGCCAGGAGAACACGAGGACTGAATCTTCTCCCCTACTCCCTGAGCCTCATCTCCTGTTGGCTTCTCTGAAGCACCCCCAGTGACTCCCTGCATGGGGGAGGCCCATCTGGCCCAGCAGGGGGCAAGATTCTGGCTTCCTGGCTGTTGTATTTCCTTCCTGTTGTATTTCCTAGCAGGGGAACACTCCATTCTTTTCCCCCTCTGAGAAAAGAGGAAGCCCCACCCCCCTGCTCAGCACAAGGACTCAGGATGTTGTAAGGCCACCTTCCTTTTCAGGGTTTCTGGTCCTGGAGAGTATGGCTCTGTCCACACATCCAGTCCTTTGCTCCAGACACCCCTGTCTGGTGCTGGGGTTTTCAGATTGCAGGAAAGGCAGCTCGGTTTGTGGAGAAGAAAACAACATTGTGTTTGAAGTCAGGAGACATAGGTTTGCATCCCAGCCCTTGCACTTACTGACCTCCTTCAGCCTTTGTGGCCTCCTCAGTAAAACGAGGGGGTTAGGGCAGATGAGGCCTTCCCAGATCAAAATCTATATCCAAATACAGATTAAGATCCAACTGTGGGGGGGTGAGGGGGAACGGGGGGCTTGGCCCTCTGAGGGAGAATGGATGAGAAAGTCAAGTCCCCTACACCTAGGGAATTCACCATAGAGGGGCATGCAGAACAGGCAAAGTCACCAACACGTGCAGCCAGGTACTGGGGAGAGAGGAAAACTGAGCTAAATTAGGAGCCCAGCCTCCCGTGAGTCCTGGCTTCCATCCCGGGAGCCCAAGCCTCCTCCCACTCGAAGGGCGGTATAAAGAACTGACCCTGGACTGAGAGCAAGGAAAACCTGGGTCTGAAACTTACCTCAAGCACATCTCAGCTCTGTGACCCTGAGTACATGGCTTAACTCTCAGGGCCTTGGTTTCCCCATCTCTAAAATTTGGGGTTGGGGAGAAGGGAAAGGAGAGAGGCAAACTAATGACCTTCTAGCTGTAAATCTATGACCACATGAAACTCAATTAAATTCAGTTAATGTGTATGTGCAGGGGGCAGGGAGGCGCTGTTAGGACTCCCAGTGGCAGAGAAGTGAGAGATTTGCCTAGAGTCTTAACACTTAGCAAGCACCAGAGGCAGGACCCACACCCACATCTTCCTGACTTTGAATCCTGGAACCTTCCCACCCTTTCACTTTCATGATCCCCTTCCCCGACTGCTAGTCTCCTCCCTCCCTTTCATTCAGCAAACTTGTGTCCATTTTGTATTTATTCAGTAATTATATGCATATATGTAAATAAACATGCTTTGTATGCTTTTCTATGCACAGGTTAGAGACAGGCAGACACAGATAGATTAGATTAGATTAGATAGATAGATAGATAGATAGACAGACAGACAGACGGATGGATGAATGGATAAAGAGATAAATAGACAAGAGAGAAAGATACAAAGGAGAGATAGACAGGCAAGCAGACAGACAGATGGACAAGAAAGAAAGATAGATGGACAGGAGAGATAGACAGACAGATAGATGGACAGAAGAGAGAGAGAGATGACAGCACCTTCAAAATAAAGACTGCTTCTCTTCTTTTTTTTCTCTTTGGTTCTTGTGTTCCCAGTGCCTGGCATAGCAAGTGTTTAGTAAATGTTTGTTGCAGGATTGGTTGGTTCCCACTTCCTCTCTCTACCCCCTCGTGTCCCCGGCTAGTTGTAAGACTCAGTCGGTGGGTCTAAGGCACTCTGTCGATGCTAGGTGCAGCACTGGCCCAGATCAGCAATGGCATCCCCAGAAACGGCCTTCACGTGGAGAAGCTCCAAAGACAAAAACCTTTGTTTGGGCTGGTCAGCTTTGCCCCTGGCTCTGTATGAGTAAATCAGAGAGTTTCCCTTGGAAGAGACCTAAGAAACCATCTATTCCAAACCTGCCATTTTCCAGATGGAGAAATTTGGGACCAGAGATAAGGAAATTCCATTAGAGCTGGGGCTTGTGATTTCAGATCCACTAGGTAGATGGTGGCTTTGACTATGCCTCTCTCCCTGTGTCTGTCCAGAGATGGTGTCCAAACCCCTCATCCTGGCCAACACCTCCAGTATCACAGAGGCCAAGGGCTCAGTGACCTTTAAGTGCCTGACCAAGGATGACAGCACTACTATCCTGTGGTTCTTAAACAACAAGGTAATTCCACCAAGAGCGAGGTTATCTCTGTCCAAGGACAACAAGACTCTAACTCTACTGCAGACCAGGAGGGAAGATGCTGGACAGTACCAGTGTGAAGTCTGGAATCAAGTCAGCGCCCAGAGCAGTGACCACGTTACTCTGAGAGTCGACTGTGAGTTTCTCCCCTGATTCCCTCTCTCTGACGGGGCCTCCTGGTCCCGGATCATCCATTTTCACCCGAACTATTGCAATAGCTTCTTAATTAGTGTCCATGCCTTTAGTCCTTCCAGGTCTTGCAGTGACTGAAGTTAAGACCTGAATTCAAATCTGGCCTCAGATATTTGCTAGCTGGGCAAGTCACTTAACTCTGCCTGCCTCGATTTCCTCATCTGTAAAATGGGGAGCATAATAGAACTCACTTTGCAAGGTTGTTGTAAAGATCAAATGAGATAATCATTGATAAACACTTAGCAGTGTCCAGCACATAGTAAGCGTCACATAAATGTTCATTATTGTTACTATCTCTAATCCATGCTCTAACCAGCTGCAAAATTTATATTTCAAAAGTTCAGGTCTTACCATGTCACTCCCCTACTCAAAAACCTTCAATGGATCCCTATCCCCTGGAGAATAGCCCACCAAAGTCTTACCAGCCATTTCTCCACCAGACTCCCACTTGCCTTCACATTATCCCTCTTCACTCAGTCCTTCAGCCAAACTGACCTAATAGCAGTTTCCTAAACTCAGCCTTCCATCTCTCATCTCCATGCCTTTGCTCAGGTTGTCTCCCAGGCTGGGGATGTCCTTCTGTCTTCTCTTCCCTTACCACATCCCTCTCACACCTTTCAAAGTTTGTGCAGATACATGAAGTCTTTCCTCGGCCCTCATTTGCTAATGACACCACCCCTTCAAAATAACACTTTGTCTTGACTTATTTGTGAGCATGTCCCATTGGCCCCATCCCAGACTGGAAAATGAGAAAAAAGATGGTTTGGGTTTTTGACATCTGTCCCCAGCCCCTCACCCAGTGCCTCCCCCACAATGGGTCCTCATGATGCTCATTGAACAGAATTGGGCCCTTTCTTCCTGTCTTCACAGATGGGCCAGATCAGGTGAAGATTACCCAGGAGCCGGGATCTCGCTTGGTCCACACCGTCAAAGTCAAGGCCAACTCCACTCTGACCTTAAGATGTCAGGCTGAGTCTCACCCATCTGCCCGGTATGACTGGCAGTTCAATGGCTCCACGCTGGTGATAGACAGGGAGAATCTAACACTCCACGGAGAGTCCCTGGTTCCAGGGCACTACACCTGCACAGCGTGGAACAGCTTGTTAAAGCGCTTTGCAGCTATCTCTGTCTACATCGATCCCCTTATGAAATCACCTGGTGAGTCCTGGGGGGCGCTGCTCCTTCTACAGTCCACCAAGCCCCTTATCTAGTCACCCAGTGATTGGCTGATATACCAAGCCCCTTACTGAATCACTGAGTCCTGGGGGGCTGCTCTCCTCCCAGATGAGGAGCCACTGAGAATCACCTCCCCACCTTAGCTGGGTTCCCACACAGGTGACCTTCCAGAATGGTGGGTTTGGAGAGGATTCTTAGGTTAGAAATTGTTCCACAAGCTCTCTCTAACTTCTGGAGGTCATAGAGCAGAGACCCAGAGCTGAAAGGAACCTTGGGGGGGACCTCTAGTCCAACCCTTTTATTTTACAGATGAGGAAATTAAGGTACAAGAGACATGGCTTGGCTAAGGTCATAGGTAGCAAGTAGCAGGGCCAGGATTTGAACCTAAGACTTCTGACTCTAATCCAGGGCCTTTCCAACTATGCCATGCTGCTTGTCAAGATAAAAATCCCGGGCGCATCTCTTTTCTCCCCCACCCCAGCTCCAACCTCTCCACCAAAGAGCCAACCACAAAGTCTGAGGTCCAGAGGACTGGTTTCAGAGGCTACCGGGGCGATCAGTTTCTCCTACTCATTTCCCATCATTTAGTTCACCAGATGAGTAGTCCTCTGGATATTATTGCCACGACGTCACTAAAAAGTGAATGCAGAGGCCAGCACATCCCTTATTCATCCAAATGAGGTTATTGAAGGATAGGGTACATCTGGCTGGGTCCCAGGATGATGGAGCAGGACGCTGAAATGTAACTGCTTCCAGTATGTAGATAAATAAATAATAAGTCATTTCAGAAGGGAGAGAGTGCTAACAGCTAGGGGAGGTGCTGAGGGGCTGGATCAGGAGAAGCCTCCCAGAAGAGATGAGGTCTAATCTGAGCCTTGAAGAATGCTGGGAATTCTAAGAGGCAGAGAACAGGAAGGAGGGAGATCACCTGAGCAAAATCACAGAGACAGAAGAGGACCTGTTGAGTTCGGGGAACAGGTAGCAGGTAAGCTTGCTTGGAACACAGAGGCGCCTATGGAAGAACCAACAATCACCTTAAAAGAAGATCTGAGACTCAGCTAGCCAGCTACTAGGTATTGCCTTTTCTGGTGAAGAGACTCTGTATGTGCTGCTTGGGAAGATAGAGGCAACAGATTTGCATATATTCTAATACTCTTAAGATTGGTAACAATAGTAATTATTTCTACAGCATCAAGGTTTGCAAAGTGATAGCAGCTCAGGTTATGACGACCCTGCAATGTAGCTGTAAGAATTATCCTCATTTGACAGATGAGGAAACTGAGGTTGAAAGAGGCTAAGAGTCAAAGGTCACTAAGCTAATAAGTGTCTGAGGTAGGATTTGAACTCAGTTTTTCCAACCACCAGACTCTGGTCTGACTCCATTTGCTCTCTTTTCCTACAGACAACTCTTCCTCTGACTTCTCTCACTCCTCACTCACCTTGGCCAGCATCCTAGTGGGGATTCTGGTTGTGATGGCTCTGATCAGCGTTCTGGTCTATCTTCTACGCAAAAAGGCAAGAGGGTAATGTCATCCCAGCAATGGGGACCTTCCCCCTGCCACCCCGCCTGAAATGCTGTCGTTAACGCCCGTGATAGCCAGGCTTCCCATTGGGAGAGTTATTCATCCTTCGTGGATGGGCATGGTTAGAAAACATTCAGAGAATGCAAAGCTGTGAGTGATGGATTACATGTTGGACAAGAGGCTCTTGGGTCCCCATAAAGAGTTTCACCAGGCTAGGGTGTAAAAGAAAGGACTCACATCCCCGCTGATACTTCAGCTTATATAAATTAGTATATAAAGGTGGGGCTCCTTTCAGAGGATTATATCACTTCCCATCTTAAGGATGTAGCAATAGGGAATAGACCCATGAGTTCATTGGTCCAGGGAACAGAGGACACTTCTTCTGGCAGCAAAAGTTGGCACCCTCTCTGCAATTTAGAAAGGTATCCAGAGTCATAAGACCAGTAAGTGTGGGAAACAGGACTTGAACTTAGGTATTCCTGGTTTCCATTACCCCTCCCCACCACCTTATCTAATTTATACCTTATATACAGGATATCCTCCAGCAGCCCTGGAAAAGAAACAGTTCCTACATCCCATCTGGGTATGAGGAGACAGAATGTGAGACAGTAAGTGGCTTTCCTATAGTCACACAGATCATAAGGATCAGAGAAAGGTTTGGAGTCCAGACCACCTAGGTCTGTGTCCAATGCTCTAAAAATCTTTTTGTCAAGCTACATCTTGTTTAATAGCTGTGTGAGCTCATATAACCCCTGATCTCTCTTAGCCTCATCTTCCTCAACTGTAAAATGGGAATAATTATATTGGCACCAGCTAATTCACTGGCTGAAGGGAATGAAAGAACTTGGTGATCCAAAAAAGCGCCAAAGGAATAAAAATGTTCATTATGAAAACACTGAGCTACATCTAACAAGGTGAAACTTAATAGGAAAAAATGATCACTACCATTTACAGAAGACTTTAAATTTTGCAAAGTGCTTTACAAGTATGATCTCACTGGATCCTCATAACTGTTCATATCCTCCTTTTACAGATAAAGAAACTGAGACACAGAGAGGTTAAGCAACTCCTAAAACAAGAGCTAGTCTCACTTTCTTTGTCTGACTATACCTGATATATTGTGTTCATAGATAGAGAGCTGAAAGGGACCTTAGAGGTCACCTAGTCCAATCCCCTCATTTTACAGAGGAGGAAACTCAGGCTGAGAGTAATCAGGTGACTTGTGCAAGGTGTCACAAATGACAGTGGGAGGATTTGAACCCAAGTCTTCTGACTCTTTCCACCACATGGTGGGGCAGTCCTAATGCTGTCTGTCCCATTTCAGGGAGGATTTTGACAAATGTGTGTGTATTCAAGGGAAGGTGATCAGGATGGTGAGAGGACAGGAGATTGTCCTTTAGCAGACTTGAAGGTGTTTTAGCCTGAAACAGAGGAGACTTTGGAGCACATAATAATTGTTTGAGTATCTAAAGAGCTACCCTGCAGAAGAGGGAAGGAGTGGAGGTATTCTAATTGGCCCTAGAAGTCCAGACTGGGGCCAGTGGGAACACATTTCCAGGAGGCAGATCCCAAACAGAGATAGGAAACTCTAACAATAGGCGCTGTCCAGTAATGGAATGGATTTCCTTCAGAGATGGGAAGCTACCTAGTCAGCTGGTAGGACAGGGCAGGCAGTGGCCTTAAAGCAGGGGCAGGAGGACCATTTGTCTGATACATAAAGAGATTTTCTGCTTGGTTACACCTTGCATGAGATGCCTGTCTAGCTCTGAGATGCTGTGAGCCCCCAATTCGTGGAGCTGGAAGGAAGGGGGACAGGGGTGGAGAGAGTTTCAAGAGGCTGGAACTAGACATTTGGACTCCAAGGGCCCTCTCAGCCCCAAGAGCCCATGATTCTAATTGGGTTGGGTTGGCAGCTCAGTAATCCTGGATCATCAAGACCAGGTTTGACAGGCAAAGCTTATTTCCTTGAAGACCCCAAAAGCTGGAAAGGATTTCACACAACCCAGAGTATACCAGAGTAGGAATCCCCTCTATTTCTCTGCATCCTGGACATAACTCATCTAGGGACTGGGGGAAAATTCATTGCCTGCTGGCAACACTCAAGCTCTTCTGGTCTTTTACTATACAAATTAGTTACTCAAAGCCTCATATTGACTATATGGAAAAAGAACCTTGAAAGACTTCGGGTTGGGGGAGTAATGGAAGCCAGAAATACCTGAGTTCAAGTCCTGTTTCCCATACTTACTGGCTGTATGACTCTGGACACCTTTCTAAACTGCAGAGAGGGGACCAGCCTTCACTATAGAAGGAGGGTTCTCTGATCCCTGGACCAATGAACTCATGGGTCTATTCCCTATTGCTACATCCTTAAGATGGGAAGTGACATGTAGTCCTCTGAAAGGAGCCCCACCTTTATGTGGGGACATTCATGTATGAGGTATAGACTTTCCAACACTGTTGAATGAGGTGATATTTGTGAAATACTTTGCAAACCTTGGAGCATTATCTAAATGTCACTGACTCTTATTATGACTCCTGGTCAGACTGAATTCCCAGGCGCTCCTGGTCTGGACCCCTTAAGGCCCAACAAACACCAGGCTCTCTGATCAGCCCTCCCAAGCCTGCCCCCAGGCTTTGCCCAACCCTCTTGTCCATCTGGCCCCATCAGGTACTCACAGGAAGTATTAGGAGGGCCAGGCCAAAAAGAGAAGAACCTATCATCCATGAGAAACAGTGAGTATAACTAGCTGTTGGGTCACCCTCCCTGCCCCTCCCACTGATTTCTGTCCTGACTGCAACCTCTGAGATCTCTCCTTTCCCCCTAGTCTGTGAAGAGAACTCTCCCTACCTTAGGGCCCTAAGCACCCATCACTATTGCCTTTTCTAGAATCATGCATCTACCCTCTCCTAAGTCTAGCATGGGGAAGGAGGGGTGGTCTTTACTTCCTTTTACAATGGACATCTCTGAAATGTGGAGCTTTAGAAAGGCTCCAAGAGCATCTTAGATGACTGGTCTCCCACCTCCTTCTCTCACCATTTTGAGTAGTATGGGCCCTGTCTCCAGTCAGGAGACTAAGGCTTGGAGTCCCCATCAGTGTTTCTGACTTTTTCAGGTGACATTACCATGTATGAAAATGGTCTGCAGTTTCAACGCCAGCCCTCAAATGGACAAGTAAGACCTCCCCTGGGGAGCCTATGGGGGGGAGACTTCAATTCCTCCCCTCTACTGTTTACCCCCCCCCCGCAAGGGGCACACTCTGGCCTCCTCCAAGGGTCCAGAGTGAGAGGAGAAAGAGGCTATCTTCCCCCCAAGACCAAAGAACCAGGAAATTCCTCATCAGGGGAGGGAAGAGTAGAATTGGTGGAGATTATACCAAGGAGTGGGCATAAACCATGGCTTGACCACATACTATGCATTTCACTCTGGACAGGTCTCTTCACAAGGTCATAGATTATAGATTTACAGCTAGAAGGGCCTTTAGAGGTCATCTAGTCACAGGGTCATAGACCCAGATGGGGAAGGGGCCTTAGAGGTCATCTAGCACAACCCCCTTACTTCACAGAGGAGGAAACTGAGTCATAGAGAAGTGACTTACCTAGAATTACCCAGGAAGATATGAGTTCAAATCTAGCCTCAGACACTAGCTATATTGCCTTGGGCAAGTCACTTAGCTTCTGTTTGCCTCAATTTCCTCTTCTGTAAAATGAAGAGATTGAACTAGAAGGCCTCTGAGGTCCCCAGCTCTAAAGCTTTTGATGGATTCAGACATCAGCCCCTGCCTTTGGGAGAGAGGGGCTGACTGTCCTCAGAACTTGGGGGCAGGGGACTGTAGAACACAGAATGTCAGGGGTGGGACAGTCCCTTACAACCTAGAATTTCAGAGCAGGAAGGGGCCTTAGGACACAGAATGTCAGGGCTGGGAGGGGCCCTAGAACACAGAATGTCAGGGCTGGAAGAGGACCTAGAAAATATTTAATAGAACTCCTCATTCTACGGATGGGGAAATGAAGTCCAGAAATGGACAGAGACTTGTCTAAGGTCTCACAGGGAATCAGGGCCTGAGCCAGATCTAGAATTCAGGCCTCCTGTCTCCACCCAGGCTTCTTTGTCCTACACCCTTGAACTTGACTGACTTCAGACCCCTTGGCCTCCTGCCAGCCTGACCTCTGACTCCCAGAGACCAGCTCTGGCTATCAGACTGCCCTGGTCACCAGCTCTCCCTCCTGCCAAAGGCAAGCCTTGGCTCCCAGCTCTCTGCTTCCATCTCCTGGGCCAGACTGTTATGGCCTCCCCCATTGGGACCCATGGCCCCTGGGAACCAACCAAGCACCTGCCTTCCTCCAGTCTAGGACCGTGGGAGTCCCTTATTCTTACTGATTATTGTCAATATTCCTACTTATCGTCATTCTATTTCCTAACTGCTGACTTAGAGGATGTGGTATAGTGGGGATTCCTTGGGCATGTGGATTGGACTAGGAGTCACTGAGCTTCCCTTCCAATTGTGATTCTGAGAACCAGAAAAACCTTCTCCCAGATCCCCCTCCTACTGTCCCACCCAGCAAGGTTCATCTGGCTTGGGGAAATCAAAGAATATTATCCCACCCATGGCCATCAAAGTGCCAGTGACCAGAATCTAGAACAATGCTACCAACTCAACTGGAAACAAAAGGAACTGATCTGTACATAAGGAGCCCTATGGCCCACATATTGGCCATTCCTAACTGTAATGTTATCTATGCCTTATTGTGTTTTTAGTTATTTAATTCAGTGTTTTACAACTCCATTTAAATCTGGTTCTGGATTCATTCAGAAGTGTCATGGACACAGGCACACCTCTGGCATAGGCCATCATGTAGATGGAGGGAGAGGAAGTTGGGAGTAAAGACAAGACAAGTCTATACAGACTTCTTTGCCAGCTGGGGTGGGGTGGCAGAGGACGATGAGCTGAAAGCCTTCCTGTTCTGGGATGCTGGACCACTGGTGGTCATTCTCTCTCAAGAAGGAGGAGGGAGAGGGAGAGGCCACCCAGGCCACAGCAATCACTAACCTCTCTGTGAAACCTCCATTACCAGATGGTGACACATCCACAGGATGGGGACCCCTACTCCACCCTCTCTCCAGACTCACTTGAGGAACCCTACCAGGTAATCACCATTGCACATTAACTCTCAGTAGCATGTCAGGGCTGGAAAGGGCTTTAAAACACAGAATGTCAGAGTTGGGAGGGGTCTTAGAACTGGGAATGTCAGAACTTGGAGGGTCCTTAGAACTGGGAACGTCAGAGCTAAGAGGGTTCTTAAGAACAGAGAATGTCAGGGCTGGGAGGGGCCCTAGAAAATATTTAATAGAACTCCTCATTCTACGGATGGGGAAATGAAGTCCAGAAATGGACAGAGACTTGTCTAAGGTCTCACAGGGAATCAGGGCCTGAGCCAGGACTAGAATGCAGGCCTCCTGTCTCCACCCAGGCTTCTTTGTCCTACACCCTTGAACTTAACTGACCTCAGACCCCTTGGCCTCCTGCCAGCCTGACCTCTGACTTCCAGAGACCAGCTCTGGCTATCAGACTGCCCTGGTCACCAGCTCTCCCTCCTGCCAAAGGCAAGCCTTGGCTCCCAGCTCTCTGCTGCCATCTCCTGGGCCGGACTGTTATGGCCTCCCCCATTGGGACCCATGGCCCCTGGGAACCAACCAAGCACCTGCCTTCCTCCAGTCTGGGACCATGGGAGTCCCTTATTCTTACTGATTATTGTCAATATTCCTACTTATCATCATTCTATTTCCTAACCGCTGACTTAGAGGATGTGGTATAGTGGGGATTCCTTGGGCATGTGGATTGGACTAGGAGTCACTGAGCCTCCCTTCCAATTATAATTCTGAGAACCAGAAAAACCTTCTCCCAGATCCCCCTCCTACTGTCCCACCCAGCAAGGTTCATCTGGCTTGGGGAAATCAAAGAATATTATCCCACCCATGGCCATCAAAGTGCCAGTGACCAGAATCTAGAACAATGCTACCAACTCAACTGGAAACAAAAGGAACTGATCCGTACATAAGGAGCCCTATGGCCCACATATTGGCCATTTATTTAGGGGGGGAGTCAGGGTAATTGGGGTTAAGTGACTTGCTCAAGGTCACACAGCTAGTAAGTGTGTCAAATGTCTGAGGTTGAATTTGAACTCAGGTCCTCCTGACTCCAGGGCCAGTGCTTTATTCACTGCGCCACCTATCTGCCCCTAATGACCATTTTTAAATGTAATGTTGTCTATGTTTTGTTGAATTTTTATTTATTTTGTTCAATATTTTACAATTCCATTTAAATCTGGTTCTAGCTTCATTCATAAGTGTTGTGGACACAGACACACCTCTGGCATAGGCAACTTTGTGGATGGAGGGAGAGGAAGTTGAGAGTAAAGACAAGTCTATACAGACTTCTTTGCCAGCTGGGGTGGGGTGGCAGAGGATGATGAGCTAAAAGCCTTCCTGTTGGGATGCTGGATCACTGGTGGTCATTATCTCTCATGAAGGAGGAGGGAGAGGGAGAGGTCACCCAGGCCACAGCAATTGCTAACCTCTCTGTGAAACCTCCATTACCAGATGATGACACGTCCACAGGATGGAGACCCCTGTTCCATCCTCTGTCCAGACTCACTTGAGGACCCCTACCAGGTAATCACCATTGCACACTAACTCTCAGTAGCATGTCAGGACTGGGAGGGACCTTAGAACACAGAATATCAGAGCTGGGAGCCAGGCCTTAGAACACAGAATGTCAGAACTAGAAGGAGCATTAGATAATGTCAAAGCTGAGAAAAAATGTAGAACAGGGAAGGTCAGAGCTAGGAGGTACCTTAGAGAATATCAGAACTGAGAAGCACCTTAAAGAATCTTTAGTAAAACTCCTTATTCTACAGATGGGGAAATGAAGTCCAGAAATGGACAGAGACTAGTCTAAGGTCTCACAGGGAGTTAGGGTCTGAGCCAGATCTAGAATTCAGGCCTCCTGTCTCCACCCAGGCTTCTTTGTCCTATACCCTTGAACTTGACTGACCTCAGACCCCTTGGCCTCCTGTCAGCCTGACCTCTGCCTTCCAGACACCAGCTCTGGCTATCAGACTGTCCTGGTCACCACCTCTCCCTCCTGCCAAAGGCAAGCTTTGTCTCCCAGCTCTCTGCTGCCATCTCTTGGGCCGGACTGTTATGGCCTCCCCCATTGCCCCTGGGAACCAACGAAGCACCTGCCTTCCTCCACTCTAGGACAGGGGGAGTCCCTTATTCTTACTGATTATTGCCAATTTTCCTCCTTATCGTCATTCTATTTCCTAGTCACTGACTTAGAGTATTGGTATAGTGGGGATTCATTGGGCATGTGGATTGGACTAGGAGACACTGAGCCTCCCTTCCAAGTATGGTTCTGAGAACCAGGAAAACGTTCTCCCAGGACTCCCTCCAATTGCCCCAATGATATTTTCTCTGGAGAAAATAGGACAATTTCTTTCTCATCCTCAGAAAGAGGGATTTCACAACTGGAGTGATTTATGCATAATGGAATGCCCAAGTGTCTAGTCTTTCAGCACCTTCGATAGTGCCTGGTCCATACTAGGTGCTTAATAAAGCACCTTGTTATTGACTTCCATTCAAATCAATCAACCACCAATTTTGGTGCCCCCTATGTGCCAGACCCTGTTAATACAAAGACAAAGGTGAATTTTCCCCTGACCTACAAGGACTTACTTGCCACGGGGGATACAAGAGCTATACATATTGGCTAAAAGACAGTATGGAGGGAGTAGGCACGAGCCGGGAGGTTCAAGAAGGTTTTCTGGAGGAGGTGATTCTTGGATTGAGCTTTGGACTCACAGGACGTGCACCGTAGGCACTTAGTTAATGCTTATTGATTTGCCTTGAGCTAGTGTGCATTGAGCTCAGGTCTGGGGGAGAGACAGTTTAAATAAAACAAAGCCTATTCCTTCAGGGAACTTACAGTCTAGTTGGAGAATAAGATTCACGGGGGAATTTGCAATATACAATATTATGTGATTTCCTTGGAGAAATACAGACAATGTAATGTGTGGGATCTGAGAGGTAGGTCATTGCCAGTGGGCAAATCTGAGAAGGCTCCCTGGAAGGGATGCCATTTGAGTGAGTCCTTAAAGGGTGGTCAGGTATTCAAAGGCAAAGAAGAAAAATGTAGGCATTCCAAATGTGAGGATGTACGTTCTCTGGGCAAAGGCACGGGAGGGAGAATAGTACAGAGCATGCTCCTAAGGTGGCCTGACATTTGGGTTGGAATGTCAGCTGCTCCTGGTCTGCCTTTTTTTGTATTCCTCAAGGATTAGAAGAGAAGGTGTTTTATAAGTGCTTATTGATTGACTGACTGGAGAAAAGTCATGAGACATAGCTGGGAAGGTCAGTGGGAGTCAGACTGTAGAGGACGTTGGATTCCAGATAAAGAAATTCTAACTCAG
Organism: Petaurus breviceps papuanus; assembly: GCF_028583685.1. Taxonomy (NCBI): domain Eukaryota; kingdom Metazoa; phylum Chordata; class Mammalia; order Diprotodontia; family Petauridae; genus Petaurus; species Petaurus breviceps. Next base: position 39,886,652 of record NW_027185797.1, read on the forward strand.
CAGGAAACCTGGAGCTATTGAAAATCTTTGAGCAGAGCAGGACCAGGATCAGATGCACAAGAGAGGTGAGGATTGGAGAGAGGTACTAATGAGAGACAGAAGAGAAGCCAGATGTCAAAAGGACGGTAGATGATCACTGGCAAGGAAGAAGGAGAGGGGAGGGGAAAGAAGAAAAGAATCAGAAACTAAGCTTGTCAGGCTAATTACTGGATTAAATTAGAAATGCCTCAGTCTGAAGGACATACTTAGCAAATGTCTGAATTGAATTGAAGTCTCTGGAAGTGCAGAAGGGGAGATGAACAAGGGCTGGGGTGAATGTAGGAATTAATTGGGTTTGATTAAGGATATTTGTTGCCGGGGTTTGGTTTTTCCCTCCTGACTGGAAGAAGGTGGGAAGGAAAGAAAAGAAATTTTTGCTTAGTGGAAAAATTCAATTAAATTTTTTAAAGAACCAAGTGCATTGTGGGAGAGAGCTTTAGGAACCAGAGGATGAAACACTTTCCTTTCTCTAGGCAGGGAGTTGGAGGATTCCTTTTGTGTAGGGGCTAGACTAGAAAACAGAGGTCCTCAGCCTTTCTCAGCCCATAGATCATTTGGGCAGTCAGGCTGGAGAAGTCCATGGACCCCTTCTCTGAGTTGAATTTTTAAATAACTGAAGAAAATGCTGAATTTCAGATAGAGGTTAGTGAAAACAAAGTTGTCATGTTTTTTTTCCCCATGCAAGTTTATGGACTGCCTGAAATCTCTCTCTGGAAGACTGTGGGCCTCAAATTAAAAACTCATAGATTAGATGGTTGACAAGGCCCCTTCCACCTCCCCTCTCTCAGGGCTTCAATATAGTCTTAATTGTACTTCCTTAAATCCCCAGAAATTGACCTTTGCCTCAATAGACATTTATGAACAGATCAGCACTAAGGAAGCCACCCAGGAGAAGGATGAAGACCTCAGAGACTGAGACACATTACCACCTTTTCTACCCTGCTTTTCCCTCCCCCATTTCCACAAAATCCCACAACCCTCCCTGGAGCCAAAGCAGAGAGATGGGCAAACTGCAATGGTGTAATTGGAACTCAGCCATGTACATGGCCAGCCCAGCTTGGACTTCCTTAGTTTTGCTGACCCAGGAGAACTCACTCACCCACCTACCCAAACCCCTTTACCAACTGTGTGCATATATTACAGCCACCAGAGGAACAAGGAGAAATTCATTCACTCAGTCAGACATCCATGAACTTGTCAGAAAGATTTTTTCCCCAATTACTTGTTTCCCTTCTAATTTTAGCTGCATTGGTTTTGTCTGTTCAAAAACCCTATTTAATTCTATGTAATTGCAGTTGTCTGTCTTCTCTTCTTCGGATATCCTCTGCCCCTTGTTCGATCATGAATTCTTCCCTCTCCAATGATCACACAAGTTATTTCTACCTTGCTTCTCTAATTTGCTTGTGACCATTTATGTCTAAGTCATGGATTCATCCGCAACTTATCATATTAAATGATGGGAGATGTTGCTTTAGGCACCAAAATAGCACCATGAGGAGAAGGCTGGACGTGAAATCAAGAAGATGTTCCAGGCATTTATGAGCTGTGTGGCCCTGGGCAAGGCATTTCACATCCATCTGCCTCAGTTTCCTCATCTGTGAAGTGGAGATAATAACATCTACCCCCCCAAGATAGATGTGAAGACAAAATGTAAAGTGCTTCACAAACCTTACAGCACTCCCGTAAATCCTAGACAGTGACATTCTAGAACTATTTTTTGCCTGACTTTTCCAGTTTTACTATCAGTTTTTGTCACATAGACTTACTCGAGTAACTGGTATCTTTGGATTTATGCAATGCTAGGCTACTGGATCACTCTGCATCTGTATGGTTTGTGCCTAATTCATTCCCCCTGAACAACCTCTCTGATTTTAGCCAGTACTGAATTGCTTTGAGAATTACTGCTTTCTAGCATAGTTTGAGATCTGGTGCTGCTACACTCCCTTATTTTTCCTTTTTTTATTGTTTCTCTTGAGATTCTTGCCCTTTTGTTCCTCCAAATGAATGCTATTTTTTCTAGCCCTGTAAAATAATCCTTTAGAAGTTTGATTGGTATAGCCTTTTATTTATTTAGGTAATTTTGTAATTTAGGTAATATTGTCATTTTATTATAATGACTCAACCTACCCCACTGTTCAAGTCTTGTCAATTCTACTTCACCAATTTCTTTCACTTTCTCTATTCCTTACTCCACAATATCCCTGGATTGGGGTCCTCATCACCTCTCACTTCAATTATTGCAATAACCTCCTATTTAGTCTCCCTGATCTAGGCTTTCCCCTCTCTAACCCCTCCTCCAGGAAGCTGCTAATCAATATTTCCTAAAAGTATGGGGCACAGAGAAAGAAACTCCTATTATGGGTCAGGTACTGTGCTAAGCATGTTACAAATACCTCATTTGATCCTCATTAACCTTGAGAAATGGATGCTGCAATGATCCCCATTTTATAACTGAGGAAACTAAGGCAAATAGAGGTTAAGTGACTTGCTTAGGTTCACACAGCTATTGTGTCTGAATCTGGATTTGAACTCAGGTCTTCCTGACTCCAGGCAAGCATACTACCCACTGCACCACCTAGCTGCCTCTGTGGGTCAAACAGGTTCAGTGGCTCCTTCTTGTTTGTAGAGTAAATTACAGTTTCCTGTATTGGTCATTTAGAGCCCATTATTCTAGCTCCTGGCTACCTTTCTCCATCTCCATCTTCCACCTCCAAGACTTTGCTCCAGCAGAACCATCCTCCCCAGAACCATCCCTTTTTACCCCTGCCTTTTGGAATTTCTGACTTCTCTCAAGACTCATTTCAAGTGTCATCTCCTACAAAAGCCCTCCCTGGTTGCCCCAATTATTAGCATCCTTTGTATGTATTTTTTTTCATTTACTAAGCTGTGTATATGTTGTTTTTCTCCAATAAAATAAAAACTCAGTGAGGACCAAGACTTGTTTTGATTTTGTCTTTGTGACCCCAGCACCCATCTGGTCCTTGGTGAGTGCCTAATAAATGCTTGTTGAGTGAATAAATGGATGAATGAATGAATGAATGAATGAATGAATGAATGAATGAATGAATTTTGAACCTATGACTGTGAAGATCCAGGAACTCCCAGATCTGTTGGACAGGGACATCTCCACTGGAACTGGGCATCTATTCATTGACCTAATAAGTGACAGGACTGTTTGAATCCAGGCCATCAGTCTCCGAGTCCTTTCAAAGATCATCCAAGCTGGATGGAGGTCTTAAAGCCCCTGTGTAATGTGAGCCCAAACTCCTCACAAGTAGAGACTGAGAGGAAAGAAAGATCACCCAGAAACAACATTGGTTTGTGAGGAGATGAGAGAACAAAGGAGAGAGAAGGACCAAGGGATCCTAGGTCCAAAGCTAGAAGGAACTTCAGAGGCTGACGAGTCCAGCTCTCTTATTTTACATATGGGGAAACTGAGGCCCATGGAAGGCCATTAGAATTATAGAATTAGAACTGGAAAGAACCTCAGAACAATTTCCCTCATTTTAAATATGGGGAAACTGAGGCCCAGGGTGGGAAAGAGTCTTGCCCAATGTCACACAGGAAGCAAGTTTGACTTTACATTCTCTGATACCAAATCTAGCTTCCTTTCCACAGCGGTACTCTAACTCTCTGGACTCTGGATCCAGCTCAGTCTCTGTCCTGAGCTCCAGTCACTCATTACCAGAAGCCTGTTGGACATTTTCACCCAGATATACTTTAGGTATCCCAATTTCAAGGCATCCAAAACAGAATTCAACCATCAAGCAACAGGCATTTATTGAGTACTTACTGGGTTCTGGTTCTGTCTTGGGCCCCAGAAGTAGCAAAAGAGAAACAGGCCTTGTTCTGAAGGAACTGCCATTTCACAGATGAAAACATGTGTGCTTCGTGCATGATTCACATATACATGTGTGTGCATGTGTTCTGTACATGTGTGTGCATGGATGGGACCCATGTATTCTGTGTGCATTGCAAGATGAGGATCAGGGTTCAATTAACTAGCAAGCTTATAAGGGTCAGCCTATATTAGGTGACTTGCC